>NC_064536.1:1823228-2138956 GCF_023856365.1 Brienomyrus brachyistius | reverse complement strand
ACATGAAGTCTGACAAGCGCTTATTCAGAACATGGCCTCAGCGGAGCGAGAGAGATGTTATTTATGTTTGCCTCTCTCTAAACAGGACGCTTGCATTTAGCTCAGCTTCTCAAAATAGCCGAAACAAATCTTGACGGCTGACACTTTTCTGGAGAGCAGCGAGGGGCTCCGGCTCTGAGGAACACCTGACCCTGAAGACCGCGAATCTGATTGGTGTGAGGTCTAAGAGGCAATTATCAGAGTCACAAACCACCGGCTTGAGGACACAAGCGATAGGTTTCAGCAGCATAATAAATGCAGCCATCAGAACTCTGCACAACTATTCCTTGGTTGCTTAGTTCGGTTATTATTTCCAGGAAATGTTTATCGAAAGTGACTCAAATCTAAATAAAACAGCGAATGCTGGAAAAGTTGTTTCCCACAAGGTTATGATCTAAGGTGCCAGATGTTGGCAAGCAGACGTGTGTGAAAAGCCGTAGAGCAGCAGAACTCAATGATCTCGGAGAGGTGGGGGTAGGGGGTGGTAATACTACACACTGCGTGACCGACTGACAATGGCCCAGCGACCAACACGCTTCAGTGCTAAACGTTATGGCCAGTGGATGGCTTTGGGGCAAACCAAAGCATGAAAATCTAACTAGAAAGTTGCACTCCATGTGCTAGATGTGACAACAAATGAACAACAGCTAACTGAGGCCTACAGTCCCACCGACAGCCAACTGAGGCCTACAGTCCCACCGACAGCCAACTCAGGCCTACAGTCCCACCGACAGCCAACTCAGGCCTACAGTCTCACCAACAGGCAACATGGCTGATTTATTCATATAATATATATATTATATATAAATACACACACACACACACACACACACATACACAGGTTTGTAATTATATCTTTGTGGGGAGTCTCCATTCATTTCTAAGGGAAAAACTCTAATCCCAACATAACAACCTTACCCCCCACCCAGCCCTAACCTTAACCACAAGTAACCAAACAAAATACGAGACTTTTGGCACTTTCAGTTTTTTTATTGCAAACACAATGTCAAAATGACAGGTTTTTATCACATTGTGGGGGACTTTTGGTCCCCATAATAATGTAACATAAACCTAACCCACACACACAAATATATACACCCCCATTCAAAAGACTAGGGACACTTTCAAGTTTTATGTTCATTACAATAACATTGGATTGATCAGAATTACTGTGTAGAGCTTTTTAATGTTGTAAATGACTATCATTGCTGGAAACAGCTTGTTTTTAATGGAATATCAACAAAGGTCTACAAAGACCCCTTATCAGCCACAATTAGTCCTGTGTTCCAATGGAATGTTGTGTTTGCAATGCAAGTTTTTCCTTTTAAAAGGTTAATTGATCATACGAAAACTCTTTTGCAATTATGTTAGCACAGAAATTTGCTGTGCTGGTTAAATGAGTTATAAAACCTTTTTCCAACTTACTTTGTCTTCTTTGGACTAACTGAATATCTGGAGCATCAGCAATTATGGGTTTGGTTAAAGCTCAAATTGGTCAGAAACAAAGAACTTCTGAACCTTGTCAGTCTATTCTTCTTCTGAGAAATGACGGCTACCTCATGCAAGACATCGGCAGGAAACTGAAGATCGTGTACAATGCTGTGTATTACTGCCTTAACAGAGCGGCTCAAACTGGCTCTAACTACAGTAGAAAGAGGAGAGGAAGGTCCTGGGGCACAAATGAGCGAGAGGGTAAATATATTAGAATGTCGTTTGTGAATCGGCATATGTCTTCAACTGGCAGCTTCATTAAATAGTATCTACAAAAGTCCGGTCTCAACATCAATAGTGAAGAGGCAACTCCGGGATGTCTGGTTTATCTCTGCTCTCTGAAGAACCTGCTCAACTGCTAAGGTGATATTAAATACTGGATGGCGAGGAAGTTCCGTCAACTAAATGAAAACAAAACTAAAGTAATAATATTTGCCCCCCAAACTCTGTCACTAGCCTTTACAGCGCACCTTGGTGTATTTTTGGACACGTCATTGAATTTTTACAAAAAAGTCAGCAGTATTGTAAAGGGCAACTTTTATCTTAGAATTATATCCAATGTAAAGCCGACCTGGATATAGTTATCCATGCTTTTATCGCCTCTCAGCTTGGCTACCGTAATTCCCTGTATATGGGGTCCCGTTCCACACTTTCCAGACTTCAAATGATTCAAAATGCAGCTGCTAGACTCTTAACTGGAACAAAGAAAAGACGACGTATCACTCCTGTTCTAGCTCATTTGCACTGGCTACCAGTGAAATACAGAGCAGATTTTGAAAATTTGCCTTTTGCTTTTAAAGACCTCAAAGGATTGGCCTCACATTTCAGACCTATCAGTTCCGCATTCGTCCCCCTGGTCACTTGGGTCATCCTCACAACAGCTCTTCTCAGTTCCTCACTCTCGCCTCAAAACCGAAAGTGACTGGACTTTCTCTGTAGCTGCCCTTGTACTTTGGAATAGTCTCCCATCCTACATAAAGTCCTGCTCTTCTGTTGATGAGTTTAAATCTAAATTAAAGACCCACTTTTTCCCCAGTGTTTTGTCAAGTCCACCATTGTTAATTTTAATTTGTTTTTACTTTTATATCATTATTTAGTTATTTTTAATTGCCCTCTTACTTTTGTATGTTGCTTATTGTTTTACACTTCCTTAATTTCCTTGTCTCGTGCCCATTGCTTCCGGGATAGGCTCCGGACCCCCCGCGACCCAGTAGGATAAGTGGCTTGGAAAATGGATGGATGGATGGATGTTACTCATATATATTTATATATATAAAAATGAGGAAATATTTAAATGTAGGGAGTGTCTTCTTCTGCTGGTCATGTGTGATGGCGAGTGTGAGTCGATTATTAATCTCCCTCTTTGATGCATCTCGGAGCGGATAAAAAACAAGATGTAACACGTTTCCTCACTCTCTCTGTTTGTTAAACTTATCCTTCGGCTGGCTCTCTCTCTCTCTCTTTCTCTCCCTAGTTTTTATTGCCGATTTGTGTTGGCAGTCATTCCTAAAGTTGCACCGCGAAGAGCATGTGGGGAGCTGACATAAAGATGGAGGGCGGAGAGAGTGCAGGGAAAGACAACTGATTTTATTTGTGGAGTTCTGGAAAAGCTCAAGGCTGAAGACCCAGGGAGAACATAGACCACCCATGTGGTCACCAGTTAAAATCAAACTGATGCATCTAAAACTACTGCTTCTACTACTAATAATAATAGTCAATATCTGCCTTTGAGTCCACATATTGACCCGTGTGTCATTTCGTATGACTTGGCTACCGGAAAAACCAGCTACAAGCCAACCTCATGGCTTGAAAGTTCTAACTGCTGCTGCTTGCTCTGTTTGTGTGACGCTCGAGTGTCTCCCTCAGTCCTCCCACAAGCCAAAGACAATTTGCGTAGATCGGCTGCCACAAATGGTCCGCAGAGCACGATCACGTGAGTGAAAATTGAAGTTTGAGGCGCCTGCGAGGGAGTGCTGTGTAACACAGGCTGTGTCCTTCACGTTCTCCCTGATAGGCTCAAAACATGGGTGGATTCCGGAGCTTCTACTGTAGATCATTGGAAAACAGATACTGGGTGACCTATGGATTAAATGTGCATTGCAGACAGGACTGGATGCCTCGGTCCATCTGTGCTTATGATTAACATAGACAATAAGAAAATGGCCTAGGATGCAGACAGGGCAGATGTAACGATAGACAAATATCACAGCACTTAGTTTGTTAATTAGACTGCCGTATTCCATATGATATGTTTACATTTAACTTCAGAAAAAACACACTTCCAATGAAATTATTCAGAGGAGAAGAGGTGAAACACAAATATAAGTGGGAAATGATTGATGTTGCCAGTGAAATAGTATATATATCTAGCATAATAATAGTAAGTTATAGACTTAGATAGATAGATAGATAGATAGATAGATAGATAGATAGATATCCCTATAAACTAATATATTCTATTTAAAGTTTAACTACCTCAGATATCCTGCCAGACGCCACAGAATTTAATACATTATCCTGTGTATTTTTTAAATTTCTAAACTACTATAAAAGAATACATTAAAAATTCCCAAAGTTACTCTTGTAACGTCTTCTTGGTCGATACTATAATACCATAACTTTCTATTTATGGAGCGTCTGTATCCCCCCCCCCCCCCCCCCCCCCCCCGCCCGCTATTTTTAACTGACCAAAACTCATATCGCATGTCTCTGAAGTTCAGCATTATATAGCGCCGTCTTGTTTATGATTATTGCAAGTCCGCCCCAAAGAGGTAAGCAGGCACGTGCCAGCAGCCCTTATTATTACTCGGTAATGTCACAGACCGTTAATCGGGGGGGTTACTGCCGCCTCAGCATAATCCCCATGACAGCATTCACCAGAGTCACATATCGCTGTCAAAGGACGCCTTCTCATATAAGCCTAATATATTGTTTATATCACTAACATTGAAGGCGCAACGTTAAAATGTACTTACTTTTCCTGGCGTCTGAAGTGTTTTGCACGCTGTTAGTTACGATTTAACAACTGCGCTGTTTTTGCCGCTTGAGTGAAACGTCAAAACAGGATTTCTCTTTTTTGCTCTTCGGATGACTTGCTCTTCCTCCACTACTTGAACTTGCACTGGAATTTAGGACTTTCACAGATTACAAGTGGAAGAAATACCGACGCCCCCCCCCCCCCCGGACCCGCCCCCTTTACCAACGCCCTTCCCACCCAGTAGTAATATCAGAGCACATGGCTTTGATGCGAGATCATTGCATAAGAGACAGGATATCTGCCTCACAAGGGGCGTCTTCTCCACTTTGACGCACCACATTTAATCACATACCCTCAGTCACCCCATGTCACCGGAATCCTGAAAATAACGTTATTAACTATAAGGTATTTCATACGTTTCCCGTCTGTAGCCTCTCTGATGGGAAATCGAATACCCATAGATATTAAAATGATTAACAGTACATTCTAACGAAAAGTGCATACATTAGAAAGTTAAACGCGGGTTTAGACTAACATTATAAAATAAAAGCATAAATTAAGACTTTTGAGTCAGTAACAACGTATTTGAGTATTTTAAAGAAAGCAGTGGAGGGAAATTAAAATAAATACATAACTGCATAATCAAACGTTAAATAGCTTGTTAGGGTTATCTTCTTCTAAAGATATGCTGGAAACAAACCAGTCTCTGAACACAGAACAATACGTACAGCTGTGATGATCTTTTACTGTCCGCAAGGGAAGACAGGTGTTATGCCGAAAAAGGCATCCCTGCCGTAGAATCCATGCCTGTCTCGGGGGCACGCACCACTGAAAACAGCGAAACGAAAGCTCTTTTTTGTAATGCGTAGAAATGATCGTTCCTATTTACTTAAACTCATAAAACGCGCGTAACACATCGCATGACGTTGTATTTTGTTAAAATACAGATATATAACACAAAACTAATAAAATAGCAACAACTAGCAACAAACAACTTACTGTATAAATGGGGAGGTGTGAAGACAATTTCCCCATGAGTATCAATGAATTATCCATTATTATTATGTACTTGATGATGGAAGCTGCAGAAATGCAAAATCCAAGGGGATGCCTTTTTTGGCAAGCACCTGCTGGAAAAGGCACCCCCTTGGATTTTGCATTTGTGCAGCTTCCATCATCAAGTACATAATAATAATAATAATAATAATAATAATAATAATAATAATAATAATAATAATAATTGTCATGCCCGGCTCGTCCGCTCCTTGTGTGTGCCACGCCCCCTGATTACCCACGTGTATTTCCCTGATCGTCTCCAGGTTTGTCTAGTTACTTTGATTAGTCCTGTGTATTTAAGTCCTGGTCTCCCCGGTTTCCCTTGTCCGTCATTGATGTTGTCGATGCCTATGTCCCGTCCTGCCTGTGCCTTTACTAAATCCCCGTATACCCCGTACTCTGTTTGCCTTGCCTGCTCCTTGCCCGCACGATCGCCCGTCTGCTGCACCCCGATCGTGACATTATGTTTCCCTTCCCTTCCGTCATTAAATCCCTGGTTTTGCCCCGACTTCACGCGTTTGCCTGCTACTTGCTCGCCGCACCCGCACGATCGCCGCTTTGTCAGCCTGCGATCGTGACAATAATAATAATAATAATGGATAATTCATTGATACTCATGGGGAAATTGTCTTCACACCTCCCAATTTATACAGCAAGTTGTTTGCAAAGAGCAGCCATCTGGTGGGACCCCCAGAAAGCTGAGGGTTAAGAGCCTTGCTCAAGAACCTGCAGACATGCTGAGGCTGTGTTTGAACTAGTGACCTTCTGATTACATGGACACAGGCTTAGCCAATCAAGCCACACGCTGCCCCCAACACAAAATAGTACATCCCCTCACCAACTTCATCATTATGTTTGCACTAATCCCAGCATCATGCACGTTTAACTAATACAATTTGGAGACAGGTCAGTGTCATCTGAGCTACATGGTGCAACACTAATTTAGCCATTAATTAAAACGAGACCCATACATTTTAAAAAGATTGAGTAACAAATTTTTTTCTTCTTGAAAAAACAGCCCCTCCTGGAGCCGACACCTTATCGTGGTGGAGGGGTTTGCGTGTTACAATGATCCCAGGAGCTATGTTGTCTCGGGCTTTATGCCCCTGGTAGGGTCACCCAAGGCAAACAGGTCCTGGGTGAGGAACCAGACTAAGTGCGGCTCAAAAACCCCTTATGATGGAAAAAATTTTGGAACCACGTTTTCCCTTGCCCGGACGCGGGTCACCGGGGCCCCCCCCTGGAGCCAGGCCTGGGGGTGGGGCTCGATGGCGAGCACCTGGTGGCCAGGCCTACACCCATGGGGCCTGGTCGGGCGCAGCCCGAACAAGGCACGTGGGTCCCCCCTCCAATGGGCTCACCACCCATGGGAGGGGCCATAGGGGTCGGGTGCGAGGTGATCTGGGCGGCGGCCAAAGGCGGGGACCTTGGCGGTCCGATCCTCGGCTGCAGAAGCTAGCTCTAGGGACATGAAATGTCACCTCTCTGATGGGGAAAGAGCCTGAGCTGGTGCGCGAGGTTGTGAAGTTCCGGCTAGATATAGTCGGACTGACCTCGACGCACCTTGAGGGGGGTTGGACCCTTTTCCACTCTGGAGTTGCCCGCGGGGAGAGGCGCCGAGCGGGCGTGGGCATACTTATTGCCCCCAGGCTGGGTGCCTGTACATTGGGGTTTACCGCAGTCTGTACCGCAGTCAGTACCGCAATCTGAACCTGAGCGGTGTTTTGTTATTGGACTTCTGTGCTCGTCACGGACTGTCCATAATGAATACCATGTTCAGGCATAAGGGTGTCCATATGTGCACTTGGCACCAGGACACCCTAGGCCGCAGTTCGATGATCGACTTTGTAGTCGTGTCGTCGGTCTTGCGGCCGCATGTTTTGGACACTCGGGTGAAGAGAGGGGCGGAGCTGTCAACCGATCACTACCTGGTGGTGGGTTGGCTCCGCTGGTGGGGGAGGAAGCCGGCCAGGCCTGGCAGGCCCAAGCGTATAGTGAGGGTCTGCTGGGAACGTCTGGCGGAATCCCCTGTCAGGGAGAGTTTCAACTCCTACCTCCAGCAGAACTTCTCCCATATCCCGGGGGAGGCGGGGGACATTGAGTCCGAATGGGCCATGTTCCGTGCCTCCATTGTGGAGGCGGCTGACCGGAGTTGCGGCCGTAAGGTGGTCGGTGCCTGTCGCGGCGGCAATCCCCGAACCCGCTGGTGGACACCGGTGGTAAGGGATGCCGTCAAGCTGAAGAAGGAGTCTTATCGGGCCTTTCTGGCCTGTGGGACTCCAGACGCAGCTGACGGCTACCGGCAGGCCAAGCGGAATGCGGCTTTGGCGGTCGCTGAGGCAAAAACTCGGGTGTGGGAGGAGTTTGGTGAGGCCATGGAGAACGACTCCCGGACGGCTTCGAGGAGATTCTGGTCCGCCATCCGGCGGCTCCGGGCGGGAAAGCGGTGCAGCATCAACACTATTTATGGTGGGGATGGTGCGCTGCTGACCTCAGCTCGGGACGTTTTGGGTCGGTGGAGGGAGTACTTCGAAAACCTCCTCAATCCCACCGACACGCCTTCCGAGATGGAAGCAGAGTGTGGGGACTTGGGGGTGGACTCGCCTATCTCGGGGGTGGAGGTCGCTGAGGTGGTCAAAAAGCTCCTCGGTGGTCGGGCCCCGGGGGTGGACGAGATTCGCCCAGAGTTCCTCAAGGCTCTGGATGCTGCGGGGCTGTCCTGGCTGACACGCATCTGCAGCATCGCGTGGACATCGGGGGCAGTGCCTCTGGATTGGCAGACCGGGGTGGTGGTCCCCCTCTTTAAGAAGGGGGACCGGAGGGTGTGCTCCAACTACAGGGGGATCACACTCCTCAGCCTCCCTAGCAAGGTCTATTCGGGGGTCCTGGAAAGGAGGGTCCGCCGGATTGTCGAACCTCGGATTCAGGAGGAGCAGTGTGGTTTTCGCCCTGGCCGTGGAACAGTGGACCAGCTCTATACTCTCAGCAGGGTTCTGGAGGGTTCATGGGAGTTTGCCCGACCAGTCTACATGTGTTTTGTGGACTTGGAGAAGGCATTCGACCGTGTCCCTCAGGGGGTCCTGTGGGGAGTGCTCCGGGAGTATGGGGTACCGGGCTCCCTTTTAAGGGCGGTTCGGTCCCTGTATGACCGGTGCCAGAGTTTGGTCCGCATGGGCGGCAATAAGTCGGACTCGTTTCCGGTGAGGGTTGGACTCCGTCAGGGCTGCCCTTTGTCACCGATTCTGTTCATAGTTTTTATGGACAGAATTTCTAGGCGCAGCCAGGGCGTTGAGGGCGTCCGGTTCGGTGACCTCAGGATTAGGTCTCTGCTTTTTGCGGATGATGTGGTTCTGTTGGCCTCATCGAGCCGTGACCTTCAGCTCTCACTGGAGCAGTTTGCAGCCGAGTGCGAAGCGGCTGGGATGAGAATCAGCACCTCCAAATCCGAGACCATGGGTCTCAGCCGGAAAAGGGTAGAATGCTCTCTCCGGGTTGGGGATGGGGTCCTCCCCCAAGTGGAGGAGTTTAAGTATCTCGGGATCTTGTTCACGAGTGGGGGAACGATGGAGCGGGAGATCGACAGGCGGATCGGTGCGGCGTCAGCAGTCATGCGGGCGCTGCATCGGTCTGTCATGGTGAAGAGAGAGCTGAGCCAAAAGGCAAAGCTCTCCATTTACCAGTCGATCTACGTTCCTACCCTCACCTATGGTCATGAGCTTTGGGTAGTGACCGAAAGAACGAGATCGCGGGTACAAGCGGCCGAAATGAGTTTCCTCCGCAGGGTGGCTGGGCTCTCCCTTAGAGATAGGGTGAGGAGCTCGGTCATTCGGGAGGGACTCAGAGTAGAGCCGCTGCTCCTCCGCATTGAGAGGAGCCAGATGAGGTGGCTCGGGCATCTGATCAGGATGCCTCCGGGACGCCTCCCTGGGGAGGTGTTCCGGGCATGTCCCACTGGGAGGAGGCCCCGGGGAAGACCCAGGACACGCTGGAGAGACTATGTCTCTCGGCTGGCCTGGGAACGCCTCGGGATCCCCCCAGAGGAGCTGGACGAAGTGGCCGGGGAGAGGGAAGTCTGGGCCTCCCTGCTGAGACTGCTGCCCCCGCGACCCAATTCCGGATTAAGCGGGAGATGATGGATGGATGGATGGATGGATGGATGGGTGAAAAAACAGTGTTACTGCACATCTGATACACACTTATAATGTAACAAGCTTTAAATTGCCACGTTCATGTCTGCTGTTTTGAACTTTTGAATCGATATTAACAGGCACGTGACAGCCCATTAAGTAACAAAGCGTTTTCAGATCAGCGACCTATTTTATTTGTTTTGTGTTATATATCTGTACATATATATATACAACGTCATGCGATGTGTTACGTGCGTTTTATGAGTTTAAGTAAACAGGAACGATCATTTCTACGCATTACAAAAAAGAGCTTTCGTTTCGCTGTTTTCAGTGGTGCGTGCTCCCGAGACAGGCATGCATTCTACGGCAGGGGTGACTTCGAGGTGTCAGCCTCTCAGTCGAACTCAGCCAACTTCGAAAGAGGAACCCCCCTCGCAATATCTTTTATTAAGGTACACAAACAGGATATGGAAATAACATTCAACATTGTTTATCACCATGTATGGGGTGGAAATATTCAAGCGACATTTCTTAAGACGTGTTATTACTAAATTAAGATCAAGATGGCATCTATCAAAATGACAATAAAAAAGTACATATTTCTCTAACATAGCTTTTTTGGGGAATTTTTATAGCGTGTCATAAAAAATTTTTTTTCACTTGGTGCTAGGGCCAGTGACATCAGAAGGGGTTTGACATTTGGGGGACCGACATCGGGGGGGTGCAGCATTACTATGGGCACACGTGTAATAGTCACATTGTGAAGAAGGGTTTTGAAATAATACATATTTTATCATTTGAAATAAGACTAACACTGTTACGGATGCTGCTTCACAAGTAAACATAACTGAATGACAATAAATGATTCCTATGATAAAATTATTTGTGGTGAGTTCTTAAGGATACGTGGTATGTTAAAAGATAGAACTCACGAATGACGTAGCGTTAAGGAGGCTCCTCTGAACACCACGTCATATCTTCACGCTAATTTGCCTCAGTAACGCATTCAATAGCAAAAGGCGCAGTTATGAATGTTCATCGCAAATCCCAAAATATCGTGCGAATGCGTGCAAAATGTGATGTTTTTCTAGCAGGCATGTATGTGAAGTGTAAGAGTGAAAAACGCTGGAAGGTGGGGCGTTAAATGAAAACACATAACCAGCGAGTGACCCTAAACTCGTGCTGGGTAATCCGGCTCTTAAGCGTTATTGTCCACATAAAGTGAGCAACATGATGACAACAGAATAAGACATGCAGTTCACTCTCCACACACCGTGTGTGTGTGTGTGTGTGTGTGAGTGTGACGGTGTTACACCTGAATTTCATTACACCCTGACCACTTGCTTACAATATTTATTTTTGGCCACGGTGAAGTATAGCATTGTAAGAAACATATACAAAACTTTGGGAACACATTAGGTTGCAGAACTTTCATCAAGTAGATCATCTGACAGAGAAAGTAAAGTCACAGTTGTGAAAATCAGAACAGGAGTCCTTCGGCCTGTCAGATTAATCTACAAGCCCCAGGAAAGTACAGTAATTTTACATTCCTTACAGGAGATTTTTAAAAACCAGCATGGACGGAAGGAAAAAATTAGCCTGTCTACATTATTTCAGTGACAAAAGTTGGGAATCTTAGGTAAATTCCAGTGCATGTCTGGATAATCGCAACTGGCAGTTTCAGCAAAAAATTATTACTGACTCAAGTCTATCTGTTGCCTGCACTTTTTGGTGAACGCATGAAATCATGTCTACAACGGCTAGTTTAAACATGTCAGAGAATCACTCCCGCATGGGAACGCAAACACAGCCAACAGTTTGTCACTCATTAGATTTTAGTCAATGATGTAATTCGTAATGTTTGAAAGGCGATAACACCCATCTTTTCTGACACCAAACTATCTGAATTCTTATGCCGTTCTTATTTACAGTAACAAATGTAATCATTCCTAAAGATCCCCGTAATTTTGAAAAGACACCATCTTAATTTACTAATTAGAAACTTACTAAATAACTGTGGGGCGGGACAGAGACCAGTACTGTATGGTCAACTTTCCGTTTTTGAAAGAGTGACTCCTTCGGAAACCTGGGCTTCCCACTGGGATTGTTACACATTTACATTTACAGCACTTAACAGACGTTCTTTTCCAGAGCGATTTACAACAGTGCTTTGTAGTCAATAACTGTTCTTCAGTCTATAAGCTAGACCTAAAATCAACAGCCGTCCCTTAAACCAAGTTAGCGCTAAGTACGTTGTATAAAAACCTTGTTAAGGAAAGAACATTGTTGGTGGGATTTTTATTATTTTATTAACCAAATACCCTTTGAATCATAGCTGGCTTCTCCCAAAGCCTGAAAATCTATTCGCAGAGCAGCCTGTAACAGATCTAAGAAACGGGAAATTCCTATTAGCTTGCATTCATAAACAAATTTAAAGGCTGCATTAACATAAGCAGGAATTATGCATGTGTGATTGGTTATGAATGATAACTCGGTATAAGGGATTTTTGAACCTTTGCAGCAGTGAGGATCTAACGACTGAGATGGGACATATTTCGTATTCTCTAGACGTCAGAACGGTATCATGACATTGAAAAGAATTCAGACTATAGCTTACTGGTAAATATTAACCTCAGATACCTTGAGTCTCATTCACTTAATTCAGATTTGCAATAAACCTGGGTTACAGTATAATGTGTCACGTCTAGGGAACAATAGAATTAATATGTGATTATAAAGACCCTTTTGTAGGAAGAGGTGTGTCTGTGCTACGCAATAGAGTGTAACATCGTCAGGGACACACCCTTGTTTAATGCTATCAAAAGAACTTGGCGTGAAGAAATGCCAAAAAATGCCAAAATATGAGCATGTTCCTGGGGAGTTATGTAGGGTGGGGGGCAAAGCTATAAACTGGGTTTGGCAGGAATAACAGAAGATGACGAAATAAGAAAGAAGAATGTTTGGATAATCGCGGCAGAATGAAGAAGGGAGGCGGCAGGCAAAGGAGAGGAAGGAACTGTAGAACACAATTGCTCAATAACTACATGAGTTAAGTCTGGGAGAACTAGCTGATATTGTAATGGAAAAAGGCAGAAGGGGGTGGAAGAGGGGGGAAAGGGAGGGGGTAATCTTATTGACATAGCAACAGTTACCAAGAAAACCAAGTAGCTCCACGTAAGACTGCACTCTCTGCGCTCCTCCAAGCGGACCTTCTGAAGAATGACGTCATGATTAATTACTTGTGAACCTGTAAGCTGAATCATCAGGTGGGATCCAGACCGACGGATGTCCTGCACCGCGGTGATGTCTCCAGTAAGAGCTCTGCCACCAGCACACAGACAGAGAGACGACCGGCTTCCATCAGCTTACTTCCCTACGCTGAAAAAAGTAACCTATAGAATTTACTCAAATAAAATGAGGTGACAATTTGCACCTTGCAACTTTTTTGAGGATGAGTTGAACTGATCTTTTTTGAGTAAAGCATAACCACTTTTAGGAAATAAAGTTGATAAATTTGAAATGAATTAAGCGAAAGTTTATCTAGTTTCACAGTACCACCCTGTAGGTTTTACTCAAATTGATTAAGGCAAGTTTTTTTAGGGTAAATTCATTCATTTTTTTTATGAGCAAAGTAAACTCAAGATTAGCAAATAATATAACCAATGCCAATTAAGAAAAAGTTCCCTATTTAACATCTGGTGGGTAGCAGTGTCAGGTTGGATGCGGGTGTCTTGCTAGCATGAGCCTAATGCAGTTGTCATTCTCCCACCCAGGTGGGGGTTAAGGTCTTTGCCCAGGGGCCTGCGGTCATGTGACTGTTCTACTGAGGCAGACACAGAGGTTTAGCCCACTGGACCACACACTGCCCCCGAAAAACCACCTTATCTAAAGTCAATGGAGCAGTATTTTAGGGGTGCACAGGAAAACAATGCTGTGTAGACTAAAAAACGTTTTTTATTAATTCATTGATTTGTAATTAATATTTATTTATTTATATTCATCCATCCACCTACCTACAATAAAAAAAGTATTTTGTTAGATTATTTTAATAATTAATTTTATTAAGACAAGTGGACCAGTGTGAGTTTCTTCCCTAGTGGCTGGAGATCCAATCTTACCACCAATCCCCAAATTTCCCTGTAATTCGGTGGACTGGATGTAGATTAACATCATACCAGGACAAAGAAATCGCAGGTTAAGAGCCTTGCTCAAGGGCCCAACGGGGGAGGATTATTGCTGGAATTCACAGGATTCAAACCAACAACCTTCCAATTGGTGGCACAGATACCCACCCTCAGAACCACCACTCCACCAAGGAAATTCATTTTCTTGAATTAATTCAACATCCTTGCAAGCCTGAATAGGATAAGCAGTTACAGAAAATAGAAAGCTGGTTTAATATTTAATTAAATTCAACTTGTAACATCGATTTTGTTGATGTATGGCCATTTTCGAGAAGTTTCTCAAGAAGAGCAGTTTCATTTTAAAGGCCTTCCACAAGGGTCCAAAAGTAGTAAGAATCCTCTACCCCCCACACCAGATCTGAACCCACAACCTTCTGGACATGGGCACAAACACAAAACCTACTGATGTACACACCAGGCAGGATAATGTGAGGGACATGCGGGGGTCTTATTAAAGTAACCAGACCACTGACCACAAATGGAAAAAATGACTACAAATGGAAAAAAATGACCACCAGCATGTCTCACGTTTGAAAAGCTCCTTACTTAGCATGTTGGTTGTGACAAAACTCGTTGCTCATATATTCCATATCAGCGACTCTTGCATAAGCCTATACCACAATCCTCTGAAGAAGACAAGGCCCTCGTACATGAGAAACCTTTTCTCTGGTTACTCAGAGTAATCGAGACAATGGCTTTCTGAGTCAGCTACTGACTAATGCCTGTAGCAGCAAGTGAGAATTTTGGTTTTGATAATTTTTCATTTATATTTTAACAACAAGAACAATAATAAAAGAATCATATATGATTATTATAATTGTGGTTAATATTTTTCCTAATTTGGTTGGAGCGTCAGCCTCTGCAGAACAGTCACATGTCCGTGTGTCCCTGAGCGAGGTCCTTATCTCCCAGCTCCAGGGGTGCCGCACGCCCCCCCCCCCCCCCCCCCCCAGGATGGGGTAAGCGAAGAGAAGGGTTCCAATGTGCCTGTACTTGTACTTGAGCAAATGGCAAATAAAAGCATTTTTAAACTTTATTTAATTATCCAGAGGTTAGATGGTGACAGAAAGGTTTCTTCCAAAGAAAGATTTTTTCCAAAGAAACGATTCTGAAGCTTCAGCTGACATCACGCCGGTGACCATTTTCTTTTGCGTAAGCTCATTCGTACCGCCTAGTGGACGGCATCATCATGCCTGTTGGGTGGAGTCCCCTACAGTTTCCTTCCTTTTCTCCCACCGCAGGCTGTGTCAATTACAGAACACAGGGTGAAGGTGAGGTCACCCCTCCTTTATAACTGTGTTCATCTGTAGTGCCCACCAACTTAATGTATGTACAATTTTGCTTAATGAGGGAATATATACAAAAATGTAAAATTATTCACATAAGTCAATTCACCCTTATAAGATTGTAACTGTAATCAATAGAGTATCGTATTATTCATATTTTCTCCATTTTTCATTTGGTTACAGTCGAAAAACCTCCAGAAGGAAACTACATGATGGATATGTATAAACAGAACTCTAAACATCTGCGGTAGAAAAGTACATCAGTAATAGCAAAAAAACAAACAATAGTAACAGGATAATGTTTTGCATACCAGTGGTTCTCCTACTACAGAAATGCTACTGTGTCAGCAGTAGCACTTACTTAGAATATGAAGATTACCCGTCGCTTTTTTGTTTTGCGTTTTCATTATAATCCATATGCTACAACATTTTTTTTCACACGTTTCATTGTAATTTTTCTAAGGAAAAAAACAGCTGTCAATACGGTGGTGCTATACTTTGATCCTTGTGACAAGAAAAAGGATGGTAAATTAGTGTAGTAAACTTTGACTAGACATCGGAGTTATTGCGTGTTCATGCAATGCATTATTTAAGAGTAAAATAATACTCATAATAATAATACTCTTAATACTATTTTGACATGGCAGTGTTCCCCAAATTAACTTGTTATTCCCAAATTGAGGAGATAATATTTTAATATTGTAAAGCGCAGAAGTGGAAAGTACTGACTTTCAATACCATCGACAACCCTTCGAAATCAGTGTGTGACGATTATGTTATGCGCCGGTCAGTCGTGGATTTCGTCATCGTCATGCGTCTGAAAAGAAGCAACGTGAGTGTGGAGTCAGTTTGCGCGTGTGTTTGATTAAACTGTATAATTAGTTCTGTTTGATGGTTGTTATGAGTTACTGCATTATATGATGTACACTGAATTTGGAGTGCATATAAAACATGTGATGGTAATCGAAACGTATAGTTATTCACATAATACTTCAATTTTTAAATAACAAGGTTGTCTTAATGTCATGTTTATAATAATACAACTAACGTGTGCTAAGCAACACAAAACACGATGCGTTGTATGTTCGACATAGACTTTTATCCTTCATACTTTATTCTGTATATCACAATCGTAAATTACTTGTAAGAACGCAGATCTACAAGTTGTCGGTTTATAGAGACCTACATATTTTTAAATATAAGGCCTCAATATAAGCGAGTTATAGACAAACAGATTATAAAAACAAAGAAGCTAGTTTTTGCTATAATGTATGACTGTGTTTCTTAAAATATTGGAATTGATGCTAATAAAATATCTTCATTATCTAAGAAACTACTTTTTTAATCCTCAGAACTAAATCCCTTTAAATACAGTGAAAAGGAGTTCAGAAGCAGGATGGACATCATGCCGAGGAGCTGACAGGAACGTAAGGCACGACAAAAGGGAGGAAGCCAAGAAGATAGCGACCGAACACAGCTGATGGAAAGCATGGAAGGGAAAGAGCAGCAGAGGCGACTGACGGAGGGCGAAAAGAAGAGGAAGCGTCCTAGAGATGGAGGGAAGGGGTGTAAGGGGCGAGAAGGTGGTCAAGGAGGTGTGAAGAAACATCTGGACGCCTTGAGTGTGGGCTACTTTCGCAGGGTGAGCGAGAGGCTGAGCGAAGGATTCGCCGAGGAAGAGGAGAAAGGTAAGGCTATGAAGCTCTGGGCAAGAAACAGCAAACAGTGACAATGCAGTTACTCAACCGCAATGGCATGAATTGAAGGAAAAATTGGTCTTTACAGTGAGAAAAGAAGCAGTGATAACAAGCATAAGGAACGAAAGGAAAACTGAAAACGAAAATGGAAGGGAAAATGCAGACTGTGCCCATTTCCATCTTTACATTTCTAAGAATGAGAAAAGACAAATTCAGGCTTATAGACAATTTAGTTGCTGCTGTTGGGTTTTCGGTCTTTCATGCACAGTGCTGTGACTCTCTTCCTGGATTTCTTTCTCCAGCTTTGTTTGTGGCGAATGTGCTGTCAGAGGTGAAGGGGCGAGCCGCCCTGGTGGCCCTCGACGTGACAGGAAGCGTGACCCTCCAGCGCCTGCTCCCATTGGCTACTTCCACTCAGGTCGGGGAGGTGTTGGCTGAGCTTGGAGGAGCGGCTGGGGCGGACTTCAGGGCCGTGTCATGTGACCGGTGCGGGGGTCATGTGATGGAGAGCGCCCTGCGCCAGGTGCCCAGGTGGACAGGTGAGAGACGCGTTTAGTAACAGAGGTGGGAACGAGGACGTAGACGCTCCTAAGATCCGGGTCAAAGGTCATAGGGGTGGCAGAGCAGAAAATTGTCCAAGAAACTCAAATTGAAAATCCTGTCATGATTCCTTATGTGCCATGGTTGTGGTGGCTTAATGGTTATGGAAGCGCACTTGTAATTGAAAGATTGTACGTTCGAATCCGCATCTGTATGGAAACAAATAATCATGCTGTCAGGAGGAGTGAACGAGTGAAAACGCTGAAACATCACTGCCTGCTGTGATATTCTCATTGTTTTCTGCTGTTTTCTCCTCCTAGAGCATTCAGGTACAGAGGGACAAGAGACATCTGATACTAAGGATGATGTTGAAGCAGGGTGTTCTGGGATACTGGAGGCCCAGGTCCTATCTTTGTGCCACTCGGTGACCGAAGAGGTGACGGCATTCATGAGGCACACGCACGGATCCCACGTGGCACGGACGCTCACGCACGTGCTGGGGGGCTGCCTCGGCCCCGCCCACTCGGACAAGCGCTCAGGTGCCCCAATACTCACTCCCACACACTCTCAGGCAGCCTCACACGTGTGCACGTGCACACAGACATGCATGTGCACACAGACATGCATGTGCATACGCACGCGCACCTCAACATGAGAAATGCCCCCCCAGGTGGAGGTGAGCTCCTGCCATTCTTCTAACCCAGTTTTTTTGTTCTAGGGGGTAAAGGTCAAAATGTCAACCCCCCTCTGACAGATTTCGAGGTCCCGCCATCCTTTGCAGGTGCCCTGAAACGCCTGTCACTCGCTCTCATGGAGAATGTCCAGGGTCAGTGTTCCTGTTTCTCTCATATACCCCCTCCCCGATGCACGTTCGCCATTTTCAGAGATGTCGTCCTTGTTCCTCAGTAGTTTGCACTGCCTCTGGCAGAATGGCCTACAGCATGATACACCATTATAAATCTGTGTTGTCCACCATCTTTTGCGGTTTGCGGTCCGTGATCTTGCGCAGTTTGTGGTCTTTGAGTTTGTGGTCCAGAATCTTCAGTAATGTGTGGTCCAGGACATCTAGCACTGTGATATCTTACTCCACGTTCTCTAAGTGCATTGCGGTTTGTTGTTACTGGTAATTGAAGTAGACCACAGCTCCCTCTACTGGATTGTATTACCAATCATACGAATTGTACACCTTCAGCCTGAATGGCATTGGTTGTTTGAGTGATGTGGTTATCTTCCTCTCCTTCCCAACCTGTTCTTTTTTCCTCCCTGGGTGGTCCCCCTCCCCCCCCCCCCCACCCCACCACACACTTTTCCCTCCTCCCCTTCCGCTCCCTGTATAGTTTGTGTATCGGACGCTGGGGCCAGCGCGATGCTCCAGACGATGCTCACAGTGTGTCACAGGAAAAGGCCCAAGCTGTGTAAGAGCCTCCTGAAAGGCATTGTGGGATACTTGGCATCCCTCAACTCAGCTCCTGGAGTCAGGTAATGTCAGCTAAGTTTGTGCTGTGATGTTGACGATTATTCAAAACGTGGTATGATGATGATGATGATGATGCCGCTAAACGTGTGTCCAGCTAAACGGTCTGTTTCTGGAGGCTGGTCTCTCGTTTAAAATGATTAAGTTGGTCATTTTCTGAACTTGAGTTTCTGAAGTTGGGTGATGTACAACAGTGGTTTTCAACTGATGGATCATGAGATGGTTTTTATTGGGTCACAGATGTTGTGATTGCAAAAAAAAAAAAAAATCTAATTTTTTTTTCAATCTCAGACTTTTGTGGTCACAAATTATGGGCAATGTTCACCTATTCATCCATGTTCTGTAGCCGCTTGTCTTATTCAGGGAGGTGGGCTGGTCTGGAGTGTCTCACATCATTCACTCACACACCACTGGGCAATTTGGTGACTCCAGTGAACCTCAGTAACCCCACACACAGAGCCTCGAACCCGGGTCCCCGAGGTGTGAGGCCACAGTATCACTGTGCCGTCCAGGAAAAGGTTTCTTTGTCCTGCTGTCAGCACAGCCCCTGCATTTTTGGTGAAACAAATAAAAAACAAACAAACAAAAGTAAATAAAAACTTAAGGTTCTGACTTAATGATTGCAGAATAAAGTGGGTCCTCAGGCTAAACCAGTTGAGAACCACTGATTTACAAAACTAGACCGTGATCTAATGGTGACTGATTCACGCTGCTCTCCATCCCAGTCCGCTCCTGGTGTTCCTGAAAGACCAGGCCTCCAGCCGGCTCCTCGAGACGGTGCTCCTGCTGTCGCACAAGGCCGTGCTCCGCAGCCTGTATGAAGATCACCTCCAGGGCCAGCTGGTCGACTTGGCACTGCACCCGATTGCCAACTTTCCAGTGCAGAGACTGATAGCCACTGCTGCCAGTTACAAACTGGTATGTTGTCGTATCTTTCCTCAGGAGAGCGGTGACAGTGTGATGGCTGTGTGGTTATTCACTCCCTTTTAAAGCCTGAATTTCCTTAAATTTTTGCCATTTGAGAGCAAAAAAATCTAAAATTCAGGCCTGCTCACTTGCAAATCTTGCTTCTTTGCAGTTCCTGAAGGTGTTCGATGAACTCAAAGAGGGCCTGGAGGCCATCTTGGCTGTTGGTCACATGGGTGTGATTGTCCAGCTGGCAGAGAGCTGTGCACAAAGGGAGGAGAGACAAGGGGAGATGATGCGCTGCCTCCTACTGGTGAGGCTGACTCGGTGCGCTTTGCGATCCTACTGACCCCGGTCATCACATTATAGCTTAGTCTCAAGATGAGGAGTACATATGGATTTTGGACTGGTCTGCCGTTGCAATCGCAGACACCTTTGCATTGATGTACTACCTCAAACAGTATCTTTCTCAAACTTTCCGGACAGATTCTCTTCGTAACAAACTGGAACTTATCAAAATTTGAGACTGATAACACCAAAACTGAAGTAGCGCTGTGTAGTGATAGCAAAGGGATGGGTGACCGGGGCAACAGTGAATGTGAAGTCAAAAAGCGTTTGATGGATCTTATTATTGCGTCACAAAAGCACATGGATGAAGGTCTATACCTGATTTCATTTTGAGAGAAATCACACCAGAATATAAGCAGAGCTCTGTAGTTATAGCTAAGAATAGGGCAGCTTCAGACACTTGATGTCGTTAGCATGGTCACTCAAAACATGGGTCAGATCTTTTCCAAACTTTGCTGATACTATGGGTGAAGCGTTAGGTGGCAGCCGAGTGCAGAAAGGGAGGCTGCAGCAATCATCCTGTCAACACGGTATTCTGTGAAACTTTTTGCTAATTTTCCACGATCGCTGTACAAATCAGTGGTTTTTGAATTGTGGCCCACGATTTAATGTTCTGAATATTCAAAAGTAAAGTTTTTATATATATATATATATATATATATATATATATATATATATATATTTTTTTTTTTTTTTTTAAATCACAAATTCCCCCCTCTCAACAGATTTTATCGGTAGCAGTCCAGTACCTCGTGAACGAAATTTATTGTGGGCAAAATTATTCTGAGTGAATTTAATTAAAGTTGGGCTTTTAATAAGGATGTTTTTGGATAGGCGAGGGAGTGTGTAGTATAGGCTTGGGCAGAATTACAGTAATATTTGTGGTATTCTGCAGTATTTTTGTTCAGAAAAATTTATCATGGGTGAACCCCACACACACCTGGGGTGGAATTTCAAATGTAGTCGTGTCACTTAAATTTAGTGGAGTTTGCTTCACATGAGAACATCAAACAGGACAGCAGAAACTCCCAGAAGGCACGCTAACTTTTGCTGCAATTTTTTGCTGCTGTGTTTTACCAGGGTTTCCACTGTGCCGAACCCCCATCTCGACAGCTGACCTGCCTCCCGCTCCTCCTGTCCCTGCTGACACATGACGTGTACTACACTGGGCAGACAGCAGAGGGAGCCACAGAGACACAGGTCAGCACTGTACAGAGTAACAGCTTCTGCCTATCTTAAACTTAGTGTAGCAGATGTACAGCATTTTTCATTTCTGTTTAATTTACTTTGCATTTGTTGGCCGTTTATGTAGGAAACCTGCGCCTCTGTGAAAATGTAAAAAGCTGCATTTGCTTGGATTTATTTGAAATGCTGCTTGAAAACTTCTTGGATTTTTCTACTCGGAGAATCTCAAGTATGCATTTTGGGACATATGAAAAAAAAATGTGTTTCCTGATTCAGTGTTATTTGGAAGCTCTGTTAGTCTAATTTGAATCAATTCCCTCGTCCTACATTTGATGTTTTGCTGTGTTGACATTTCTGTGAGAGTTTGGAGTTTGTGGAGGAGAATCAGAGCCAAACATCAGGGCTGAAACTGGCTTCAGGGCAAAGAAGACAACAGTGTTAAGAGATCTGCTGGAGTAACAGAAAATCCTTAGTCTGCAGTGTGATATTGACTATTTTTTACTCTTTCATTATTGTGTAGAGATGCACAATGATGTTTGGTTACGTAAAGCTGTTGTACTGAATGTCTTTAAGGAAAATGACCACCCCCCTTTTATTCTCACCAGCGCCCCCTGTCTGGAATCTGCTATCATGGCTCCCGCCTTGTCCAGGCACTATTAAAGTTCAAGGATCACAGCCTCCTCCTAAACAGCCTGCGCGCTCTTACACCCTCCGACCTTGTGACCTTGGGAACTGACCAATCCGGTAGCCACGTGCTACAGGCCATTATGACATCAGCGAGCGACAAGGGGAGGGGCAAAATACTGAGGAGGCTGGAGGTGAGAGATCAAGGGGCAGGGCAGGTGTGGGGGGAGGTATTAAGAGTCGTGTGGAAGCAACTGATCACGGAGAAACGACGTCAGAGAAAGGGGCCGAGGAGAAGGAGCATTGTAGCATTTTTCCAGCACCTGTGAACCTCATTATACAAAAAGTATGCAAAAGAAACACAGGACAGTAAGACAGATTCACCCTCTCAGCGTATAACACTCACATACCACAGGTACGGACCTTCGGGACAGACGGCCTTTCTGTGACAGGCTGATTGGTGCCGGTTTTGTCTTAAAAATGGTTCATCTGCAGATCATGAATTGTAATGCTTTCATTTTTATTGCATAAAAATTCCAATAAAATTGATGCCTCATATATTTAATCAAGACAGACATATACAAGTAAAATTGTATATGACATAAATGAGATATGCCTAATTAAAATTAAACGACATTTCAGCTAGTAAACACCATCTGAAATCCAGTCACACGGAAGGGGGGGGCTATATCTAGTGAATGTTTAATCTCTAATTTCCTAGCTTTGGCTTCAGGGTGAATTTGTCAAGCTGTCCTGCTCCCGGTATGGAAGTCGTGTCCTGGAGGCTGTCTGGAACAGCGCCACCGTGAGTCAGAGGCAGGACATTGCAAAGGAGCTGGGTAAGACAGTATATCCCGTCACGGGACATTAGGGGAGTCGTCCAGGCACTGTTTATCGTAAGCAGTAGTTAGCCTGATTTGGTATGGAGATTAAAACTTCTTAATTATCTGTTCTTCGAAAGCAAGGATTTATCATAGACATCTGAGGGTGGCAACAGTCTTGT
Organism: Brienomyrus brachyistius; assembly: GCF_023856365.1. Lineage (NCBI taxonomy): Eukaryota > Metazoa > Chordata > Actinopteri > Osteoglossiformes > Mormyridae > Brienomyrus > Brienomyrus brachyistius. Next base: position 2,116,019 of record NC_064536.1, on the reverse strand, counting down.
TCGATGTTTTGATGGAACTCCAAAAAAGCAGTTAAAACCGCTTCCCACTGCAACAAACGTCTCCTTGTCTCCCTTTCAGGGTCCAGTGAGTCTGTGCTGAGATCAGATCAGTTTGCCCGTCATGTCTGGGCAAAATTTGCCCTGACTCACTTTGTGAAGAGAAGAGCTCAATGGCAGGAGATACAGACCGATCAAAGGAAGAAGAGAAAAATGTTCAGTGACATCCTGCAGTGACAGTTTGGAAGACATTTGTGACTGACCAGTGTTAAAATACTCAAGTCAGTTCCTGTGTTTTTTATTTTTTATTAAACCAATGGAAATGTATTTGCTGTGTTATTTGTGTACAACCAAGGGCCAATAAGAGTTTAGAGCAGAGCGAATGAGCCAGTTTCACAGGGCACTGCCTGAGGAACACCCTGTAAGCTGGGAGAATTGGAATGGGGAATGGAGTTTTGCATACTGGTCCAATTAAGATCTTTTCAATTCTGAGACAAGGTGTGGTTCCTTCTTATTCAGGGAGGCAAAAAAAAGCTCTTTCAGACTATCAGTGTTTAACGCCTCATACAGCCTCCTCATCCTGTCCTGGCTGGTACTGCCAGCACGTATGTTATTGTACTTTTCCCCGCCGATGTTCCCATGGAGGTCGTCCAGTATGGGGTCAATCAGTGACACTCTCTGGATGAGGGCTGTCCTGTGTCGGTCTACAAACAGCACATCTATCTGATTAGGGACCACTGGACGAGGAGCTGGAAAAAAAAATCATTGATAAAACAGTTAATAGGCCAATGATGGACTGAGACTATTTGCAATTGGCACTGCCACTGTGAATATGAAAACCAGAACAAATTACTGGTAAATATGGTGTGATTGTCTTGTAATTGGCATTGAAAGTATGCAACTTGAGGGATAAACCCACTGTTTCTAAAGTCAAGTGAATCATTTGCTCAAAATTAGTGATCAGTGATTAGTAATGATTATAATTTATTAGGAAAAGGCCTGTGAAGGCCTACCATTGAGGAGCTGTTAAGTGAAATTCAATATTTTCTGTATATTATACGAGTTTTGTGACAGCAAAATCCTTTCTCGACCACATTAAAATGTATTGGGACATCGTGGGAATGTTGTTACAGCAACAGAAAAGGTAAATTAATGTAATGTAATGCAAAGTAATGCAAATTTTCACAGACATCCCACCTCAGGGATATTGATTTCAGGAAGGCAGATGAGGGGCATCCAGGAGGGTGGGGGTGCTGACCAGTGCTTGGCTGGTATTACGGTAACACTGTATGTATATTGCTGACCGGTGCTTGGCTGGTATTACGGTAATACCGTATGTATATTGCTGACCAGTGCTTGGCTGGTATTACGGTAATATCGTATGTATATTGCTGACCAGTGCTTGGCTGGTATTACGGTAATACCGTATGTATATTGCTGACCGGCGTTTGGCTGGTATTACGGTAATACCGTATGTATATTGCTGACCGGCGCTTGGCTGGTATTACGGTAATACCGTATGTATATTGCTGACCGGCGCTTGGCTGGTATTACGGTAATATCGTATGTATATTGCTGATCGGTGCTTGGCTGGTATTACGGTAATACCGTATGTATATTGCTGACAGGCGCTTGGCTGGTATTACGGTAATACCGTATGTATATTGCTGACCGGCGCTTGGCTGGTATTACGGTAATATCGTATGTATATTGCTGATCGGTGCTTGGCTGGTATTACGGTAATATTGTATGTATATTGCTGACCAGGGCTCCAGAATGGAGGTAAATTTTGAGGTGAGGTTGCGGCAGTAAATCTTCTTGCCGGCTGATTGTAAATTGCTGATCTAACTACAGAACAGCAGGACGTCTGATTTCCCAGACATTACCCATGATTTTATTTGTCGGTGTCAGAGGACTTTTGTCAATTTGCCAGGTTCAGCTATCGCACCCTCGCTATATCATGGATTTCCCCCCAAAGCATCACAGTTCTCTGCAATGTGTGTTTTTATTCACTAACATTACATATTATTATTATCAATATTGTGTTACTCATATCCTTAGCCCAACATCCACATATCCTATGTGCTTACAAAGTGTGTTTTAATAAGTTTACATGTGTTTAAAGCATGTGGGAGGGGAATTTTAGGGCTTAAACTATAAAAAATATTTATTTATATGGTCTTTCTATATCGTGGATTTTCACCTATCTCTGATGGGTCTGGAATGTAACTTCCGCGATAGGCGGGGGATCCCTGTATTTCAGTGTGAATTGAAACTGTAAATTTCACATCATACATATTTTACCGAAACACCACATGCATGTACAGCATAAAGCTCTTACCCTCCGCTGGTATGGCACTCTGCTGACTTTCTGCTTGGGTACCTGTAATAAAAAAGAATTTTAAAATCAGTGTCTAACAAACTGTTCGTTATTTCCCATATAATGCTATACAATATGTTAAAATTTCAAGAGCTTAAAAAGCTTACAATTTACATAAAAAACAAGAAAGGCTAAAACTATGCTTACCCTTCTGTAGGTCTTCATCCAGTCTCTGAGCAAGATCATTCAGGTTCATCTTCTTCAGGATTTCAAGCATGACATTGAGAGCATCAACTTTACTGTAGCAACTTATCATCTTGTCGGCGAGGTCTGTTCTATCCAAGCCCATCACCTGACCCCTGGGAAGGGGCTTTAACTCTTTATATTTTGTGTTACTCAGTTTCCATTTAAACCTCTTCAGCTCTTCATCACTGATCTCCTCCAGATAATCCAACAAGAGGTCGGCGAGCGAGGTCTGGGTCTGCAGAATGTCGGAGATGAGACTCACAAACCCATACATGTCACTCCCACACATGCACTGACCTTTCCGTTAACAGAAGGCAGGTTTCCTGCTCACAGTCCTATATGTCTGCAGGAGACACCTGCTGTGATTCTTTCATTACTATAGGAAGTACATGTGTGTGTTTATTTTCTATTGATGTTTAAGTCCCTTTAAAAACAGAGACCCATCCAATATAAATATAATATAAATAAATGAAAATAGTTCAAGACTCAATAGAGCACATTAAGACAATAGGGTCAAACACAAAATAGACTAAAAACATCATGTTAAGATACCATCCAGTATAATTATACATATTTTAGATTAAGTTATTCTGTTACAGTACGTCTAACATTAGGTGCAGTGCAGTATGGTAAGGAAGTAGCCTGAAAAGAGGATGGCAGAGTGAGCTTTTGCTCTGCTAAGTTATTCTGCTCTGTTACAGTACATCTGTAACATTAGGTGCAGTGCGGTATGATAAGGAAGTATCCTGAGGAAGAGCACTGCAGAGAGTGAGCTTTATGTCTGCTAAGTTACTCTGTTTTGTTACAGTATGTCTAACATTTGGTGCAGTGCAGTATGGTAAGGAAATAGTCTGAGGAAGACCACTGTGAAGAGTCAGCTTTTTGTCTGCTAAGTTATTCTGTTCTGTTACAGTATGTTTGTAACATTTGGTGCAGTGAGGTATGGTAAGGAAGTAGCCTGAGGAAGAACACTGCGGAGAGTGAGCTTTTTGTCTGCTAAGTTATTCTGTTCAGTTACAGTACGTCTGTAACATTTGGTGCAGTGCAGTATGGTAAGGAAGTAGCCTGAGGAAGAGCACTGCAGAGAGTGAGCTTTTTGTCTGCTAAGTTATTCTGTTCTGTTACAGTATGTCTAACATTTGGTGCAGTGCAGTATGGTACGGAAGTAGCCTGAGGTCTTATGAACACTGCAAAAATTGAGCTTTTTGTTTGCTAAGTTATTCTGTTTTGCTACAGTGAGTCTGTAACATTTGGTGCAGTGCGGTATGGTAAGGAAGTAGCCTGAGGAAGAGCACTGCGGAGACTGAGCTATTAAATCAACCTTCAGCTGAAAATACTCACTCATCTTAAGCTCTCCTGCCTTTCACTGTCAAGTTTTTACAGACAACATGCATATTACAAAAAAAAACATTATAGCCAAACCTCTCCACGGGAATGATAAGCCATCGCTCAGATGATTATGGCTGTAAAGAAACCCGTTCTTCTGTATCACAGTCTGACTCTGTATTAAAAAACAAGGATAATGTTAGCTTTTTATTCAAAAGTCAGTTAACCAGCTGTATTATCTTTCAACCAAAGCAAACAGGTCAGTTTATAATCACAGACAGAGATGTCCACTGATTTGGACTAATACCCATGGACCATATTGAACCTTGTGCTTAAATCCAGACTACATTACCCAGAATGCCTTCATCTGAGTTTGAAATTGCCTGGTTCTTTGAATTATTTGCACCTGATAGTTTCAGTATTCACCTTCTTTGTACTTACAGTACATGTTCCTTTAGTACTCAATGCGTACTTTGGAAATTAAGCTATAATTTTTCTATCAATGTATTCAGTGGTTGAAGTAGATCAGTACTCACAGGGTCACACGTGTGCGGAGTTTGCATGTTCTCCCCATATAGTTTCGCCCCACGGTCCAACGACATGCTGAGGCTAATTGGAGTTACTAAATAGGAGTGCATGTGTGAGTGAATGGTGTGTGAGTGTGCCCTGCGATGGGCTGGCCCCCCATCCTGCACTGTATAAAAAAAAAAAAAAAAATTGTAAAAAGAGAAATTCTGGCAGCAGGGGTGCAAGAAAAAAATGTAATAAAACATTGAATCGCTGTAAATTTATAACAGTAAAAAAATGTTAAGTAACATTAACAGTAACATTTTTTTCCAGTACTGTGAATACAAATAATTCCTGTAAAACAACATTAAAACTTTGTATTTTTTGAAAAAAAGTTCTTCTTTGTGCCACAAAACATTGTTAATATTCAGATTTAAGCTGGTAAAAAAACAGATCATCACTGGAAGAATACTAAAAAGTATTTGGGATTTAAGAAATTCCACGATAAAAATACCAGTTAAAGCTTGTAAATTAACAGAATGTAACTGCTGCATCCCAAAAAAATGCAGCAGTTTTAACAGAGATCACTGTAATATCATGATAATGAAACGCTTTTTAACATCAAATATACGGACAAAGGTGGTGCAGTGGTTAGCACTGTTGCCTCACACCTCTGGGACCCGGGTTCGAGTCTCCGCCTGGGTTACATGTGTGAGGAGTTTGCATGTTCTCCCCATGTCATCGTGGGGTTTCCTCCGGGTACTCTGGTTTCCCCCCACAGTCCAAAAACATGCTGAGGCTAATTGGAGTTGCTAAATTGTCCATAGCATGTCACACTATGCAGACATACACCCAGTGCCCTGGTCTACAGGGCAGTGGGCAGTTCCTGGAGCTACACAGCAAAGGGCGTCCCGCAGATCTACTGGTCTCTTACAACCTTCCTCGCTTGCTTCAACCTCAAGGAGCAGGATATCTATTAGTACGTAGAGCAGAAAGAGCTACGGCAGGCTGCAGAGCTTTCTCTTATAGAGTTTGCAAACCCTACAGACCTTTTGCAAGATAATAAAACTATCACTTACTTGCAGGCTTGTCTTGATCTGACAATCTCACTCCCGCCAGCTGAACATGGAGGCAGCCCTGTAACGACTTCCTGTTATCCTTCGACAAACGAGAAAAACCTGCTTTGTCTTCAAATATCAAAACTTTTTCAATTGTCCCTGCTGCCTTTTAAGCTGGTTTCCAAGCTTATGGAAAATTCCTCTTCCTATGTACTCCAGCAAAAGGACTCAGTCGTCATACAAGAATTGTGCATCCAAGCACCCACAGGAACAGGAAAAGAAGTGGTGGTTATTGGGAGGGGGCAGCACGGCCGGATGGAGGCGGGTGCAGGGTTGGGCTACGCCCCCCAGTCCAGCACTCATGCTCAAATAAAACATAACATTTCATTTCATTTAAAATTCAGGGAACCAATCATTTAATTCCACTCTTTATTTTTCTAAGACAACACTCCTGGCCTGACTCTTATCCAGGAAAAGCAAAAAAAAGAAATAGTTGGACTGTTTAAATCATGCATATCTGCAAAGGAGAAGCTAGTTCATGTCCAGGGGCTGCTTGGAATGCTACAGAACAGGCAGCTGCAGGAGGTACCGACACACTGGAACAGGACTTTATGTGTTAGTGTCTCTGTGAGGAGAGAGAGCCAGTTGGAGCTTCTCTGATAAATCTGAGGACAGACATTGCTCCTCTGTCAAGTGACGGACTTCAGATGATCAGTCGGTCTCTCCACGTGCTGTCTGTTTTATCGAGGTCACACCTGAACTGTCAGCAGAGTTTACTGTAACCTACACTAAGGTGTGTTTGTACTGCAGCTTTTACTTTACTACATTTCTGAGCTAAATAACTTTTTACTACAATACATTCTGCACGACCGAAGTTACTCACCTAATTACCTAATTACTAAGTACTATCAAGCACTGCTGCATAGCGCTGTTGGATTCTGGGTAAAATATTGTGGCATTGTGGCTCCATCTGTAAGCCAGTTTCCAAAAAAGTTGGCGCACTGTGTAAAAATCATTTTAACCATTTATTTTAAATGAAAATAGTACAAAAACAGCATAGCAAACTGAGAAATTTTCTTCTTCTTTGAACAATAAAATCAGTAGGGGGCGCTGCCAAATTGCTTGCCTACATGCTGCATACATTCAAAGGCACCGAAACAACATTTTAGCTAATAAAGACCTTTTAATATCTGAAATCCAGTCAATTCATTTCCAAGTCTAAGACAAGGTGTGGTTCATTCTTCTTCAGGGAGTCAAAGAAAAGCTCTTTCAGCCTAACAGTGTTTAACGCCTCATACAGCCTCCTCATCCTGTCCTGGCTGGTACTGCCAGCACGTATGTTGTTGTACTTTTCCCCGCTGATCTGCCCATGGAGGTCGTCCAGTATGGGGTCAATCAGTGTCACTCTCTGGATGAGGGCTGTCCTGTGTTGGTCTACAAACAGCACATCTATCTGATTAGGGACCACTGGACGAGGAGCTGGAAAAAAAAATATCAATGATAAAACAGTTAATAGGCCAATGATGGACTGAGACTATTTGCAATTGGCACTGCCACTGTGAATATGAAAACCAGAACAAATTACTGGTAAATATGGTGTGATTGTCTTGTAATTGGCATTGAAAGTATGCAACTTGAGGGATAAACCCACTGTTACTAAAGTCAAGTGAATCATTTGCTCAAAATGTGATTAGTGATTGATTATATCAATTAGTGATTATTATAATTTGTTAGGAAAAGGTCTGTGAAGGCCTACCATTGAGGAGCTCTTAAGTGAGATCAAACATTTTCTGTATATTATACGAGTTTTGGGATAGCAAAATCCTTTCTCGACCACATTAAAATTGGGACATCGTGGGAATGTTGTTACAGCAACAGTAAAGGTAAATTATTGTAATGTAACGTAATGCAATGTAATGTAACGTAATGCAATGTAATGTAACGTAATGTAACGTAATGTAATGTAATGTAATGTAACATAATGCAATGTATTGTAATGTAATGTAATGTAATGCAATGTAACGTAATATAATGTAATGTAATGTAATGGAAGTAAAATTTGAGGTGAAGTTGCGGCAGTAAATCTTCTTGCCGGCTGATTGTAAATTTCTGATCCAACTACAGAACAGCAGAACGTCTGATTTCCCAGACATTACCCATGATTTTATTTGTAGGTGTCAGGGAGCTGCTGTCAATTTGCCGGAGGCTCCCGGAACGTCTGAGAGAGGTGGGATGCCTGTTTTATTTCTAAAGCACATTGTAACAACTTTCCCAAAGTGCTACGCAAAATTATCCCTAATGAAACAAAAATAAGACGACCCCATAAATTATATAGTACAACCAAAAATATAGTACAACCAATGAGTGCTAAAATGATAAAATAGCTGTCAACAGTCAGAACTAAAATCCCGTCTATAAAGATAATCATTTGATTTCAATCGTGGTTTATAAAGAGGGACTGACAGGGAGGACCTAATGCCCAGTGGAAGCGTGTTTCAGAGATTAGGTTCACACACCAGAAAAGCACATTTTCACTATCGCCGGGCTCATGGCACAGTAAGTAAAAGTGTGTCTGATGACCTTAGCTGTTTAGGCCCACAATGGTGGGCAAGTACATCAGTAACATAGGAGGGACATAGACTGTTCAAAGCCTTAAAGACAATCAGCAAAACTTTGAACTGGATCCTATACTGGACTGGGAGCCAGTGCAGTGAGCCCAGTGTAGGTATTATGTGATCCCGTTTTCTGTCTTAGTCAGTCGTTTAGCTGCAGCCTTCTGAATTAGTTGTAGCTGAGACAGTGATGACTTACTAATTCCCGAATACAGAGAGTTATAATACTATAAGTGGGTCGAAATCAGGGAATTAATTATTTTCTCGAGAGTTGGAGGTGATAAAAATTTTACTTCTGAAATATCTCTAAGATGATAAAAAGCCAAAATAACTACTCTGTGATATATATATATATATATATATATATATACACATATATATACACACACACACACATTACATATTATTTATTATTATTATTATTATCATTATTATGTTACTCATATCCTTAGCCCGGCGTCCACATGTCATATGTGTTTACAAAGTCTGTTTTGATAAATTTACACGTGTTTAAAGCATGTGGGAGGGGTATTTTAGGTCTTAAACTATAAAAAATATTTATTTATATGGTCTTTCTATATCGTGGAAATATGTTTTTCACCTATCGCTGATGGGTCTGGAACGTAACTTCCGCGATAGGCGGGGGATCCCTGTATTTCTGTATTGAAACTTTAATTTTCACATCATACATATTTTTTACATTCATGTACAGAACAGCATAAAGCTCTTACCCTCCTCTGGTATGTCTGCCCGCTCACTTCCTGCTTGGGGACCTGAAGTAAGAAAAAACTTCAAATTCATTTCTATCTTCAGCATCAGTGTCTAACAAACTGTTCATCATTTCCTATATATTACAGTACATGGTGTTAACTTTTCAAGAGCTTAAAAAGGTTACAATTTATATGAAAAACAAGAAAGGCTAAAAATGTGCTTACGCTTATTCAGGTCTTCATTGACTCTCTGAGCAAGATTATTCAGGTTCATCTTCTTCAGGATTTGAAACATGACATTGAGAGCATCAGCTTCACCGTAGTGATCTCTCATCTTGTCGGCTAGGTCTGTTCTGTCCAAATTCTCCAGCTGACCCTTGGGAATACGCTGATACTTTTTATACACCAGGTTAATCAAGTTATATTTTAACTTCTTCAGGTCTTTTTCAGTGAGCTCCTCCAGATAACCCAGCAAGAGGTCGGCGAGTGAGGTCTGGGTCTGCAGAGTGTCGGAGATGAGTCCATGAGACTCACAAACCCGTACATGTCACTCCCACACATGCACTGACCTTTCCGTTAACAGAAGGCAGGTTTCCTGCTCACAGTCTTATATGTCTGCAGGAGACACCTGCTGTGATTCTTTCATTACTATAGGAAGCACATGTGTGTGTTTATTAATAATATAAATAAATAAAAATTGTTTAAGACCCAATAGAGCACATTAAGACAATAGGGTCAAACACAAAATAGACTAAAAACATCATGTTAAGACACCATCAAGTATAATTATACATATTTTAGACTAAGTTATTCTGTTACAGTACGTCTGTAACATTTGGTGCAGAGATTGAGCTTTTTGTCTGATATTCTCAGCAACCTTCAGCTGAAAATAGTTACTCATCTTAAGCTCTCCTGCCTTTCACTGTCAAGTTTTTACAGACAACATGCATATTACAAAAAAACGTTTTAGCCAAACCTCTCCATCGGAATAATAAGCCATTGCTCAGATGATTATGGCTGTAAAGAAACTCGTTCTTCTGTATCGCAGTCTGACTGTAATAAAAACCAAGGATAATGTTAGCTTTTTATTGAAAAGTCAGTTAACCAGCTGTAATATCTTTCAACCAAAGCAAACAGGTCAGTTTGTAATCACAGACAGAGATGTCCACTGATTTGGACTAATACCCATGGGCCATATTCAACCGTGTGCTTAAGTCCAGACTACATTACCCAGAATGCCTTGATCCTGCCTTTATCTGAGTTTGAAATTGCCTGGTTCTTTGAATTATTTGCACCTGATAGTTTCAGTATTCACATTCTTTGTACTTACAGTATATGTTCCTTTAGTACTCAAAGGCTACTTTGGAAATTAAGCTATAATTTTTCAATGTGTTCAGTGGCATGGTGGTGCAGTGGTTAGCACTGTTGCCTCACACACAAAAAAAGAAATAGTTGGACTGTTTAAATCATGCATATCTGCAAAGGAGAAGCTAGTTCATGTCCAGGGGCTGCTTGGAATGCTACAGAACAGGCAGCTGCAGGAGGTAGCGACACGCTGGAACAGGACTTAATGTGTTAGTGTCTCTGTCAGCAGAGAGAGCCAGTTGGAGCTGCTCATTGCTCTCATTAGCAATGTGTTCAGTGGCATGGTGGTGCAGTGGTTAGCACTGTTGCCTCACACCTATAGGACCTGGGTTCAAGTCTCCGCCTGGGTTACATCTGTGCAGAGTTAGCATGTTTTCCCCATGTCGTCGTGGTTTCCTTCAGGTACTCTGGTTTCCCCCCAAAGTCCAACAACATGTTGAGGCTAATTGGAGTTACTAAATAGGGGTGCATGTGTGAGTCATTCCATCTACAGCACCTCCACCCATTGAGCTCCGGGGGGTGGGTGGGGGGGCCACACAGGAGCCCACCTCGAAAGGCCAAAGCATCTGAATCAGCTACTGACCAAAACAAAAGAGCAGATCCCACCAAGATCCATTCCTGTGGCTCCAGCCAGCAGCCAGAGCAGTTTGTTATATATGGGCTTTTATACTAATACCCTATTCTACACCATTGTGTGGATTCTAAAAATGATGTTAAATCAAAGGCAGTAGCATGTCACACTATGCAGACATTCACCCAGCGCCCTGGTCTACAGGGCAGTGGGCAGTTCCTGGAGCTACACAGCAAAGGGCGTCACGCAGATCTACTGGCCTCTTACAACCCTCCTCGCTTGCTTCGACCTCAAGGAGCAGGATATCTATTAGTACGTAGAGCAGAAAGAGCTAAGGCAGGCTGCAGAGCTTTCTCTTATAGAGCTCTTCAACTGTGGAATATGGCAGATGTCCGAGATTCAGGCTCACTCTCAACATTGTAATCTAGACTAAAATCACCCTTGTTTAGTCTAGCCCATGGGAACTCTAGTTCTAGCTATAGCTAGATGCTCACTTCCAGTTAGACCTACAGTGTGAGGTGTAGAGCTGGGTGGGGATCGGTGCCACTGGCTTTGGATGAACTGAACTGTCAGTCTGTCACTCTAGCTTCACCCCCCCTTGTGGGATTGGAGTGCTGACATTTCAAGGACTCCCCATGCCTGCACTCTCCCTCCTACCTATACTGCCATAACTATATCTGCCGGAGCTTACATATTGCACTTACAAATTTTTCAAAAACATAAAAGATTCTACGTTTCAACATTTACTATGTTGTCTAAGACCAAAAACATCTGATCACCTCAGGGTTGCCAGCTCTCACACCCTTTCGCTTTCAGTCTCTCACGCTCACACAAGAAATCTTATATAACAAATCTATATTATTCCGTTGTAAGCTTAAAATTAGCTACATCAAAAACACTGGGGTAGTTTGCAAACCCTACAGACTTTTTGCAAGATAATAAAACTATTACTTACATGTAAATGAGTGTGCAGGCTGGTCTCGATCTGACAATCTCACTGCAGCCAGCTGAACATGGAGGCAGCCCTGTAACGACTTCCTGTTATCCTTCGACAAATGAGAAAAACCTGCTTTGTCTTTAAACTTTTTCAATTGTCCCTGCTGCCTTTTAAGCTGGTTTCCAAGCTTATGGAAAGTACTTCTTCCTATGTACTCCAGCAAAAGGACTCAGTCGTCATGCAAGAATTGTATGGCCAAGTGCCCACAGGAACAGGAATAGCCGTGGCGGTTATTGGATGGGGGCAGCACAGCTGGATAGAGGCGGGTGCAGGGTTGGGCTACGCCCCCCAGTCCAGCGCACATGCACAAATAAAACATAACATTTCATTTCATTTAAAATTCAGGCAACCAATCATTTAATTCCACTCTTTATTTTTCTAAGACAACACTCCTGGCCTGACTCTTATCCAGGAAAAGCAAAAAAAGAAATAGTTGGACTGTTTAAATCATGCATATCTGCAAAGGAGAAGCTAGTTCATGTTCAGGGGCTGCTTGGAATGCTACAGAACAGGCAGCTGCAGGAGGTAGCGACACGCTGGAACAGGACTTAATGTGTTAGTGTCTCTGTGAGCAGAGAGAGCCAGTTGGAGCTGCTCTGATAAATCTGAGGACAGACATTGCTCCTCTGTCAAGTGACGGACTTCAGCTGATCAGTCGGTCTCTCCAAGTGCTGTCTGTTTTAGCGAGGTCACACCTGAACTGTCAGCAGAGTTTACTGTAACCTACACTAAGGTGTGTTTGTACTGCAGCCTTTACTTTGCTACATTTCTGAGCTAAACAACTTTTTACTACAATACATTCTGCACGACCGAAGTTACTCACCTAATTACCTAATTACTAAGTACTATCAAGCACTGCTGCATAGCGCTGTTGGATTCTGGGTAAAATATTGGTGCATTCTGTAACCTAGTTTCCAAAAAAGTTGGTGCACTGTATAAAAATCTAAAACAGAATGCAATGATTTGCGAATCATTTTAACCGTTTATTAGAAATTGAAATGGTACAAAGACAGCAAAGCAAACTGAGAAATTTTATTGTTCTCATTTTCACATCAAAGGCAAGGATGGAGGCAAAGGCAGGCGTGGGGAAAACCATAAGGGGCTTTATTAAAGGAAACTACAAGCATGGCAAAAGGAAATGGACCACGAGGGGTCAAATCAGGATGGAACCCAGGTTGTAGGGCAAACTGGGGAGCACATGTATGCAGCAACATTAATGACTGGACTGGGGAGCTCAGGACGAGGAGGCACTATATACACCACTAACGAGGGAGCAGACGAGAGGCACCTGGAGTGATCCACACGAGGGCGTCACTCAGAGAGAGAAGGAGGGGGAAGGATGCAGGGCGTGACACTCACTTTGAATTTAAGGCCAACAACATGTTTAAAAAAAATTGGGACGGGGTAAGAAACAGCTGGAAAAGTTGTGCGATGGTTAAAAAAAAAAAAAAACTTGGTAGAACATCTCACAAATAATTAGGTTAGTTAACAACAGGTCAGTAACATGATTGGGTATAAAAAGGGCATAGAGAGTTTGGGTCTTAAAGAAACAAAGACAAGGCGGTCTTCAGCACTTTGTGAAAGACTGTGCAGGCAAATAGTGCAACAATTTACTAACCAAAAATCCATCAAAGACATCCTTAACCAAGATGGTGCCTCTTTCTCCAGGTACTGTTCCTCCATTACTATCTAGGACCAAAATGGGTAGGTGGGATTTCTTGCCGCCTCCTTCATGAGCACTGGGACAAAGAACCCAAACTGGGTCATTGTTTGGACTCGCACAGATGATGCTGATTGGCAGCATCTCTAATACAGGCATTGGTGTCACTTCCTGCTTTGGTACCATTCCGAGGTTCTCCTGCTCAGCCCGTTATACCTTCTCTGGTGTCATAACGACGTTCACACTGCATCCAAATACATTTTCATGAGGTCAAAAGATAGATTTAACCATCCCAAAAGTCAGGGAGTACACAGAAAATATGACAGGTTATAATAAGGTCTGCTCAGAGGTGCCTGAGCGGCAGCATTCTGCCAAACCATTGGATCGTGAGGTCAGGCTGAGAGCGATATTGAGTTTACCACAGAAGGCACGGAAAACCTGGGATGCAAATTGAGGTCCTCAGTCAGACACGATATCCTCCGGAGGGCTGTAGTACCGAAACCTCCAGGTAAGGAGATGATCGGCCAGTTCCATTGCTGTCGGGAGCTTGAGGAGAGCCATTGACCCATTTTGGAAAAGTGGCCTACGCCGGTGAGGATGCCGGTGTTACCTTTGGAACACGGTAGATCTGTTATCAAATCCATGACTAGGTGGGGCCACGAACGAGTCGGGATCGGCTGTAAAAGACCCGCGGGAGCTTGATGGGAGGCCTTCAACTGGGCGAACTCTGGGCAGGAGGCAACGTACTCCTCCATATCCTGATATACGTAAGACATGGCGGAATAACAGGGAACAGCTGGGCACAATTGGGGAAGCACATGCAGACGATGAGGGGGCGTGGCACACACGAGGACTGGACGTGCAGGTGTGGTAGTAAAATTGGACATTGGTAGGCCCGGGAGGTTGGCATATTGGGTCTGTTCTGTCTTAGGCCTTAGGCAAGAAGCGATTGTTTTAAATACTGTGTGACCTCGCTTCGTGTTAGCTGCCTGCAGTAAGTTCCGCAGACCCTGAGGAAAGCTCGGACCTTGGAGAGGCAGACAGCGGAACTTAAGAGGGGGAGAAACTACCTGCAGGAGGAGATTCGAAGCTGCCCCAACTGGTGCACAGCCAGTTATAGCTTTATAAAATAGTTGTGGCAGACAATATATAGTATGTTGCGTGGGAGTGCAAAAGTATAAATAATCATGTTAATCATATTCATGTTAACCATGTATTTGCAGTGAATCAATGACAAGGACGTCAATGTGTTAATCATTAATCAATGGAACACCCAAACATTAATAGTGATTCAACGTCATATGATCAACATCTATATACATATGTTAAGTAGAGTCTAGAAGCCGAGACAGATTCCGGTAAATTGAGCAAGACGGGTGGATTTTACCTTGCTACCAAGGTGAACCAATAGAGCAGGAGAATGGTGTTTGTTATACGTTTGCTGCTTGGTTCATTGGTGTTTTGTGACCAATCAGGACTTAGAAGTCCTTATTGGGAATTAGGAGTTATGGTTTATCAACTGGTTGCTCTGTGAGCTCCGGGTGACTTGGTACCAAGTGCCAGAGTGTGATGAGAGCGCTTTGCTGGATTGCTGGAATAAGAGATTCCCTTTACCCACCAAACTGAGAGGTCCAGACTTTTATTCTAAGTGTTATATTGAAAATTTTTATACCACACAGGTCATGACAATTGCAGCACGAATGCAATGCAAATCTTAAGAAACACCTGCGGGTTTGGATCACTTTTAAACTTTTAAAAGAGGTATCCTTCAACATTTAACAACCTTTGCATTTTTATACCGAGTAGTGATTTATTTATAACAACACTGCAGGAAAAAAATTGCTCAAATAATTTGAGTCTCCATCAATATGTAGAGAAAATTATTATTAATTAATAATGTTCAGTAATTATTATGCTAGAATGGTTTGTTTCTCCAATAAACAATATTATGGAAATCCCAATTAGTTAGTTATTGGAAGATTTAGTTCCAGGAGATGAATGGAATTCATTAATTACATTATTACTACCTAACCTGGGTTATAACGTTCATCCCGAGAATGTAACTCGCCTGGTAGGTAGCAGCTCTATAGCAAAACTCAAGGCCGTGGAAAGAGTTTCGCGATACTTTAGGACAAGTTTGGACTTAAAATTTATGAAGGGTGGTTCGCGTCAGTGAAGTGACTTAATTATGAGACAATCACTCAGACGGAGATTTAAAATGTATAAAAGGCATTTATTTCTGACACTACAGCCAACACACGACAGACATTACACTTATCATAAAACAAAGCCAAAAATAACAGAACAAAACAATGAAATCGGTGAGCAGGATAGAATATGGGAAGGCAGTGACTTAATATTAATGGGTACCCTTAAACGGAAATACTGCTCTGTCCAGCAAGCGCGACCGAAAATTATAAAACAGGTGAACAGAACAGGTTTGAATAGCAAATGAATGAAAGGGAGTTTACGTGGTTGTGGACAGTGTCTTTGGAAGCGGTGATGAGATGATCGAGAAATGGAGTTCGGGGGGATGTGGGGGGTGGGCAGGTCTGGAGCGGTTTCCGGCGTCTTCTTTGTAGGTTTTGCTTTTCGTCTCCCTTTCTGTGCGGCTGGTGTACACGCAGGTATCTTCAGTGTTTCGGTTCTGCTCCACTCCGCAGGAATCCGAGGCGTGATTTGAAAGTCTAAAAGTCGATTATCGGGAATTCGGACAATCGGATCAATGATTGGGGACATCCGACCGGAGTGCTGGTCTAGGAAGTGTGCATAGTGGCCCGACGGATTTACGACCGTATACCGAAGCTAATTTCACTTAAAAGCATTTAACTTTGCAATTACGTAATGATCCATGATCAGATTCGGGTTTATGAGAATTTCTCCGTCTATTTGATACCAAGCATGAAGGGGGCCAAGCTTTGTGCTAAACTTTGTCACACTAAAAAATGGGAACCAACTTGCAGGCAGGCAGGGGAGGGGGGCTCACCCTAGACTGTGGTGTAGCAGAAAAAGCAGAAGGTGTGTTGCAGGGTTGTTGTGACATTATGCTTACTCTTGACCTACTGGGCCTAACAAGGGAAGGAGTTGCTGATGCCCCAGACAGGCTATATAAGCCAGACACAGACAGTAGAATTTGAGCTTCCTTGGGTATGTACTGTTTATGCATCTGAGCGTGGCTCCCGGATCGCGGTCTGTGCAAGGAATAAAGCGAGCTGACTTACAACCAGCTTTCGCCTCACGTGTGCATCTCTTTCCTCATCAACGGACTCGGTGGAGTCTAACTCCAACAAGCATCACATCGGAATCTGGAAGTGTACACATCATATGAGCTGCATTAATTCATAATTAAAATTACATCGTATACGCTGGTTATTCGCGTCCGTACATAGTACGGGTTATGTTACACATCACCAGATATTTACATTTTTGGATACGTTTTACAGAAGTGACCTTTCAAATTACAAATGACAAATCTTAATTCTAGGTTAGTCTAAGTAGTCATTAGATTCCTAGAGTAACAGTTTATATTAAGCATTTGTAAACTGCAATTTTGTGCTTAACGTGATTATTACATTAATTTGGTATCCGTGTTTAACAACACATATATTAACTCAAATAATTCACGAGTCCTCAGTCATGCAGGGAGAAGGGGCAGTCTCTGAATTAGTTTAAACAAAGAAAATGCTCTAGAAACAGTTCCTTGGCCATTATTTCTATAAAAAAATATATAGCTGGATGATCTTTTTTCCATTAAAAATATAGCTGTATGACAAATTTCTCATATTGAAATAAAGTCGAGAGTTTTGCTAAAGTTGTTAAATCTGTCCACACAACCAGGGTTGTGTCCACAATCTGCAGTATCTTTTTTTCACTGCGATTTCACAGCAAACCACTGCACACCAGCTGTGGCCAAAAGCTACTTCTCTTTCAACAGTTTCTCTCTTCCTGGAACTCTCCACCATGAACCAGCTTCACAGGGCTCTGCCTGAAGAACACCCTGTAAACTGGGAGATATGGAGCCGGAAACAGGATTTTGCATACTGGTCAAATTAAGATCTTTCCAGTTCTGAGACAAGGTGCGGTTCGTTCTTCTTCAGGGTTTCAAAAAAAAGCATTTTTAGCTTTTTGCAGTTCAAGACCTCATACAGCCTCCTAAACTTGTTCTGTCTTGTTTTGGCAGCGCATATGTAATCATACTTCTCTTCTGAGATGTGTTTGTGCAGTTCATCCAGTAAGGGTTCGATCAGTGACACTCTCTGGACGATGGCTTCCCTGTGTTGGTCTACAAACGCCACACCTGAATGACAAGAGGTCATTGGAGAATGAGCTGAAATAAACCGTTGCTACAATAAATCCATTATTCATTTAAAAGCAATCAGTTTGTTAATATGCCAAGATGGACTGGGGCGGGATGCAGTTTGGACTGTCACTGTGAATTTGAAAATGAGAACAAATTCCTGATACATGTGATGTAATTATCTTGTAATTAGCATTGACAGTATGCTATGTTGATAGATAAACTAAACATTGCTGAAGTGAATCATTTGCTCTGAATATATTTATAGGTGATGATTAATATTTATTATGGAAAGGCTTGTGCAGGCTGACCTTTGAGGAATATCCAGAGAAAGGAACCTTTCAGTGTTTCCCCTTATCTGTTTGGGCTCTCGTTAAAGGCATTTTCTGTACGTTCAGTGAGTTACGGGATGGTTAAATCCATCTTTTGACCTCATGAAAATGTATTTGGATGCAGTGTGAATGTCGTTATGACATCAGAAAAGGTATAACGGGCTGAGCAGGAGAACCTCGGAATGGTACCAAAGCAGGAAGTGACACCAATGCCTGTATCAGAGATGCTGCCAATCAGCATCATCTGTGCGAGTCCAAACAATGACCCAGTTTGGGTTCTTTGTCCCAGTGCTCATGAAGGAGGCGGCAAGAAATCCCAGCTACCTGTGGACTGATCTTCCTCTTCTGTAATAGATGATGGAAGAACAGCATCTAAGGGAAGAGACAGCAGCTTGGTTATGGATTTCTTTGAGGGCTTTTTGGTTAGTTAACCTGAATTGGTGTCAGGTATTTCTGTGAATTCCTGTTAAATGAGGCCTTTCCAGTTTCTAAATTACATTAAGCAAACAGCAGAACGCTGACTTTCACAGTGCAGTGAACAGTGAAGCATTTTCTCTAAGTTAGATCCACATGAAGTATTAAGCAGTTAGAATCAGGGGTGCACACTGCCCACACTGGAATCTCTGCCCAGTGGTTAATCATGTTTGCTTGTCCTGATGGTCTCCAGCTGCCCTTTCTGTTTATTTCCATATAGAAATTGCATGTTATCACCTGTGAGATCGATGAAGCGCCGCCACACAACTTTACCGCTCCTGTCTTGCAGGACACTCAGATCCACTTCCACCACGTCACGTTTCAGAAATACCTCAAAAGTTGGGTGGATTGTTTGGTCAAAACTGTATTCGAACTTTTCATTCTAGAGGTGAAGAGGGGAAATTGCTGGTGATGTTCTGAATCCCATTTAAAAGTGAGAACTTGGTGGTATTCAAACCCCCAAACAGTATGAGCCACCCTGGGTGCATTAATTGCTACATTTAATTCAGTGTATTTTGTACTTTTGTATGTGAAATAACTTCCACCACATGCAGGAAGAATCAATTAAAAGTTTGAGTACACTTGCTGGAAAATAGGTTTTTTCATGTTTTACACATGGAAAACACAAAACATGGGGCATCAAAGCAGGGTTTAAAAGACTTCCTGGATTCCCCAAAACAGCCACCATTTGTCCTGATAACAGCCCCAAAACCATGAGGCATTTGGTTCAGCAGGAGATCACCTGAGGTCTTCCTAGCCCTTCTGCAGCCGTTCCTAGAGACACAGGGCACTTGCTGGTTGCTTTGCTTTGACTCTTCTGTCTATTTCACCCCATTCAGGATTAATGGGATGGAGGCCTGCAGACTGGGAAGGCCCAGTCATCAGTGTAATAAGGTTCCCTTCACTTTCCTTGTTCCCCAGATAGTTCTTGGGCAATTCTGAGGTGTATTTTATGTTATTATCTTGCTTGAGAATGAAGGGCTGCCCACTCTACCGTAATCTTTATAGAATAGCGTTAATCAGAAGTTAATCTCGACTGATACATCAGCTGGCCAATAAAATCGTTTGATATTAAGATTCCGTAAATTCGTCAGTGTTGGTGGAAAAACTCATCAATAAAGAACCGATTATGTCCCTTTAAACACATTGAGAAAAGCAGCTCTCTCTAGGGAATAGGCAGAGAAGATGCATGTCCTATATTAAAACATGCCAGTCTTAGGCCGAGACAAGTGTTAAGTTTGAAAAAATAACTGAAAACAATCTTGTGTGTGTGTACAATTGATTTATAATTTATAATATAATTATCATTTAGTAAAAACAGATAGAAATGTGCTCCTTTGTTCAGCATTGTGAGGCTTTTTATAATGTATAATTTGTATAACTAATAGTTATTTGATTGACATTTAAACTATTTTAAGAATTTTCAGTTGTTTATTGAGTTTGAAAAATTGACAACCATACCAGTCAGCAAAACACCGTTTAACTAAAACCACTAGTGTCAAACTTTTCACCATGTAAAATCGACCATTATTCGTTACTGGGGTGTTTTGCTCCAACATGAATCAATATTGGAGACAAAATTTTCAAACTGCTTGGGTTGTACTTTGCTGTGATAGTCAAAGCCATGGATCTCCACTGCTGGTAACAGATAGGGGTATGCAGTTTAAAATACAGAATTATGGTTTCAAGCTGGTGTACTCAAACTTTTGATTGGTACTGTATGGCACTTGGATATATTAACATATGTTCTTCAATCGTTGTTTGGGTCGTCACCTTCAGCTGGATCCTCCTTATAGCCTTGGGGTTACAGGACATCCTGTATCGCCGTTTATGAATGAGCGTGCACATGGAGCTGGTAGGAATGAAGATGTTATGTCTGTGTTGCATCTGCTGGTGCACCTGCGTTGGGTAACATCGACGATGAGCATCATAACCTGTCAACTGCCTTATTCATCTTCCTCATCTCCCTAAACTGCCCCATGTGGATAAGGATAGAGCCCTAACCCTTATTTCTACAAAGAAATGTAATGTATTTTATAACCTTGGCCAGCTTTCACTCGGAAGACCAGCCATTAAGGTATATTTTGTGACTATGCGAATATTGGAGTGTCTGTGCTGGTCAGAGGGTGTGACTGGGTGGGAGATGATGTGTGTGGCTGAGCATTGGTGAAATAATCAGGCATGGAAATGCTCACCTGGTCAGGAGGCACATTCAGGGGCAGCAAGAACACATTCAAGATTTGTGGTTTGGGCCGGAGCAGCAGTAACACTTGCCCACGGACTTTGCTGGATTCTTTCCTCTTTATGACACCAAAACCAGAGAGGTGGGTGATGCTGATGACCACATGTGTGTCTGTCACCTCCAGTGGATGCAGAATCTCCATGTTGTCGTTGCTCACATGTGCTACAGCCAGGTTTTCATCTGGAAGGAAAATCGATTGATTCTTTATGGGCAGAAGTAAGAAGCCTTCAGTCTGATTCCCAAGTCTCCCCTCAGTACATTAAGCATATGTGATATCTGAGAAAGCTGGAAGATTCACTTTCAGTTTGCTTTTACATCTGTGTTATGTGTCCTGCTGGTGAGCACATGCCACACCCCAGGTATTGTTGTTTGTGTGACACTGTGCCCCCCCACAGGAAACATAAAGTGGCTGTATATAACACCTCCCCCTCCCCCCCTCCCCAGCAATGTCAAACCACCTCTCAGTCTCCTTACTGGTTTTAAGACTCCAGGGTGCATTGAATAATTGCCTATTTATATTTTTTTCACAGTTATGTTTCACCTTATACACATCCGTGTTAAACACAGTGGGTCAAACTCCTTCACACAACTTTTTAGCGTAACACAAACTGTCTAAACCATCCTGGGTAAGTATAATAGGAAGTATCTGAACTTTCACATTAACCTGTAAAATTTACCTGCAAACATCATCTCACAGTGAGGGAGGTGCAGCTCCTTCAGGGTCCCTTGGGGACACTCGATGTCAAAAATTGGCCCAGCTGGACTCCAGCTACTGGAGGTCTGGGGGGCTTTTTCCCAGGAGCAGAAGCTGTAGGTCACCTCCCCGCCTGATTCCACCTCAAACCCCAAGCCTGTGACGCAGCAGAAGAACCTTCCAGCATGGCTCGCCAAGAACCTGTATCACAGGACCAAGGTTGGAGGAGAGACTCTGGCAGTGAACCCAAGATGGTATCATACTGATTGTGTCCTCTACACTGGACAGTGTGATTCGTATTTGAAGTGGTTAAAAGTCACTGGGTGAGACAGTTGACTGATGGATGTCCATTATTCAGTTGTTGACGACAAACAGTAATGCAGAAGTTCAGTTACATAAGACACAGCAGAATTACCTGTATACTTTCACGTTACATGTTTCCTCCACATCTGGTGTAAATAATCGCTCATTTAACACCTGAGGAAAAAAATTGTAATCATGAATCAACACTTTGGACTAATCATTAAAAATGATGGTGCTGTCATCTTCATGATTGGTTGGCTTATTTTATTAATCTTAACATATAAACTGGTGTAACCTTGATTTATTCTTGTTTGCGCAGTGATTCTGAAATTATATCCAGTATCCAGTTTCAGTACAATAGCCCTAAATGTTACATTTAAATAATTCAGTTCACTTTAAAAGCAAGATCTTTATGGTGATTGGATTGATATATTTTTCACTACTTTGAAGAAAGTAAACGACTCACCAGCTCCAGAATCCAATCCATGTCAATCGTTGCAGATGTAGAGGCTCTGTGATGTTGAGGAGATGAGGGCTCCTGAAGGCTGTTTCCAAGCTTATCTTCCCTTTCCATGAATTCTGTTGGGTCCTTCACTGCATATTACAAATGATCATTAAAAGAAAAAAAAAAAAACGCTTAATCACATGTTACACATTGCACTAGAACTCAGTAGCAGATTATATTTTGTTGCAATCTTACCGCAGGAGAACTCACGAAGAGGTAAGGATCCAAACAGTGTCTTTTCATCGGACAACTCATGGAAGGAAATCTGTAAAAAAAATTTGAATGAAAAAACAATCTAAATGAGCTGTAATACCTGCCAGAACAAAAGAATTTCATCTAAAACTCCATTTATAGCTGAATTAATGAGCAAAAAAACTTTAATGAAATATGTGTTGGAAAAATTTTTTACAACATATCTCCTAGCTGGCAGAAGCTTCCATGCAAGGCGCCAACCTGCTCACCGGGAGCAATTTGGGGTTCAGTGTTTTGCTCAAGGACATTTTGATGGGGCCAGGAGAAACTAGGGCTCGAACCTGCAACCCTTCAGTTGCCAAACGATAGCACTACTTCCTGCGCCACCATCAATGATGCTGCATTGTTATCGGTATAGGACAATAAATCTTGAAAGTTGAACAGCAACGTGTCGGGATCCATAGAGAAACACAATATTAAAAGCTTCTCGACACTGTATGCTGTCAGAGCGGCACCAACAGTTGTACAAGTAATCAATTTGTAATATTGATAAATTCTATTTGAGCTTCCACTTCAAAGTTCTGTAATATGGATAATGCAGATGTTTCTTTCTGTGTGTGTCGGTGTGTGTGTGTGTGTGTGTGTGTTTCACAAATAACTTTGACTATTTTTTTGTAATACTCTATGGCAAAGCATGAAATGTCTACAGAGCCTGAAGCTGTTATTCACACAACAATGTGCAATACAGACACTCAGTACAGCTGTAATATTTGTAATTAATTGCATTTTATTTAGATAATATATCAAGAAGCAAGACATGGACAGGGTTGTGTATGATGATTTGGGCTAAGAACCCTTAAAAACCAATTAAAAGGAGCAAAATCTGCCCTGCAGGAGGTCTTTCTGCCCTCTGCTCTGTGATTGGCTGCTCCCCCTTTCATGACGTCCATAAACTTGAAGTTATAGTGTTTATGCACAATTTAGAAATAATGGTTTCATGCAGGCATGATTCAGATCAGGAAGTACAGACAGTGTCCTTAAACTGAAACATATTACCTGATTTCCAGTAATTCAATGTTAGCTTTTCTAAATTTAGTGACATCTGCACCAGTAAAACTAATGAAAGCTTTCTGTCCTCAGCTCCCATAGTCTTCTTCATCTCATAAACTATCCAAATACTCAGCTGTTACCTCACCTTCATGCAGTTCCTAAACATCACCTCCACTGATGTACAATGCCTCAGTGCCTTGCTGGCCAACAGCCTTACCATGCAGTTCTGATGTGTCACCACACGCAGGCCCAACTCCTCACCGCCACGCAGGTCCGACACCTCATCGCCACGCAGGCCCAACTCCTCACCGCCATGCAGGTCCGACGCCTCACCGCCATGCAGGTCCGACGCCTCACCGCCATGCAGGTCCGACGCCTCACCACTCAGGTGCGATGCCCTACGTCCATGCTGGTGTACGCCCTGACCTCGATTCAGGTCCCACGCCTCACCACCCAAGTACAACTGTCATATAACAGTCACCAAAGAATTTAATTTCAGTTTTATCAAGTTCAGGTTGAAGACTGCACTGTCAAATGCACACAGAGAAACAAGCAGTCGCACTGTACAATGGAATTCTTACTTTGCACTCCTGCTATGTTTTATACAGTACATATGAAATACGTACAGCATGTGGGCATTCGACATGCTGCAAGGTGGCACCAACCAACTATAGGGGGATCACACTCCTCCCTGGTAAGGTCTATTCGGGGGTTATGGAGAGGAGGGGCCGCCGGATTGTCGAATCTCAGATTCAGGGGGAGCAGTGTGGTTTTCGCCCTGGCCGTGGAACAGTGGACCAGCTCCATACTCTCCGCAGGGTTTTAATAATTAAATAATAAAAATTGACACTTTTTATTGATCCCCATAGGGAAATTGTCTTTACGCCTCCCACAACTTGCTCTTTTTTTTTTCTTTTCATTGAGGAAGTTGTCTGCGAAGGGCTGCCACCTATAGCAGCGCACAGGGAGCTGGGGGTTAAGGGCCTTGCTCAAGGACCCACAGGCTGAGGCTGGGTTTGGACCTGCGACCTTCTGATTACAGGCACACAGGCTTAGCCCACTGAGCCACACGCTGCCCCCTAAGGAAGGTTCATGGGAGTTTGCCCAACCAGTCTAAATGTGTTTTGTGGACTTGGAGAAGGCATTACACCATGTCCCTCGGGGAGTCCTGTGGGGAGGGCTCCGGGAGTATGGGGTACCGGGCTTCCTTTTAAGGGCGGTTCGGTCCCTGTATGACCGGTGCCAGAGCCTGATCCACATGGGCGGCAATAAGTCGGACTCGTTTCCGGTGAGGGTTGGACTCCGTCAGGGCTGCCCTTTGTCACCGATTCTGTTTATAGTTTTTATGGACAGAATTTCTAGGCACAGCCAGGTCATTGAGGGTGTCCGGTTTGGTGACCTCAGGATTAGGTCTTTTTGATGATGTAGTTCTGTTGGCCTTCGGCTCTCACTGGGACAGTTCGCAGCCGAGTGTGAAGCGGCTGGGATGAGAATCAGCACCTCCAAATCCGAGACCATGGTCCTCAGCCGGAAAAGGGTAGATTGCTCTCTCCGGGTTGGGGATGGGGTCCTCTCCCAAGTGGAGGAGTTTAAGTATCTCGGGGTCTTGTTCACGAGTTCACTACTCAACGGAGTTCTCAGAGAGATAGTATTCATAGCTTGGGTCCTTATTGAGCTAGCATCGGAAATTCATTGCAGAGTCTCAAAGCACTTATGTAAGTCGCTCTGGCTAAGGGCGTCTGCCAAATCCTGTAAATGTAAATGTAAATGAGTGAGGGAACGATAGAACAGGAGATCGACAGGCGGATAGGTGCGGCGTCAGCAGTGATGCGGGCGCTGCATCGATCTGTCATGGTGAAGAAAGAGCTGAGCCAAAAGGCAAAGCTCTCGATTTACCAGTCGATCTACGTTCCTACCCTCACCTATGGTCACGAGCAATGGGTAGTGACCGAAAGAACAAGATCGCGAGTACAAGCGGCCGAAATGGGTTTCCTCTGCAGGGTGGCTGGGCTCTGCCTTAGAGATAGGGTGAGGAGCTCAGTCATTCGGGAGGGACTCAGAATAGAGCCGCTGCTCCTCCGCATTGAGAGGAGCCAGATGAGGTGGCTCGGGCATCTAATTAGGATGCCCCCTGGACGCCTCCCTGGTGAGGTGTTCCGGGCATGTCCAACTGGGGGGAGGCCCCGAGGAAGACCCAGGACACGCTGGAGGGACTATGTCTCTCGGCTGGCCTGGGAACGCCTCGGGATCCCCCCAGAGGAGCTAAATGAAGTGGCCGGGGAGAGGGAAGTCTGGGCCTCCCTGCTGAGGCTGCTGCCCCGCGACCCGACCTCGGATTAAGCGGGAGATGATGGATGGATGGATGGGTTAATATTATTATTTTTCATTTAGATATATCCTTAGCGGGAGCGGCATGGTGGTGCAGTGGTTAGCAGTGTTGCCTCCCACCTCTGGGACCCAGGTTCAAGTGTCCACCCAGGTCACATGTGTGAGGAGTTTGCATGTTCTCCCCATGTCGTTGTGGGGTTTCCTCCGGGTACTCCAGTTTCCCCCCACAGTCCAAAAACATGCTGAGGCTAATTGGACTTCCTAAATTGCCTATAGGAGTGCATGTGTGAGTGAATGGTGTGTGAGTGTGAAGACATGGCACAGAACTGAACAATATTGTGATATGTCACCTTTGCAATGTTACGCGCCCGATTGATTTACAACTGAGAACCCCCACCACAAAATGGTTTTTCTTTATTTTTGCAATTACTTGAAGTTTTCTTTCTGCAGGGTCTACAGAAGTGCCCAGTTTGTGAACTCTGACCACAGATTTGTTGTTGCTATTCTGAAGATTCATCTTAGATCCAGTAGGCTACCATCTACTAGGAGAATTAGGCTGGACTTAGCCAGACTCCAAGATCAGGCTGTTTCTAATGAGTTTGCATGCAGTTTGTATGAGGAACTTGCAGACTTGGTCATAACTGCTGACTCTAATGTGATGTGGGAGACCTTCTGTGATAAGACCCGGAAGGTTGCCGATGGCTGTGCATGATTTGGTAGCAACTTCAGTCTGTACCGTGAACTGAGAAGAATGACTGTGAGGGCTCTAAGGGCAGATATGGAGGTGTTTGTTAGACAAATCTGTGAGCAGGTGACACACCATCTGTGGTCTAGTGACCCACGTCTTACTTACAGAGGAATCGAAGCATTATGCACATCTGAATCTGTTCCTCGGAGATTTGCAGTCAGGGCGGGTGGTCCTTATGGATGACACTGCAGTTGTGACCCGCTGGGCCAACTACTCTGAGCAGTTGTTTAAAGCTGACCCATCTCTGCGTCCACGGTTCTCGACGCTGATCCTCCAGTCAGCTGTGAACCACCCAGTCTCACTGAGATTGCACGGGTGGTGAATCAGCTGGGGGTAGGGAAGGCTGCAGAGATCTGTGGTATCCGGGCTGAACCTCTCCAGGCCGGTGGTAAGGCTGTCCTCCTGGCATTGCAGGCAATCTTTGCTTCCATTTAGGAGACAGGCATCATCCCAACTGACTGGAAAACGGGACTTGCAGTCCCTATCTGGAAAGGGAAGGGTGATCGCCTGGATTGCGGTAGCTACAGGGGGATAACACTGCTCTCAGAGCCAGGTAAGGTCGAGCGCAAGCGTGAATATTGGCACAGGTTCTTTGCAGCATTTATAGATTTTCGTAAAGCGTTCCACTTCGTTGATCAAGTTGCCCTGTGGGACATCCTGAGAGTTCACCGGATACCCCTGAAGTTGCTGGACGTCATGGCCAGCCTATACACTGGTACGGTGAGTGCTGTGCAGAGTGGAGGGAGAACATCTGCGTTCTTCCCAGTTTATTCTGGGGTTCGACAAGGGTGTGCACTTACTCCTACTCTGTTCAATGCTTGTATGGACTGGGTGTTGGGCAGGGTCGTGGGGTCTAACAGCTGTGGGACGTCCGTTGGTGAAGAAAGATTTACTGATCTTAACTTTGCTGATGAATCAGTGATCTTAGCGGAGTCAATGGAAGCTCCGATTGGGGCTCTCGGGAAACTGAGTGTCTGGGATTGCGGAAATCCTGGACAAAAACCAAGATCCAGGCCTTTAATGACTTCTAAGGCTCAGCCATCAGTGGTGTCTGTCTGCGGGGAGAATGTTGACCTTGTCGAGAGATTTACCTACCTCAACAGCGACATTCATGTCTCTGGTGACTCTGCCTATGAAGTCAGCAGACAGATTGAAAGAGCATGAGGGGTCATGAGGTCGCTAGAAAGGGGCTGTGAGACTCCTGATATCTTTGCAAGAGGACGAAGGTCCAAGTATTTATAGTCCTGGTGCTCCCTGTCTTGCTGTATGGCTGTGAGACATGGATGCTATCCGGTGACTTGAGACGAGGACTGGACTCCTTTGGCACTGTGTCTCTTCGGAGAATCCTTGGGTACCACCAGTTTGACTTTCAGTTGAATGAGCTGTTGCTAGAGGAGTCCTGAATGAGGCACATTACCTACATTGTGAGGGAACATCAGTTACGGCACTACGGCCATGTGGCGCGTTTCCCTGAGGGTGATCCGGCTCGCAGGATCCTCATTGCTGAGGACCCAAGGGGACACCCATGTAACACCTGGCTGAGGCAGATGGATGGCCATTTCCGGAGGGTGGGACTGGACTGTGTGTCTGCCTGGGCGATCGCTGGCTGGGATCCCGAGAAGCTTCGCCGTGTGGTGGGCGCGGCAACCACTGACCTGACATCAGTCACTGAGATCTCAAACAGCAATGTATGTGTCTATCATGCATAAAATGCCAATTTGTCAAATATTTGTTTTTAACAGGAAATGGGGCATTCTCAGGAAGAGAGGTGGTTACAGGTAAATGAGTAAACAGATGTTAATATTAAGCTTTTAAATATGTAATAATAGATACCTGCTCTGGGAGGAGATGGAATGTCATTGTGTCTTGTCCCCATAAGCTCCAGGGTTTGCCCAAGTGTCCCTGCAATACTCAATAGGATAAGCAGTTTCAGAAAATGGATGGATATTTGCATAGTAGTATATTATGCATTTTCACACATTACTTTGTATGCTTTAGATTTTGTTTGGTTTTGTGGGCCAAGAGGAGTCATTAACTGAAATCTTCATAACAAAAGAAGCCACATCAGTTACTAAGATTTCATACGAGTCTAAGAATTTCATTACGGGTAATGAGGGTAAATGGACTGCATTTATATAGCACTTCTCCACTCCTCTGTTCCTCAAAGCGCTTTACATTTCATGCTTCATATTTACCCATCCACACACCGCTGGCAGAAGCTGCCATGCAAGGCGCCAACCTGCTCACCGGGAGCAATTTGTGGTTCAGTTGATAAATTCTATTTGAGCTTCCACTTCAAAGTTCTGTAATATGGACAATGCAGATGTTTCTTTCTGTGTGTGTCGGGGTGTGTGTGTGTGTGTGTGTGTGTGTGTGTGTGTGTGTGTGTGTGTGTGTGTGTGTGTTTCACAAATAACTTTGACTATCCCATCAAACAATTTTTTTTGTAATACTCTATGGCAAAGCATGAAATGTCTACAGAGCCTGAAGCTGTTATTCACACAACAATGTGCAATATGGACACTCAGTATAGCTCTAATAAATGCAATTAATTGCATTATATTTACATAATATATCAAGAAGCAAGACATGGACAGCGTTGTGTATGATGATTTGGGCTAAGAACCCTTAAAAACCAATTAAAAGGAGCAAAATCTGCCCTGCAGGAGGTCTTTCTGCCCTCTGCTCTGTGATTGGCTGCTCCCCCTTTCATGACGTCCATAAACTTGAAGTTATAGTGTTTATGCACAATTTAGAAATAATGGTTTCGTGCAGGCATGATTCAGATCAGGAAGTACAGACAGTGTCCTTAAACTGAAACATATTACCTGATTTCCAGTAATTCAATGTTAGCTTTTCTAAATTTAGTGACATCTGCACCAGTAAAACTAATGAAAGCTTTCTGTCCTCACCTCCCATAGTCTTCTTCATCTCATAAACTATCCAATTACTCAGCTGTTACCTCACCTTCATGCAGTTCCTAAACATCACCTCCACTGATGTATAATGCCTCAGTGCCTTGTTGGCCAACAGCCTCACTTCCATGCAGTTCTGATGTCTCACCACACTCAGGTCCGACGCCTCACTGCTACGCAGGTCCGACACCTCATCGCCACGCAGGCCCAACTCCTCACCGCCATGCAGGTCCGACGCCTCACCGCCATGCAGGTCCGACGCTTCACCGCCATGCAGGTCCGACGCCTCACCGCCATGCAGGTCCGACGCCTCACCGCCTTGCAGGTCCGACGCCTCACCACTCAGGTGCGATGCCCTACGTCCATGCTGGTGTACGCCCTGACCTCGACTCAGGTCCCACGCTTCACCATCCAAGTCCGACTGTCATATAACAATCACCAAAGAATTTAATTTCAGTTTTATCAAATTCAGGTTGAAGACTGCACTGTCAAATGCACACAGAGAAACAAGCAGTCGCACTGTACAATGGAATTCTTACTTTGCACTCCTGCTATGTTTTATACAGTACATATGAAATATTTACAGCATGTGGGCATTCTACATGCTGCAAGGTGGCACCAACCAACTACAGGGGGATCACACTCCTCCCTGGTAAGGTCTATTCGGGGGTTATGGAGAGGAGGGTCCGCCAGATTGTCGAACCTCGGATTCAGGAGGAGCAGTGTGGTTTTCGCCCTGGCCGTGGAACAGTGGACCAGCTCCATACTCTCCGCAGGGTCTAAATGTGTTTTGTGGACTTGGAGAAGGCATTCGACCGTGTCCCTCGGGGAGACCTGTGGGGAGGGCTCCGGGAGTATGGCGTACCGGGCTTCCTTTTAAGGGTGGTTCGGTCCCTGTATGACCGGTGCCAGAGCCTGGTCCGCATGGGCGGCAATAAGTCGGACTCATTTCCGGTAAGGGTTGGACTTCGTCAGGGCTGCCCTTTGTCACCGATTCTGTTCATAGTTTTTATGGACAGAATTTCTAGGCGCAGCCAGGTCGCTGAGGGTGTCCGGTTTGGTGACCTCAGGATTAGGTCTTTTTGCAGATGATGTGGTTCTGTTGGCCTTTTAAGTATCTCGGGGTCTTGTTCACGAGTGAGGGAACGATAGAACAGGAGATCGACAGGCGGATCGGTGCGGCGTCAGCAGTGATGCGGGCGCTGCATCGATCTGTCATTGTGAAGAAAGAGCTGAGCCAAAAGGCAAAGCTCTCCATTTACCAGTCGATCTACATTCCTACCCTCACCTATCGTCATGAGCAATGGGTAGTGACCGAAAGAACAAGATCGCGATTACAAGCGGCCGAAATGGGTTTCCTCCGCAGGGATGCTGGGCTCTCCCTTAGAGATAGGGTGAGGAGCTCAGTCATTCGGGAGGGACTCAGAGTAGAGCCGCTGCTCCTCCGCATTGAGCGGAGCCAGATGAGGTGGCTCGGGCATCTAATTAGGATGCCCCCTGGACGCCTCCCTGCTGAGGTGTTCCGGGCATGTCCCACTGGGAGGAGGCCCCGGGGAAGACCCAGGACACGCTGGAGAGACTATGTCTCTCAGCTGGCCTGGGAACACCTCGGGATCCCCCCAGAGGTGCTGGATGAAGTGGCCAGGGAGAGGGAAGTCTGGGCCTCCCTGCTGAGACTGCTGCCCCCGCGACCCGACCCCGGATAAGCGGGAGATGATGGATGGATGGATGGATGGGTTAATATTATTATTTTTCATTTAGATATATCCTTAGGGGGTGGCATGGTGGTGCAGTGGTTAGCACTGTTGCCTCACACCTCTGGGACCCGGGTTTGAGTCTCTGACTGGGTCACATGTGTGTGGAGTTTGCATGTTCTCCCCATGTCGTCGTGGGGTTTCCTCCGGGTACTCCGGTTTCCCCCCACAGTCCAAAGACATGCTGAGGCTAATTGGAGTTACTAAATTGCCCGTAGGTGTGCATGTGAGAGTGAATGGTGTGTGAGTGTGCCCTGCGATGGGCTGGCCCCCCATCCTGGGCTGTTCTCTGCCTCGTGCCCATTGCTTCCGGGATAGGCTCCGGACCCCCCGCGACCCAATAGGATAAGCGGTTTGGAAAATGGATGGATAGATATATCCTTAGCGGGAGCAGCATGGTGGTGCAGTGGTTAGCAGTGTTGCCTCCCACCTCTGGGACCCAGGTTCAAGTGTCCACCCAGGTCACATGTGTGAGGAGTTTGCATGTTCTCCCCATGTCGTTGTGGGGTTCCCTCCGGGTACTCCAGTTTCCCCCCACAGTCCAAAAACATGCCGAGGCTAATTGGACTTGCTAAATTGCCTGTAGGAGTGCATGTGTGAGTGAATGGTGTGTGTGAGTGAAGACATGGCACAGAACTGAACAATATTGTGATATGTCACCTTTGCAATGTTGCGCGTCCAATTGATTTACAACTGAGACCCCCCACCATAAAATGGTTTTCCTTTATTTTTCGCAATTACTTAAAGTTTTCTTTCTGCAGGGTCTACAGAAGTGCCCAGTTTGTGAACTCTGACCACAGATCTGTTGTTGCTATTCTGAAGATTCATCTTAGATCCAGTAGGCTACCACCTACTAGGAGAATGAGGCTGGAATTAGCCAGACTCCAAGATCAGGCTGTTTCTAATGAGTTTGCATGCAGTTTGTATGAGGAACTTGCAGACTTGGTCGTAACTGCTGACTCTAATGTGATGTGGGAGACCTTCTGTGATAAGACCCGGAAGGTTGCCGATGGCTGTGCATAATTTGGTAGCAACTTCAGTCTGTACCGTGAACTGAGAAGAATGACTGTGAGGGCTCTAAGGGCAGATATGGAGGTGTTTGCTAGACAAATCTGTGAGCAGGTGACACACCATCTGTGGTCTAGTGACCCACGTCTTACTTACAGAGGAATCGAAGCATTACGCACATCTGAATCTGTTCCTTAGAGATTTGCAGTCAGGGCGGGTGATGGGATGACCCTTACGGACGACACTGCAGTTGTGACCCGCTGGGCCAACTACTCTGAGCAGTTGTTTAAAGCTGACCCATCTCTGTGTCCACGGTTCTCGACGCTGATCCTCCAGTCAGCTGTGAACCACCCAGTCTCACTGAGATTGCACGGGTGGTGAATCAGCTGGGGGTAGGGAAGGCTGCAGAGATCTGTGGTATCCGGGCTGAACCTCTCCAGGCTGGTGGTAAGGCTGTCCTCCTGGCATTGCAGGCAATCTTTGCTTCCATTTAGGAGACAGGCATCATCCCAACTGACTGGAAAACGGGACTTGCAGTCCCTATCTGGAAAGGGAAGGGTGATCGCCTGGATTGCGGTAGCTACAGGGGGATAACACTGCTCTCAGTGCCAGGTAAGATCGAGCGCAAGCGTGAATATCGGCACAGGTTCTTTGCAGCATTTATAGATTTTCGTAAAGCGTTCCACTTCGCTGATTAAGTTGCCTTGTGGGACATCCTGAGAATTCACCGGATACCCCTGAAGTTGCTGGATGTCATGGCCGGCCTATACACTGGTACGGTGAGTGCTGTGCAGAGTGGAAGGAGAACATCTGCGTTCTTCCCAGTTTATTCTGGGGTTCGACAAGGGTGTGCACTTACTCCTACTCTGTTCAATGCTTGTATGGACTGGGTGTTGGGCAGGGTCATGGGGTCTAACAGCTGTGGGACGTCCGTTGGTGAAGAAAGATTTACTGATCTTTGCTGATGATGCGGTGATCTTAGCGGAGTCAATGGAAGCTCCGATTGGGGCTCTCGGGAAACTGAGCAAGGTGTCTGAGTGTCTGGGATTGTGGAAATCCTGGATAAAAACCAAGATCCAGGCCTTTAATGACTTCTTAGGCACAGCCATCAGTGGTGTGTCTGTCTGCGGGGAGAATGTTGACCTTGTCGAGAGATTTACCTACCTCAACAGCGACATTCATGTCTCTGGTGACTATGCCTATGAAGTCAGCAGACAGATTGAAAGAGCATGAGGGGTCATGAGGTCGCTGGAAAGGGGCTGTG
Organism: Brienomyrus brachyistius; assembly: GCF_023856365.1. Taxonomy (NCBI): domain Eukaryota; kingdom Metazoa; phylum Chordata; class Actinopteri; order Osteoglossiformes; family Mormyridae; genus Brienomyrus; species Brienomyrus brachyistius. Next base: position 2,082,544 of record NC_064536.1, on the reverse strand, counting down.
GGACTCCTGATATCTTTGCAAGAGGACGAAGGTCCAAGTATTTATAGTCCTGGTGTTCCCCGTCTTGTTGTATGGCTGTGAGACATGGATGCTATCCAGTGACTTCAGACGAGGACTGGACTCCTTCTGTACCATGTCTCTTCGGAGAATCCTTGGGTACCACCGGTTTGACTTTCTGTTGAATGAGCGGTTGCTAGAGGAGTCCTGAATGAGGCACATTACCTACATTGTGAGGGAACGTCAGTTACGGCACTACGGCCATGTAGCGCGTTTCCCTGAGGGTGATCCGGCTCGCAGGATCCTCATTGCTGAGGACCCAAGGGGACACCCATGTAACACCTGGCTGAGGCAGATGGATGGCCATTTCCGGAGGGTGGGACTGGACTGTGTGTCTGCCTGGGCGATCGCTGGCTGGGATCCCGAGAAGCTTCGCCGTGTGGTGGGCGCGGCAACCACTGACCTGACATCAGTGACTGAGATCTCAAACAGCAATGTATGTGTCTATCATGCATAAAATGCCAATTTGTCAAATATTTCTTTTTAACAGGAAATGGGGCATTCTCAGGAAGAGAGGTGGTTACAGGTAAATGAGCAAACAGATGTTAATATTAAGCTTTTAAATATGAAATAATAATAGATACCTGCTCTGGGAGGAGATGGAATGTCATTGTGTCTTGTCCCCATAAGCTCCAGGGTTTGCTCACGTGCCCCTGCAATAAAATAGGATACGCAGTTTCAGAAAATGGATGGATATTTGCATAGTAGTATATTATGCATTTTCACACATTACTTTGTATGCTTTAGATTTAGGTTTTGTGGGCCTAGAGGAGTCATTAACAGAAATCTTCATAATAAAAGAAGCCACATCAGTTACTAAGATTTCATACGAGTCTAAGAATTTCATTACGGGTAATGAGGACTGCATTTATATAGCGCTTCTCCACTCCTCTGTTCCTCAAAGTGCTTTACATTTCATGCCTCATATTTACCCATCCACACACCGCTGGCAGAAGCTGCCATGCAAGGCGCCAACCTGCTCACCGGGAGCAATTTGGGGTTCAGTGTTTTGCTCAAGGACACTTTGATGGGGCCAGGAGAAACTAGGGCTCGAAATAAAGGTTTCATGCAGGCATGATTCAGATCAGGAAGTACAGACAGTGTCCTTAAACTAATACATATTACCTGATTTCCAGTAATTCAATGTTAGCTTTTCTAAATTTAGTGACATCTGCACCAGTAAAACTAATGAAAGCTTTCTGTCCTCAGCTCCCATAGTCTTCTTCATCTCATAAACTATCCAAATACTCAGCTGTTACCTCACCTTCATGCAGTTCCTGAACATCACCTCCACTGATGTACAATGCCTCAGTGCCTTGCTGGCCAACAGCCTTACCATGCAGTTCTGATGTGTCACCACACGCAGGTCCGACACCTCATCGCCACGCAGGCCCAACTCCTCATCGCCACACAGGTCCGGCGCCTCACCACTCGGGCGCGATGCCCTACGTCTATGCTGGTCTACGCCCTGACCTCGATTCAGGACCCGCGTCTCACCGCCGAAGTCCAACTGTCATATAACAAACACCAAAGAATTTAATTTCAGTTTTATCAAGTTCAGGTTGAAGACTGCACTGTCAAATGCACACAGAGAAACAAGCAGACGCACTGTACAATGGAATTCTTACTTTGCACTCCTGCTGTTTTATACAGTACATATGAAATACGTACAGCATGTGGGCATTCGACATGCTGCAAGAGTAATAAATAATTACACCTAAGTAATAAGTGTGTCTATCATGCATACAATACCAATTTGTTAAATATCAGGAAGAGAGGCGATTACAGGTAAATGAGTAAACAGGCGTTAATATTAAGCTTTGAAATATGTAATAATAATAGATACTGTACCTGCCCTCTATTGGATAGGTGTGCCTTCATGGGTTTGTATGACCTCCAAGGTTGGTTCCAGACCTGCAATCCTCAATAGAATAAGCAGTTTCAGAAAATGGATGGATATTTGCATAGTAGTATATTATGCATTTTTATACAGTACATTACTTTGTATGCTTTAGATTTTGTTTGGCTTTGTGGGTCAAGAGGAGTCATCAACTGTCAGGGTCAGCACCTGTTTGTCTGTCTTTCCAGTCTTCCCCCGTTGTCCAAGTCTTCAGTGTTTCCTCTGTTCCCTGAATGGCCGCATAGTTCAGTGAGCTGAGCGTGTGCTTTCCTTTGTATCAGTTTTCTAGTTCCTTTGTTTTGATTTGTATTCGGTTTTGGTTTTTGCTTTTGTGCCCGTGATTGTGTTTCCTTGTTTGTGTTAGTTTCTTAGGTTCCCTGTTTAATTCCCTAGTTCCCTGAGTTAATTATTAGTTTCACCTGATGTCAAACCTTGTTTGTGTCTACCCTGATTGCTCGTTGCCCTATACCCTCCCAGATTGGTTAATTGTTTTCATCTGTCCTGTATTATCCTTGTTAACCTTTTGTATTTAAGTTCCTATTCTGTTCCTTCTGTAGTCATTGATGTTACTGATGTTTGTATGTTGTGTTAGCCGTTGCCTACCTGCCCTTACCCAATTGTAATGGTAAGTTTCCTGTGTTTTGTGTTCTCTTAATAAACCACTGTTTCCCTGCGAGCCGCAAGTGAGTTGTCCACCTTCCTTCCTGCCTGAACCATGCCATGCCCTCGTGTCAAACCCGCCTGGATTCATGATATCAAAGTGAAATCTTCACAGTAAAAGAAGCCACATCATTTAGATCAGAGGTTGGCAAACTGTGACTGTTCTCATAACGACAGACGCATTCACATTTTCAAGTCTCAACATATTATGATAATATTATTGTAAATGTAATTTATTTATGGGTTAATATTATTATTTTTCATTTAGATATATCCTTAGCGGGGGTGGGTCTAGTGATCCACGTCTTGCTTACAAAGGAATCGAAGCATTACGCACATCTGAATCTGTTCCTTAGAGATTTGCAGTCAGGGCGGGTGATGGGATGGTCCTTATGGATGACACTGCAGTTGTGACCCGCTGGGCCAACTACTCTGAGCAGTTGTTTAAAGCTGACCCATCTCTGCGCCCACGGTTCTCGACGCTGATCCTCCAGTCAGCTGTGAACCACCCAGTCTCACTGAGATTGCACGGGTGGTGAATCAGCTGGGGGTAGGGAAGGCTGCAGAGATCTGTGGTATCCGGGCTGAACCTCTCCAGGCTGGTGGTAAGGCTGTCCTCCTGGCATTGCAGGCAATCTTTGCTTCCATTTAGGAGACAGGCATCATCCCAACTGACTGGAAAACGGGACTTGCAGTCCCTATCTGGAAAGGGAAGGGTGATCGCCTGGATTGCGGTAGCTACAGGGGGATAACACTGCTCTCAGTGCCAGGTAAGGTCGAGCGCAAGCGTGAATATCGGCACAGGTTCTTTGCAGCATTTATAGATTTTCGTAAAGCGTTCCACTTCGTTGATCAAGTTGCCCTGTGGGACATCCTGAGAGTTCACCGGATACCCCTGAAGTTGCTGGACGTCATGGCCAGCCTATACACTGGTACGGTGAGTGCTGTGCAGAGTGGAGGGAGAACATCTGCGTTCTTCCCAGTTTATTCTGGGGTTCGACAAGGGTGTGCACTTACTCCTACTCTGTTCACTGCTTGTATGGACTGGGTGTTGGGCAGGGTCGTGGGGTCTAACAGCTGTGGGACGTCCGTTGGTGAAGAAAGATTTACTGATCTTAACTTTGCTGATGATGCGGTGATCTTAGCGGAGTCAATGGAAGCTCCGATTGGGGCTCTCGGGAAACTGAGTGTATGGGATTGCGGAAATCCTGGATAAAAACCAAGATCCAGGCCTTTAAGGACTTCTTAGGCACAGCCATCAGTGGTGTGTCTGTCTGCGGGGAGAATGTTCACCTTGTCGAGAGAGTTACCTACCTCAAAAGCGACATTCATGTCTCTGGTGACTCTTCCTATGAAGTCAGCAGACAGATTGAAAGAGCATGAGGGGTCATGAGGTTACTGGAAAGGGGCTGTGGGACTCCTGATATCTTTGCAAGAGGACGAAGGTCCAAGTATTTATAGTCCTGGTGCTCCCTGTCTTGCTGTATGGCTGTGAGACATGGACGCTATTCTCTGAGCTGAGACGAAGACTGGGCTCCTTCAGTACTGTGTCTGTAACAACTGGCTGAGGCAGATGAATGGCCATTTCCGGAGGGTGGGACTGGACTGTGTGTCTGCCTGGGCGATCGCTGGCTGGGATCCCGAGAAGCTTCACCGTGTGGTGGGCGCGGCAACCACTGACCTGACATCAGTCACGGAGATCTCAAACAGCAATATATGTGTCTATCATGCATAAAATGCCAATTTGTCAAATATTTGTTTTTAACAGGAAATGGGGCATTCTCAGGAAGAGAGGTGGTTACAGGTAAATGAGTAAACAGATATTAAACTTTTAAATATGTAATAATAGATACCTGCTCTGAGAGGGGTTGGAGTTGCACTGTGTCTTGTCCCCATAAGCTCCATGGTTCGCTCAAGTGCCCCTGCAATACTCAATAGAATAAGCAGTTTCAGAAAATGGATGGATATTTGCATAGTAGTATATTATGCATTTTTACACATTACTTTGTATGCTTTAGATTTTGTTTGGCTTTGTGGGTCAAGAGGAGTCATCAACTGAAATCTTCATAATAAAAGAAGCCACATCAGTTAGATGCTGGGGGCTCCTACAGAAGTGCCCACTTGGTGAATTCTGACCACAGACTTGTTGTTGCTACTCTGAAGATTCAGCTTAGATCCAGGAGGCTACCACCTACTAGGAGAACGAGGCTGGACTTAGCCAGACTCCAAGATCAGGCTGTTTCTGATGAGTTTGCATACAGTTTGTATGAGGAACTTGCAGACTTAAATGCAACTGCTGACTCTAATGTGATATGGGAGACCTACCGTGATACTCCAAAGGTTGTTGATGGGTGTGTTGGCATTGCCAGTGTTCCCAGGAAGACGTGTTTCATCTCGCAGGTCACCCTGGATATTATTGACAGGAGCTCTACAATTACATTTTTACTAGTAGAAATTTAATTATAATGAATAATAAATTGAATTAAGAGATCTAAAATAGCAATTCTTACTAATCATAATATTATCACCTTTACTAGGTTTCTGGGAGTCAGAATGTAATGAAGAGCTCTACAACTGTAGTTTGTACTAGTAAGAACTGAATTGCAGACCTCTCGGTTTCGTATGTAAATTGCAGTTCATACATATGCATGTTCTTCATTAGCAAACCGGCAGGAGGCGGGAAAAGTTCATTCAAAAGAAGAAAACCCAGTATTGGCCTTTGAATGGGTTCTTGAAGTCACCAGTATACGGCACCAACCAAAGCAAAGGGGCAATGACAACATCATGTTAACAACGCGGCTATAATTTCAAAGAAGAAATATTCAAGGTGAAGTGCAGGGGAAGTGCTTATCTAGCTAGATAACCGAGGGAAGAGGGGAGAGGTGAACACTGCAGTGGTAGTAGATATGCTGCCTCACTCAGGTTACTTTAATTTGAAAATAATTTTCCTGCCATGAAAATAACATTATTTTCAAGTAAGCGGGTGAAAACGCTCACTTAAGCTGTGTGTGCACCGTCCTACATTGTCTTTGCATTGGGGGTGTGGCTCATTATATATATATATATATATATATATATTACACACACACACACAGTACTGTGCAAGTCTTAGGCAGTCCAAAGAAATGTTTAAAGCTGTTTATCTGGGTAGTGTACTGTAGGTAAGTGTACTTTGGCTTAGAACAAAAAACACAATTTAATATTAGAACGTGCAAATTAAGAGTAACACAATAAAAACTAGTAATAATTTCCTCTGTTTTCTAAGAAGTTACTGATATCTAGTTGGATGGCTAGATGAACACCGCTTCAGTTCCCAAACTTCTCCTCAGGGGCACCTCAGCCGTTCCATGATTCTGTTAAATTTCACCAACAATTCAATTAAATAATAAAATTTATAGGTTTAAAAAGTCAGTGAGAGATTGACTAGCTGTATGAGATGTGCTAGTGGCCAAGTCAAAAAATACATGGCTGCACTGGACGGTCACTGCAAATACTAGGATGATTTTAGCAGAGGTTCTGAAATGGCGAAGCTGACACACTTTGACAGGCATAATATCATAGTTTTACACCAACATGAGGATAATCTAAACATCAGCATCTTTGCCTGCCTAAGACGTTTGCACAGTACTGTATGTATGTATGTATGTATGTGTGTGTGTGTGTGTGTGTGTGTGTGTGTGTGTATGTGTATATATGTGTGTATATATATATATATATATATATATATATATATATATCCATCCATCCATCCATCCATTTACCAAACCGCTTATCCTACTGGGTCGCGGGGGGTCCGGAGCCTATCCCGGAGGCAATGGGCACGAGACAGGGAACAACCCAGGATGGGGGGCCAGCCCATCGCAGATATATATATATATATATATATTGCTTCCACTTCAACATAGTTCTAATGTCTCACCACACAGAACCAGGAATCCTCAACGCCATACAGGTGCGACGCCTCACCGCCACGTTGGTCCACTCCCTCACCGCCACGTTGGTCCACTCCCTCACCGCCATGTTGGTCCACTCCCTCACCGCCACACAGGTGCGACGCCTCACCGCCATGTTGTTCCACTCCCTCACCACACTGGTCCATTTCTTCATTGCTCCAGAGGTCTGACGCCTTTCTTCTTTCAGAAGTCATCTGAAAATCGTTCTGATTGTAGGGCAGTGTGTAAAACCAACATTGCTGATCAGCTTCATCAAATTAATGTCTGCAGGGACAAGGGTCTTCAGGAGAAGGTCTTCAGGCCTTAATGCGACTCTTCAGCAACATTAGATATTATCTTTATGGACAGTGAAGGTGAGGCAGAGGGGGCTGTAGATGAAGGAGAGCCAACCAGAGAATATCTCGGGTTGCTCATGAAGACCATAAAACAATGTAACATCTTCGAAGGTCCTGAGAATGCATGAGTTTTAACCCTTGATACCCATGGCAATTGGCAAAGCTTATAACAAGTTCAAATTATGAGGTCTAACTATTTACTAAATAATTATACAATAGATAGTTCTGGCCTTCTGTCATGATTGCCGGAGAGATATCCTAAGATTGCTGATGTCCCATAGCAGCACATTTATTTAAATATCTTTCTGCAGTATTTACCTGGTTTTACTGGTCACACTGGTGAAATGTTGAAAGTGTAACAGCCTCAGGTTTATTGTTACAGAATTAAGTACTACTAACACTGCAATTCGATATATTTTTCAGCTCCTCAGACCAGACGATACACAATTATCGGACAAATAATACCCGTTTGGATCATTCATGGTGGTGTTGGGCCACGGTTCTTTTCTAGCTGTCTGCTGCCTTGGATGAGGTTAGTGACTAGTTATCTAAAGTGAGTATAATCATGTATTACAGGATAGCTCTGGCCATTTCCAACCTATACCCTTCTTGCTTTGTCAATATATGCAGTGTAGAGAAGGTTAGTGTCTCTCTGCAGCTCTTCACTTGATTGAAATACTGCACACCAATAAAATAGCTTTAATGTCCTTTGTACAGCTCTCCTCTATTTTTGTTTTAGATAAAAGACGCTGAGTCAGTTGAAGAGGCCAATACTGAGGGCAGCCTCAGCATCATGGGAGCCCTTTGTTACGTTTCTTCGCTGGAGGGGAGGAATGCTATGGTCCAGTCAGCAGCAGAATATTATGTCAATGGATGGACCCATGTGCCACTGATACAGTGAGTGGCTTAACTGGACTTAAACAGTGATTCAGAATCTCACAAAAAACTGAACTAGTTCAAGTTCGTTAATTTTACATGTATTATATAGGTTTTTCTAATCCATCCATCCATTTTCCAAACCGCTTATCCTATTGGGTTGCGGGGGGTCCGGAGCCTATCCCGGAATCAATGGGCACGAGGCTGGGAACAACCCAGGATGGGGGGCCAGCCCATCGCAGGGCACACTCGCACACCATTCACTCACACATGCACACCTATGGGCAATTCAGCAACTCCAATTAGCTTCAGCATGTTTTTGGACTGTGGAGGGAAACCGGAGTACCCGGAGGAAACCCCACGAGGACACGGGGAGAACATGCAAACTCCACACACATGTGACCTAGGCGGAGACTCGAACCCGGGTCCCAGAGGTGTGAGGCGACAGTGCTAACCACTGCACCACCATGCCGCCCCCGGTTTTTCTAATATTATTCTAATTTTTTTTCTTTTTTCATTCGGGCTGGTTAAAATATTTTCGGGCTACCACTATCTGATGGGCGCCTGCACCAAGGGCTACCAGGGATTTTAAAAATTCAGCAAGCCCTTAAATACGTAACTCAGCCTGTCTTATGGAAGCCCATTTCCGCCACAAAAAGAAAAAAAAAAAGTCAAAATAACGAGAAACTCTCATTATTACGACTTAGTTTTTCGTTATTATGAGATACTAAGTCTTAATAATGAGAAAGTTTCTCGTTATTATGAGATACTAAGTCGTAATAATGAGAAAGTTTTTCGTTATTTTGACTTATTTTATTTCTTTTTGTGGCGGAAATGGGCTTCCATACTGTCTAGCTTGCGCAAGCTTGTATGTTTTTTTTTCTGTCGTTCACTTCGCTTTTCACCAACTGAGGCATCTTCCTTTATCAATTAAAGTTATATATAATTTCTGCTTTCTGCCCCATAAGCTTACATCTTTTCCATCATCATTTCTGTAGTAATATGTTATAGAAACATAAGGAGAGGGATGCTGGCATGGAGCAAATAATATGCGAAAGTAAAGAAGTGAATAAAGGAAAGACATAATTATACATACGTCAGCACTCGATAAAAATTGCAGCATGGTCTCGGGATTTTCTTGTGTTCCTTGCGTCTTGCCCTCCATCGTCTCCGTGGTCTCAGGACTTTCTTGTGTTCCTTGCGTCTTGCCCTCCATCGTCTCCGTGGTCTCAGGACTTTCTTGTACACCTTCCATCTTCCCCTTAACTGTCAACGCGTCACGAATATCGAAACGAAGGACTCCAGCACAAGCTTTTTGACAAAACAAAAGGGGTTTTGTTGAATTAAAAGTAACAGAGACTGGAAATAAACTGGATCGCGAGAGATCAAAATCAGAGGATTATAACGAGGACGGACGCGACAGGAAGAGTGAGGCGTAGGGAGGAGACAGGAGGCTCCGGCGGGCAGAACGTAACACAGTGGACGCACCTCTATTGTGCTCACAGACTAAACACATATAGACACAAACTCTTCTAAATAAAATTGCACTGTGTTTTTGTTTAATGACAGACTCCAAAGACTTTTGGAGTTTTCCAGCCTTAGTTTTCTTTTCTTTTTTTTATCCCTCATGCCTTTCGACACAGTTATGCATAAAAATAAAAGCTGTGTATGTAAGTTACCTACAACATACAAGGAAAAATAACGATTCTTATAAAAATTACAATTTGATTTTTAGAGTTATTTATAAATGTACAGTCCTCGGCAAAAACAAAAATGGGCGAAAACTACAAAACATTAAGCTTTTAAGCCACTCAACAGCAAATAAGTGGTCAGGACATTAACAAGAATTACATAGATAAAGTAACTTAGCCTTTCACTTTAATTTTCTTACAGTTTAAGTCTTGTGGTAATTCTACCAGTATTCATGGGTCCAAACAGCTGATGACTAATTTCCTGTTTAGTCATGTGAGACCAAATATTCTCTATACGGTTCAAATCTGGACTCTGAGTGTAGAACTAAGCAGCTCTGTGAAGTTACCTACAACTGAAAATGAAAAATAACTATTCTAAAAATTTTAACTAGATTTTAAGAGGGTTGTTTGTAAATGTTGAACTAAATGAGCTCCCTGAAGAACATGATACTAGTTCAAATGAAGCTTAAATGTACTTTTAGACAAAGGTAATAGTTTTACCAACAATGTCTTACGAATGACTTCCTGTTATCCTTTGACAATTGAGAAAAATCTGCTTGGATTTCAAGTATAAGTCAGGGTCACACCTCTCATTTTTTAGCCAGATTGATTTTGACGGGCTTTCAGGCTCATGTGACAGAAACTGTTTTTGGAGGGATCCAAGCGTATCTTTGAAATTCCACAGTGGGGGGGCGGCATGGTGGTGCAGTGGTTAGCACTGTTGCCTCACACCTCTGGACACGGGTTCAAGTCTCCGCCTTGGTCACATGTGTGCGGAGTTTGCATGTTCTCCCCATGTCGTCGTGGGGTTTTCTCCGGGTACTCCGGTTTCCCCCCACAGTCCAAAAACATACTGAGGCTAATTGCCCGTAGGAGTGCATGTGTGAGTGAATGGTGTGTGAGTGTGCCCTGCGATGGGCTGGCCCCCATCCTGGGTTATTCCCTGCCTCATGCCCATTGCTTCTGGGATAGGCTCCGGACCCCACGCAACCCAGTAGGATAAGCGGTTTGGAAAATGGATGGATGGATGTAAGACCCAGTAGGATAAGCGGTTTGGGAAATAGATGGATGGATGGATGGATAGATGGATGTAAGACAGTGGTCTTCATTGGGCAGCCCGTGGACCACTGGCAGCCAGGACTAAATTAAAAAACAAGCAAATTACCCTGACCGTCAGATTTATTATTAAGATTTATTTTTAAAATGATTTTGTATTATGTTTTAAATCTAGATGCAATAGAACTTCCCCAGTAATGTGTGCTGCCTTAATTACCAATCAAGTGAGGCAGCACCAAGATTACTTCCGGCTAGCCAGCTTTTAAAAAGGAAATGGTGCCCCCCATGCCCCGCTGTACACTGGTAAGCGTGGCCCTCATCTAAAATTCAGTGAAGATCACTGCTGTAAGAATTTAAGATATCTGAGATAGAAGAATGAGATGAGCACCAGAAAAGGCTCTAACCAGAATCTGTGTGCAGCAGCTGCTTAGTGGAACAAATTTTGCACATATGGAATCGAGTACAACAAAATGGGGTCTTTGCATGTTCCATCTTGCTTTTTCATAACAGCGTTTGTTCTGAAGACTGACGTCTCTGCTTCATTCTGCCGGGAGGGTGAGCAGATGATTCCACATGCAGGGCAGAGCGTCAGATGCTGGTATATATACGGGAAAACATTCCTTTATGAGGGGGTGTTACGGTAAGACACTGGAGGAGCTGGAAACATGTTTTGATGATGGGTGGGTTTGCATGGGTTTAACAGATTTGGATCAGTTAGGGTTTTGTTTTTGCATCCCGTTAATTCTCATTTTTATGCGGTTTCAGAAAATGGATGAGAACGTGTACTGCAATTGGTTGGCGTCCCGTCCAGGATTGTTAACTGCCTTGCATCTGTAGCCTTCAGGATAGACTCTGCACCCCTCCCCCACCCCCGCGACCCTGAATAGGACAAGCAGTTTCAGAAAATGGATGGATGGATGAGAATGTGTACACGGTTTTATTTTAATTCAGACCATCCTTCCAAAGCAGCCATATACTCAACAATAGTCTGATTAAGATTAAGAATCTCTCATTGTATTGACATTTTGGGTCTTTGTCCTCTTCGAATATTAATGTGATGATGGAGTTCTAGTTAAGATAACATTAATTAAGGAAGCATACAGTAAGCATTGTTACTCTGATGGAAATATATTTTGAAGGATAAAAGGATGTGATGAGACGTCTGTGTGGACTGACAGGGCTTTTAGCAGGTTGAGGTACAATCTGGCAGAATGTATGAACCAGTTTCACAGGGCACTGCCTGAGGAACACCCTGTAAGCTGGGAGAACTGGAATGGGGAATGGAGTTTTGCATACTGGTCCAATTAAGAGCTTTTCAATTCTGAGACAAGATGTGGTTCCTTCTTCTTCAGGGAGGCAAAAAAAAGCATTTTCAGCGTATCGCTGTTCAAGACCTCATACAGCCTCCTCATCCTGTCCTGGCTGGTACTGGCAGCACAGATGTAATTATACTTCTCCTCTGAGATGGGGATTTCATCCAGAATGGGTTTAATCAGTGTCACTTTCTGGATGATGGCTTGCTTGTGTTGGTCTACAAAAGCCGCACCTGGATGACAAGAGGCCATTGGAGAATGAGCAGAAACAAAGCAAAGATACAACAGAGCCAATATTCATTTAAACATGCAAAGTCTGTCCTGCTACAACACGACTAATGTGTTCCTGAAAAACCTTGTGTTGACTAAAATGGCGTACTAAAATACACATGGCCAATTGGAAAAATAGGGTTAGGGGAATATGACTGCAAAACACAGTAGCTTATGCCAAACCAAAGGAAGTAAATAATAAAATCAGTGATGCCAGTGGCCAGTAATTTAATTATATGCATTTAAAATAATAAAGAGTAATACATTAATAAATCATATCATAACATATCCTGTGGGTCTTATGAGTCTCATGAGAATTGCCTGGTAACCACTTCAACCAAACATGCCTTAACTTGTCAGTCAGGAGTAGCGATGACCAAATCGATGCTTCATGAACCATTTGCTGTATTTTCTGACCCCACTAGATGGTGCTCTTGGACTACTTTGGGGCATGTTTGGAGCCCTTTTTTTGAACAGAGAGCACCACCAAGTGGGATCAGAAAATACAGCAAATGAGTAGTGAGCTACAGCAACCATGCTCTCAGGCAAGCGCACAGCACAAACACAACAGATTATGGTATGCAGTGGGGCACTGACGACAACATAGTTACAGACAGTCTATGAAAAGCACATGTAAGTGAATTTTATATGACAATTTGTCAAATATTTTAGATTTTTAGAAGCTAAGTGTGCAATGCTTGGACGGATTTACTGAAAAGTTCAAAAGAACAGGTGGTAACATTTTACTTGATGGGGCGCTAATAATATAGTATTATGCTATTACTTATGTATAAATTACCACAAATAAGTCATAGTTACATACTGATCTCATGTTAATTCATCATTAATCTATCAAGACATGTTTTATCTCAAGCAGTTACTATATTTGCTACTATAGTTGTTAATTCTATAAACTTTTGTTACTGAAGAAACTATTGAAGGAACAAGTCATGAACAAAAGTGAAATACTGATCTCATGTTTGTTCATCATAAATAAATCGTAACACACATTTCAAGCGGCAACTATGTTTGCTCATGATCTGTTCATACTTTGTACTTCAGTAGTAACTGAGTTATTACCAAGTATTTGTGCCGCGTCAAGTAAAGCATTATCACACAATCGATTCACAAATCGGACATCACTATCATTCACTTGGATAGCTGTTTTGTGTGCAGATAGTTTCTTGCTAAGACCATATTGCATTATAGTTCACACAGTGCTTTTGTCTTTGATTGAATATCGCACAAATAAAAATGTGATTCCATGTTGTATTGCACTTGGGAACTAATATGTCATTTGCATTACATTTGCGCTGTGATATCACTTGTTGTGGCAGGACTGACTGTAATCGATTGGTTAATAGACCATGATATTGGTCTACGGATTGGGACAAGTTGCAATTTGGAACTATCATTTTAAAACAAGAACAAATTGCTGGTGATTAAGGTGTGATTATCTTATAATTGGCATTGATAGGGTACCCTTGAAATAAACCAAACATTTCTAAAGTCAAGTGAATCATTTTCCTGAAATAAATTTATTAAAGATAATTAGTATTTATGATGACCCATATAACATTGAGGGCCTGTTAACCAAAATGAAATGTTTCCTCTATTTTCTGTGGATTTCAACAGTAAGGACAATCCATGTGCGGCCTTTGACTGAATTGGAGGAGTTTTATTAAGGAACTAAATACACACAAGCAAAAACAAGGACTGCAAGGGGTCAAAACAAAAGGCCAGGAAAAACAATCAGGAAGGTCCAAGCCTAACCTGACACAGGGACAAGATTCAGGGCAACCGGGTAGAGGGAAGACTAACTAAGAAGGGAGATAGACAAGCAGCACCTACACTAATCTCTACAACACTAAAATAACCAATACCAGCATTTACAATGACTGAACTAAGGGATAAGGCACAGGCAGGAACACACATACACTAATAAAGAGGGCTATATGCGGGACAGATGTGGACCATGACAAAGCATTTTCAGCATATTTAAACACTGGGGGGCGCATGAAAATGGGGAATAGGTGAGGGTAATGAGAAACAAGAAAGGAGGACACAGGATGACCAGCAGAGACCTCTGCTGGCCAAATAGGAACAGGGCAGGACAGATGGAGATAGATCAGGACAGCTGACAATTAACAACTGTTTGAGTTCAAATAATTACCTAGTTTAAGATTTTTGTCTGAGTGCTCATGAAGGAGGTCATGAGCTGGTGGGCAGCAGGCCACTAATGGAGGGTTGGAGACTTGATTGCAGCCGTGACCTGTAGAGGGTGCAGACAATGATGGAGAAACAGCACCATGTAAAGTTTAGGATTTATTTGAGGGCTTTTTAGTTAGTAACTCTGAAATGGCGTCAGGTATTACTCTAGCTGATTGAACGGGTTTGTGTGAATTCCTGTTAAATGGGGCCTTTACTGTTTACCCTGCCCTTCACAGTACAGTGCACTGTGGATGTGAAGCATTTTTCTTAGATAAGTCAGATACACGTGAAGCATTAAGCAGTTAGAATCAGGGGTGCACACTGCCCACACTGGAATCTCTGCCCAGTGGTTAATCATGTCTGCTTCTCCTGATGGTCTCACACAGCCCCTTCTGTTTTTTATTTGGTATAGAAATTGTATGTTATCACCTGTGAGATCGATGAAGCGCCGCCACACGTCTTTACCGCTCCTGTCTTGCAAGACACTCAGATCCACTTCCACCACGTCACGGTTCAGAAATACCTCAAAAGTTGGGTGGATTGTTTGGTCAAAACTGTATTCAAACTCTTCATTCTAGAGGTGAAGAGGAGAAATTGCTGGTGATGTTCTGAGCCCTGTTTAAAAGTGGGAACTGTTCCTCACAAAGAGCGGGGGTGGGATTCACACCCCCAACCCTGGAGGTTTGAGCCACCCTGGGTGCATTAATTGCTACATTTATTTCACAGTGCATTTTGTACTTCTGTATGTGAAATATCTACCAAATGCAGGTTGAACCAATCAAAAGTTTGAGTACACTTGCTGGAAACAAGGTTTTTATCATGTTTTAAATCACATTTTCCTGTAAGCAACAAAATACACTGTAATGCCCAAAACATGGGGCACCAAAGCTCTATCTAAAAAGCTTCCTGAATTCCCCAAAACAGCCACCATTTGTCCTGATAACAGCCCCAAAACCATGAGGCATTTGGTTCAGCAGGAGATCACCTGAGGTCTTCCTAGCCCTTCTGCAGCCGTTTCTAGAGACACAGGGCACTTGTTGGTTGCTTTGAATCTTCTGTCCAGTTTGCCCCATACAATTTTAATGGGATTGATGCTTGTAAACTGGGCAGACCCTGTCATTAGTGTAAGTTTTACTTTTGTTCCTTTTTCCCCAGATAGTTTTTGCACAATTCTGAGGTGAATTTTAGGTTGTTATGTTGCTGTAATCCTGATAGAATAGCGATTTTCTGAAGTAAGGCTCAACCGATACATTAGCTGGCCAATAAAACTTATTTATACTTTCATGAATTCATCAGTGTTGGTGGAAAACCCAGCAATAAAGATCAGATCATGCCTTTTTAAACATTTAGGATGAGAAAATGAGCTCTACTACAGGGGAATATGTAGAGAAACCGCATGTAACATACCAGTCTAAGCCTCTGACTACTGGTTGGTTTGGCAAACGATGTGTCGAATGGGAATCGGAATTTTGTATTATAACACACAAAAATGTTGGTACCGAAAGCAGGTTTTTGTGGGTAAATACAACTAATTCATCACCAACTCAGTCACCAGCGAAGCAACTGACACCCTCATACCTGACAGTGGTAATTACAAATGCACTCATCCCCTTATGTGCTACAAACACATGGTAGTTGGAGCCAATTCTGAATTATTTGGTTATAAAAACCAACCTCCACTGCTGTTAATACACAAGCGTATATAGCTCCAATCACAGAGAACTGTGGTTTCAAGCTGGTATACTCAAACTTTTGACTGGTACTGTATAGCACTTGGATATAACAACACGTGTTCTTTGGTCATGGTTTGGGTCGTCACCTCTGGCTGGATCCTCCGTATTGCCTCGTGGTCACTGGACATCCTGTATAGCTCTTTATGAATGAGCGTGCACATGGAGCTGGTAGGAATGAAGAGGTTTTGTCTCTGCTGCATCTGCTGGTGCACCTACGTTGGGTAACATCGATGACGAGCATCATAACCTGCCAACTGTCTCATCCATCTCCCTCATTTCCTTGAAGTGACCCATGTGGATAACGACAGAGAGCAAGACCATGTTTCTACAAAACAATGTAACTCAGTATTTTATAACCCTTGTAACAGCGCATTATGTAATAACACCGTATTATGTAATAACTAGACAAAAAGGAACAAATTTATAGCCTACATCATAATTTTATACTGAACACTAACCCATCCATTCATTAATTTTCCGTAACCGTTTGTAATATTCAGGGTCACAGGGGTCCTGGAGGCTACGGCTACAACGCAGAGAATAATTCAGAATGGGGCGCCGTTTCCTGTCATGTTTTCTGTGAACACAGCATTAGCCTCAAGTAGCTTAAAGCAGCCCGTAACCCTGCAAGGCAAAGTAGGCAGGTAAAAATCCATCCATCCATTTTCCAAACCGCTTATCCTACTGGGTCGCGGGGGGTCCGGAGCCTATCCCAGAAGCAATGGGCATGAGGCAGGGAACAACCCAGGATGGGGGGGCAGCCCATCGCAGGGCACACTCACACACCATTCACTCACACATACCCACTTAGGGGCAATTTAACAACTCCAATTAGCCTCAGCATGTTTTTGTGGACTGTGGGGGGAAACCGGAGTACCTGGAGGAAACCCCACGACGACATGGGGAGAACATGCAAACTCCACACACATGTGACCCAGGTGGAGACTCGAACCTGGGTCCCAGAGGTATGAGGCAACAGTGCTAACCACAAGGTTGAGCCCAGACACCCTGAGAAGGAAACGCATTCTTGCCACTTGTATCCATGACTTCATTCTTTCAGTCACTACCCAAAGCTTGTGACCATAGGTGAGGGCAGGAATATAGATCCACTGGTAAATCAAAAGCATTGCTGACGCTGCACCAATCCACCTGTCAATCTCCCGCTCCCTTCTTCCATCACTCGTAAACAAGACCCAAAAATACTTAAACTCCTCTGCTTGAGGCAGTAACTCATCCCACTCCAAGAGAGAGCAATCTACCCTTTTCCAGTTTTGAACCATGGCCTCAGAATTGGAGGTGCTGATCCACATCCTGACCACCTCACACACACCGCTGCAGCCCCCCGCAGTGAATACTGCAGGTCATCATCTGCAAAAAGTAGACTCGATCCTGAGGTCACCGATCAGGACCCCCTCAACCCCTTGCCTAGAAATTCTGTCCATAAATGTCATGAACAGAATCAGTGACAAAGGCCAGACCTAGCGGAGTCCAACACCCACTGGAAATGAGCCCAACTTACTACTGGTGATGTGAACCAAACTCCATTTATACAGGGACCTGATGGCCTACAACAGTGGACCCCATACCCCGTACTCCGGAAGAACCCCTCACAGGACCCCCTGAGGGATACGGTCGTATGCCTTTTCCAAGTACACAAAGCACATGTAGACTGGTTGAGCAAACTCCCATGAACACTCCAGAATCCTTGTGTGGGTGAAGAGCTGGTCCAGTTCAAACTTATCAAGAGCTATCTGAGATCAACAATGTCTCAGGAGAGGTTGAAAAACCTTGCTATATTGTCAACTTAAAGCAAGTTGGCTCTATTACTAGACTTCAAGCATGTAATTAGTGATTTTGCCACCAAGAAAGCCTGATGTTTGGCTTTTTGTATTTAAGCCATTGTTACATCAGCTGGGAGAAAGGTTTGAAAGCTAAAAATTTAATCAGTTTAGCTTAACTGATATTTAAAATATCTGTTTAGATAAAATAACATGCCATCAAAGTTAGAATATTGGCAGATTGAATACTGGTAGGTTATACTAAATACTCTTCTTTTATTGTCATAAGGCCATTTCCAGGCAGCATGTTACTGTATGACTAATTTGATTATGTAAAATTCACTGTTGTGTTTACTGATGTACTGCTGTATTTCTCAAATATAAATTTACACAGAACAGGATCCTTATGTGGATTTTCTTGTAGTGCATGTAATCATGTAATCATATATATTTTGTGGTTCAGAATGGCAATGGTTTGCTTCTTACCTAGAAGGTCAGATATATCAAGTGACATGGAGGGGATCCACATCTACTCCACACAGATTCTCCACTGGTGTCCCTCAGGGCTCAGTTCCTGGTCCTCTTCTGTTCTCCCTCTATACTAGATCTCTTGCTGAGATCCTCACGAGTTCTCATATCGCTGCTAAGCAGACAACACTCAACATATCCTCTCCTTTCCTCCTTCTGACACTCAAGTCTCCACTTGGATCTCTGCATGTCTGGCAGATATCTTGTTATGCATGACAGTTCATCAGCTGAAATTCATTCCCAGCAAGCCTGAACTGATGTTCATCCCAGGTGATCCATACCCACACCAGGATTTCACTATCTCCCTGGAAAACTGATTCATCCTTCGGTCACCGCTCGCATCCTAGGGGTAACTATGGACAATCACCATTCCTTTTCCTCTCACATTACCAAACTTTCCTGCTCCTGTTGACTTCTCTTCTTCAACATCAGAAGAGTTTGTCCATTTCTTTCCACACAGGCCACTCAGGTACTTGTTCAATCCCTTGTCATCTCGAGACTGGACTACTGTAACTCCTTCCTAGCTGGTCTGCCTCTGAACACCATTCGTCATTTGCAACTGATCCCGAATGCAGCTGTCCGACTTATTTTCAACCTTCCCAAGTTCTCCCACCCCATGCCATTGGCTTCCTGTAGCTGCCCACATCAGATTCAAAACACTAATGCTCATCTACAAAGCCAAAAGAACATCTCACCACGCTCTCTCCGATCCTATCAGGCTGGTTTTCGGCCATCATTGCGCTTTCAAAAATGATCAGAGTGACTGTGCTGGTTAGACAGTGTGACTGGGTGGGAGACGGTGTGTGTGGTTGAGCATTGGTGAAATAATCAGGCATAGAAATGCTCACCTGGTCAGGAGGCACATTCAGGGGCAGCAAGAATACATTCAAGATTTTATCTCCAGGCCGGAGCAGTAGTAGCACTTGCCCTCGGACCTTGGGAAATATTTTCCTCTTTAGGACACCAAAAATAGAGAGGCTGGTGAGACTGATGACCACATGTGTGTCTGTCACCTCCAGTGGCTGCAGAATCTCCACATTGTCTTCGGTTACATGTGCTACAGCCAGGTTTTCATCTGGAAGAAAAATTGATTGATTCTTATGGGAAGAAGTAAGAAGCCTTCAGTTTGATTCCTAAGTCTCCACTTAATTCATTAAGAAAATGTGATATCCCAGAAGGCTGGAAGGTTCAATTACATTTAGCTTTGGAGCAGGAAATGGCTATTTCTGACATCTCCCCCTCCTGCCCTTCCCAGCAATGTCAAACCACCACCCAGTCACTTTTCTCATGTCCTTTTCAAGACCCCGAAGTGCAGCCCCTAAATACTGACTTTACCAGCTGAGTTTTGACCATTTTTTAAATGACTGATGGTTAATTCTGGGATCTCTCCTTCAAATTTAGCTGGTCCCCATACACCACCAGCATGGCATGCACAGACACTTAAGGCATAACATAACACAGGCAATGTCGTTGAAAGCTCTTGTATTTTTTAGGGGTTTAACCGTTTTTTGTTCTTCATACAAAATATATTTGTTTTAACACTTTGAAAATAAAGTTTTTTGGTACTATACGGACAATTACTGATGCCCACAATATTACTATTCTCATAGTAGTGCACCTAAAATATTAATGATGCACATTATGATGCCCAAAAGTTAGCAATCTGTATAAATTCGGTGTATCTTTATGTGTAATAAACGTGTGGGACGCTGAAAAAAGCACCATCACACCACCGACATCTTTTTACCTTGTTAATCCACAAGATCTCCTCTTTTAAAAGACGTCATGGCTGCTGACCTGTTCCTTTCTTCACCGCCACTTCAGTGCTTATCGCGTCCATGATTTACCAAAACAGTCGCATGTGTTGTTCTCTGCTAATCGGATTTACTAAACATAATGATACGCCAAGTTTATACATATTACTAACTTCTAGGTGTCACAAAACACATCTCATTAATATTTTCTTCACTCCATAGAACATGTTTCCACTGCACAGTTTTTGTGCTGGGGTTAATGCCAGAGTTTGAACTCTGCAGTTATTGAGTCAGGGCGTTGGTGACTTTTACGCGCCTCAGCATTTGCTGACCCCGCTCTGACATTTTACGTGACATAGTCTGCCACTTCATGGTTAAGTTTCCGTTGTTCCTAAATGCTTTCGGTTTGCAATAATGCCACTCACAGTTTGCCCTGGAATATCTAGCAGGGAAGAAATTTCAAGAACTGATTTGTTGAAACCTATGACAGTACCATGCTTGAATTTACTGAGCCCGTCAGAATGACCCAATGTTTCACAAATGCTTGTAAACCTGATGGCACAGCTAAGTACTTGATTGATGCACCTGTGGCAATGAAATACCTGAATTCAATGATTAAGAGGCGTCTCCCAATACTTTTGTCCATATGTTGTACATTAGAACTACACCATTACTAATTTGCCTTTGGCACAAACTCAACACCTTCAACTTCAGTCCAAAACTAGAATAGCAGTACAGCTGCAAACCATTGTATGAGCTATGATTAAACTGAACCCTGCTTTTTCTGATTTTCAGGTTATGTTGAATGATTGTGCTCTTTGGATTTCTTCCTTGAGTTGTGTTTCGCCTTATATACAACTGTATTAAGATTGCAGTCTTACCGTAACATAGAATTTGTATATTATCCTGGGCAAGTGTAGTAAGAAGTATTTCAACTTTCACATTAACCTGTAAAATGTACCTGCAAACGTCATCTCGCAGTGAGGGAGGTGCAGCTCCTTCAGGGTCCCTTGGGGACACTCGATGTCGAAAATGGGCCCAGCTGGACTCCAGCTGCTGGGGGTCTGGGGGGCTTTTTCCCAGGAGCAGAAGCTGTAGGTCACCTCCCCGCCCGATTCCACCACAAACCCCAAGCCTGTGACGCGGCAGAAGAACCTTCCAGGATGTTTCACCTGGAACCTGTATCACAGGACCAAGGTTGGGGGAAAGACTCAGTTAATTAGTCAAGCCAGGATTGTAACATGCTCATCATGTAATCTATACTGGACAGTGTGATTTGTATTTGAAGTGGTTAAAAGTCACTGGAAAAGACAGTTGATGGATGGATGTCTTCATCATCCACTATTAGAAGTTCGGTTATATTAGACACAGCTGGATTACCTGTATTCTGTCTTATTACTTGTTTCCACCACATCTGGTGTAAATAAGTGCTCATTTCCTGACACCTGAGAAAAAAATTGTAATCATGACACAACACTTTGGACTAATCATTAAGAAAGATTGTGCTGTCATCTTCATGATTGATAACATATAACCTGACATAACCTTGATTTAATCCTGTTTGCACAGTGATTTAATCTTGTTTTCAGTGATTCTGAAATTATCACGCTGCAATAGCCCTAAATTCTGCATCTTAAATTTAAATAATTGAGTCCACTTCAGAACTGTGACCTTTTTAGGGGGCTGATTTTTCACCACTTTCATGAAATTATACTCACTAGCTCCAAAACCCAATGCATGTTAATCGTTGCAGATGTGGAGGCTCTGGCTCTGTGATGTTCAGGAGATGAAGGCTTCCCACAGATGTTTCTCGGCTTCCTTTCACTTCTCATGGGTTTTGATGCGTCGTTCACTGCATATTACAAATGATCATTAGAAAAAATGCTTAATCACACGTTCCACACCATAGTAGCCTTTCACTGTAACTCAGCAGCAGGCTGAGTAAGATTTTTGAAACATTTTACTGTATTGCAATCTCATTGCAGGAGAACTCACCAGAAGGTAAAGATTCAGACGCTTTCTTGATAAAAACTTTGGCACTTTGTGTTTCAGAAGAGATTTTTATCTGTTGTATTGAAAAGTAATCAAAATTAGCTTTAGTAACTGCTAAAACGTAGGATTTACATGTAAAGTTGCACTTATAGATAAATTAATGAGCAAAAAAATCTTTAAAAAAAAATCTTTTTAATGAAATTTGTGTTGAAAAGTAAAGCTGCAATTGCAATTGTCCTACATTTGAATACAACACTTCTATGTACATTGTAATGAACTGTAAATGGTTTTATTTGAATTACCCCCACCCCATTTCAATTTCCATCATTGGGGGTTTCCATCCGTCTAAACACTTGTCCAATTCAGGCTCACGGGGTGGGATGGATGGTCTGGAGCCTACCTGAGAGACTACAGGCACAAGGCAGGGAACAACCCAAGGTTGGGTGCCAACCAATCGCAGGGCAAGGAACAACCCCTATAGCAGGGGTCTCTAACTCCGGTCCTGGAGAGCTGCTATCCAGTAGGTTTTCTATCCTACCCAGCTTCTGATGAGCTACATTTGTTCCTGGTATTTGCCTGAGAGCAGCTGCGGCTCATCAGAAGTCGGGTATGATAAAAAACCTACTGGATAGCAGCTCTCCAGGACCGGAGTTGGAGACCCATGGCCTATAGTCTCCCCTACTTTGAGTAATTGCACATTTTATTTCCCCTAACCCTCCTGGGGGGTGCTGCCTGGAGACCTCAATTTATGAAGACGTCCAGCACACCCTGCTACATGTGATGTCGCCGCCACCAGTGACGTCCCTGCATCCAGCTCGCCGTTCTGCCCGTGTCATCTTCCATGTATGACCCCTCTGCCTTACTTCTGGTTGCCTGGCTATTGGAGGGAGTGTCGGCACTGGCTTGTCATCACCTCCCTGCTCTCCAGTTATTTCTCAAATCTCATGACTTGGACAGTGTGACTTGGCACTTAACCATCTCTCCTATTTGACTCTCCCTGCCGGCCCCTGGAGGATGGGCTCCCCCTTTGAGTCTGGTCCCTCCCAAGGTTTCTTCCTTCTAGGGAGTTTTTCCTTGCCATTGTCGCCTATGACTTACTCACTGGGGGCTTTGGGTGGGGATGCTGTAAAGTGCTTTGAGACAATGTAATGTTGTGATAACGCGCTATACAAGAATAAATTTGTTTTTGTTGGTGTTAAACGTGTCATTATTTTCGTTCCTGAACAAATTTAATGAAAACAAGCTATTCATTATCCATAAGCGAATACAGAAAGACATAACTGAATGTACAACCTGATTCTGCGGTATACCTACCCACGTGGGCTGAGCAGGTCTTTGTGTTCCTTCAGTCTTGCCCTCCATTGTCACTGAGGTCTCAGGACTTTCTTGTGTTCCTCCCGTCTTGTCTTCCATTGTCACTGTAGTCTCAGGACTGTCTTGTGTTCCTCCCGTCTTACCCTAAATCGTCATCATGGAAAAAAAACTTTAATCTCCCTCTCCATTGACTCTGTGGACTTACAACATCCTTGTATTCCTCACATTTTTTCCTCTGTTGTCCCCGCAGACCACAGATACATAGAGGCAAAAACTCTTCTAAATAAAACTGCACCCATCTGTTTTATCATGCCCTGTCCCTTTGTCCCTCCTGTTTTTTCCTTGGGCCACACCTGGTGCTTGTTCATCTTACCTCTCGTACCTGCCCTCGTATTAATCACTCCCAGCTGCCTCCTGTTTGTTCATTCGTTAGTCTTGTATTTAAGTGCTTCCCAGTCCTGTGTATTGCAGACCTGTTGTTAATGTTGTTCCTTTGTGTTGCCTGTGCCCTAGCCTTCCATTTGGTCCTCTGAGATCCAGTTTTTTCCCCCAGTTCTGTTCAGTCTGCCAAATTAATCACTTTTTGTTGCTTCACTATGCCTGCTCCCTGAGCCTTTAGTCCCAGTGCATGTGACAGAATAAACGTGAGTAACATGAGGGCAGGAATGAGACGTAACACAAACAAACACGAGATGTGGCTCGTTAGGGTCGCTAGGAAAAAAATAGGACAGTCAGATGGGCAGGCCGTGACATGCTTTTGTCGAATGACAGAATCCAAAAAAATCTGTTTTACAGTCATATTTTTTTATCCCTTATGTCTTTCACGAGGATTACACACAAAAAAATGTGTATCTGTGTATGGAAGTTACCTACAACAGACAAGAAAAAAATTCTCCTAAAAATAACAATTTAATTCTAAAAGAGTTATTTATAAATGTACACTCCTGGGCAAAAAAATGGGTCAAAACCAAAACTACAAAACAAAGACCAAATATTCTCTATAAAGTTCTGGACTCTGACCAGGCAATTTTGGCTTTGGCCCATAATTTTTGGTCAGGAGAAAAGGACTAAGCAGCTCTGTGAAGTTACGTACATCAGATAATGAAAAACAACAATTCTAAAAATTACAGTTTCATTTTAAGAGGTTTCTTTCTAAATGTTATCCAGATGAGCTCCATGATGAGCATAACAATCAAGTATTTCCACAAACAATATGTTTTTAGCATGACACTAGTTCAAATGAAGCTTAAATATACTTTTAGACAAAGGTAATAGTTTTACCAACAATGTCTTACCAACGACTTCCTCTTATCCTTTGACAAATGAGAAAAACCTGCTTGGCCACAAATATATATCAGGGTTATACCTCTCAATTTTTTGTCCAAACTGGTTTTGACAGGCTTTCAGGCTCATGTGTGAGTTCCAGCGACGGGGTTCAATTGTATCTTGGAATATCCACAAAAGTAAGAATTCCACAAAACTAAGAAAGAAATAAAAGAGATAAAGGTGGGAGACAGCCTCACGGAAAGTGTGTTGTAGTTGCTTAATGGAAGTGAAACAGAATAAACTGCCTTTTCTTAAACACAGAGACTACATGCTGTTCCTCTTTTTCTGGGGTTTACAATCTTCCCATTAAATCTGCACTCGTATGCCTCTAGCTGACAGGATGCAGCTTTTTAATGAGTTCCAGCAAAAGGACTCTGTCATATTCATGTGTCATGCAAGAATTGTATCACAAACTGCCCACAATAAGAGTGACACAGGCAATATCTCTGAATGTCCACTACTTTGAAGGAATTCAATATATATAAGGGTTAGAGGAATGAGACAGGCACCAGAAAAGGCTTCTTAGTGGAAGTGAAACACAGAACAAACCAAAACTAATTCATATAGTTTCTCATTGGATAAAATAAAATACTGTAATTGCACAGAATGAGTCATGTACCATAAAGTTCAATCTTAAATGTCCCAATTTGCAATTTGGTCAGCCATTTATTCAGCACCCAGGGAGCAGATTCTGAGATAAAGGACCTAGCTCAAGGACCCAATGTTAATTATTACAGTTATTTTACTGTACGGTTATTCTACACTTCAGAGCTATCCATACTGTATAATAGCCATGTACATGAAATTGAAAATGTGTAATTCTTTAAGACAGTAATTCAACACTATTACCACCAGTGATGGACAGTACCAAGTAAATGTAGTTCATTACTGTACATAAGAAACTTGTTCATGTATCTCTACTTTACTAAAGTTTTGCTATTTGAGGAGACTTTTTGCTTTAACTCCACTACATTTCCAAGTCAAATATCTTACTTATTACTCCACTATATTGTGCAAAATCTGTCATTCCTTTTTCCTTATGAGTGGATAAAACCGCAACAGGTCAAAACTCAAAAGCGTGCAGCAAGCACACCAATTAGGGTGCAGCGTGCACTTTGTTTCGATTTTGTTTTGCCCCTGATGGACGTAGCTACCCAGCACAACGTTCATTGTGCATGTTGTTAAAATAAATCCAACGTTATAAACATTCATAGTGGGGTACCACAGGGTTCAATTTTAGGACCACTACAATTCCTAATTTGCGTAAACTATATTGACACTAATATATAATGTAAATTGGTTAAATTTCCAGATGACACCAAAGTGGGTGGTGTAGCAGATACTGAACTAACAACACAGAGGCTACAATGAGATTTTGATTTAATTAGTGACTGGGTCAAAAACTGGCAGATGAAATTTAATGTAGACAAATGTAAGGTAATCCACGTAGGGAACAGAAATATTAAGTACAGATATTTTATGGATTCCACTGAAATAAAGGTAGCTGATTATGAGGAAGACCTTGGTGTGTATGTTGATGCTTCCATGTCACACTCTCGCCAGTGTGGGGAAGCAATAAAAAAGGCCAATAGGATGTTGTTACATCTCTAGGTGTGCGGAGTTTAAGTCAAGGGAGGTGATGTTACAATTATATACACTGAACAAAAATATAAACGCAACACTCTTGTTTCTGCTCCCATTTTTCATGAGATGGACTTAAAGATCTACAATTCATTCCAGATACACAATATTACCATTTCTCTCAAACATTTCTCACAAATCAGTCTAAATGTGTGATAGTGAGCACTTCTGCTTTGCTGAGATAATCCATCCCACCTCACAGGTGTGCCACATCAAGATGCTGATCTGACATCATGGGTAGTGCACAGGTGTACCTTATACTACCCACAATAAAAGGCCACCCTGGAATGTGCAGTTTTTTGCTTTATTGGGGGTCTGGGGACTCAGAACCGGTCAGTATCTGGTGTGACCACCATTTGCCTCATGCAATGCAACACATCTTCTTCGCATAGAGTTTATCAGATTGTCAATTGTGGCCTGTGGAATGTTGGTCCACTCCTCTTCAATGGCTGTGCGAAGTTGTTGGATATTAGTGGGAACTGGTACACGCTGTCGTATACGCCGGTCAAGCACATCCCAAACATGCTCAACGGGTGACATGTCCGGTGAGTATGCTGGCCATGCAAGAACTGGGACATTTTCAGCTTCCAAGAACTGTGTACAGATCCTTGCAACATGGGGCCGTGCATTATCTTGCTGAAACCTGAGGTGATGTTCATGGATGTATGGCACAACAATGGGCCTCAGGATCTCATCACGGTATCTCTGTGCATTCAAAATGCCATCAATAAAATGCACCCGTGTTCTTCGTCCATAACAGATGCCTGCCCATACCATAACCCCACCACCACCATGGGCCACTCGATCCACAACATTGACATCAGCAAAGCGCTCACCCACACGACGCCACACACGCTGTCTGCCATCTGCCCTGAACAATGCAAACCGAGATTCATCCGTGAAGAGAACACCTCTCCAACGTGCCAGACGCCATCGAATGTGCGCATTTGCCCACTCAAGTCTGTTACGGCGACGAGCTGGAGTCAGGTCAAGACCCCGATGAGGACGACGAGCATGCAGTTGAGCTTCCCTGAGACGGTTTCTGACAGTTTGTGCAGAAAGTGTTTGGTTATGCAAAACAATTGTTTCAGCAGCTGTCTGAGTGGCTGGTCTCAGACGATCTTGGAGGTGAACCTGCTGGATGTGGAGGTCCTGGGCTGGTGTGGTTACACGTGGTCTGCGGTTGTGAGGCCGGTTGGATGTACTGCCATATTCTCTGAAACGCCTTTGGAGACGGCTTATGGTTGAGAAATGAACATTCAATGCACGAGCAACAGATCTGGTTGACATTCCTGCTGTCCGCATGCCAATTGCACGCTCCCTCAATGCTTGTGGCATCTGTGGCATTTTGCTGTGAGACAAAACTGCACATTCCAGGGTGGCCTTTTATTGTGGGCAGTATAAGGTACACCTGTGCACTACCCATGATGTCAGATCAGCATCTTGATGTGGCACACCTGTGAGGTGGGATGGATTATCTCAGCAAAGCAGAAGTGCTCACTATCACACATTTAGACTGATTTGTGAGAAATGTTTGAGAGGAATGGTAATATTGTGTATCTGGAATGCATTTTAGATCTTTAAGTCCATCTCATGAAAAATGGGAGCAAAAACAAAAGTGTTGCGTTTATATTTTTGTTCAGTGTAATTCCTTGGTAAGACCCCACCTAGAATATTGTGTGCAGGTTTGGTCACCATACCTTAAGAAGGACATTGCTGCCTTGGAAAGGGTGCAACAAAGGGCTACGAGAATGATTCCTGGTCTTAGAGGAATGTCTTATGTGGAGAGGTTAACTGAGCTGAATCTGTTCAGCCTCGAGCAAAGGAGACTAAGGGGGGATATAATCTAGGTAGGGGCGGCATGGTGGTGCAGTGGTTAGCACTGTTGCCTCACACCTCTGGGACCCAGGTTCAAGTCTCTGCCTGGGTTACATGTGTGTGGAGTTTGCATGTTCTCCCCATGTCATCATGGGGTTTCCTCCAGTTTCCTCCCACAGTCCAAAAACATGTTGAGGCTAATTGGAGCTACTAAATTACCTGTAGGTGTGCCTGTGTGAGTGAATGGTGTGTGAGTGTGCCTTGCGGTGGGCTGGCTCCCCATCCTGGGTTGTTTCCTGCTTTGTGCCTATTGCTTCTGGGATAGGCTCCGGACCCCCCGCAACCCAGTAGGATAAGTAGTTTGGAAAATGGATGGATGATCCAGGTATATAAGATTGTAACAGGTCTGGATGCTGTTCAGCCAAATGGCTATTTCAATATTAGTTTAAATACTACAACTCATAGCCATAAGTGGAAATTAGCAGGAGAACATTCTAAAATGAATTTGAGGAAGCACTTTTTTACATGGCACGTTGGAGTAAAGAAAATTCATGTGGTCAAACAATCAGCAAGTTATTGCTATAAGCCTCACCCCAATGTTCCAGTGAAAAGTACCTACTTCATCCATCCATCCATCTTCTGTAACTGCTGGATTCCTTTAAATCAGAGCTAAATGAGATTTTAACAACTCTGAGCTATAAGTTAAGTTTGCCCCAAATGAGCTTGATGGCTATGAAGGGCTGCCACCTATCGTGGTACCCAGGAAGCTGGGGGTCAATGGCCTTGCTCAAGAATCTGCAGATATGCTGAAGCTGGGTTCAAACCAACAACATTCTGATCACAGGCACTCAGGCTTAGCCCCCTGAGCCACGTCACACCCCCAAGCCTGGGCCCCCCATGTTCCATTGGTTACAGCAGCTACTCTCTGGCCTTCGTGCGGCGAGAAACGATGTCATTCGAAACATTTGACAGACCACACACACACACACACACACGTTATATATAAAACGCTATTACTTATGTATTAATTAACCACAAACTAAGCCTGCAGGGTAGGAGAGTCAGGTTCGGGAATGGGTCTGGGAAGAGGACGAGGAAAAGGTAAGGTAAATACACAGGGTAAACGGACTTGGTACGGGAAAGCGTGTAGACGAGAGACAAGAGAATGCTTAGTAAGGCTCAAAGACATTGGCTCAATACTTCGCAGCGTCCTCCGGTCTGTCTGCGTCTTTTGACTGCTTGCTACTTAGGATTGCGGTGATGCCTCTCGTGGACTCCGCCCGTGTGGGCGTGACAATTACCATTTGTTTTTTTTTTTTGTAATTTGACAAAACTGCTTCCTTTTTCTACCACAGATGCAAATAACTCAAAAATGTTTACATGGAAAACTAAACTTCCTCCCTGTGTATGCACAAATGTTTTGCCTACGTCATCATGCATACACTATGGGGAAAGTTTATCTTGTATTTACAGAATACAAAATTGATTCAAATTACATAATCATTTTGTTACATAAGTGAAATACAAATTCCGGAATACAATGTTAAATGTTTGTAGCAGAAATACTCCCTATCCCTGTTCACAGTATTATGGATGAATTGTGGATCATTTAGTAGCATTTTGTAGTGGACAGATTTTTACTAATTGCATTAGTACTGAACAAAGTTAAAGGTTCCCCAACTCCCCCTCTTTTGGGCTTCCAGTGAGGGAACCTGAGGTCAATCCAGCTAGGATAAGGAAAGGCAAGGTACGGTACGGTAGAGAAGGGTTAGGTTGGTACGTATTTTATTGTTCTTGGAGGGAAACTATTTTTCAGTAGATAAAACATCTTTGACGTGACAATACATGCAAGGTAAACACATATGACATTGTCCTTTAACATTCCTAAAAGATAAAACAAATGTAAAGGGGCGCCGTTTGTAAAGGTACAGTACTAAACATTTTTGTACTTGCCACTTTTTCATCATTTAGTGCAATTTTCTGACATTTAGCTAGAATTCAATGCTGTTGTGGATCATCAGGTTTTTTTGCTGTGAATATTGTTTATCATATGTAAATATAAATGGCATGCCTATATATAAATGTTAAATATAAATGTTAACATATCTAAATATTAAATGTCAAATATAAATGTTAAATATAAATGTAAAACTTAGATGTTATATATAAATGCTAAATGTTAAATATAAATGTTGAGAATGTATGCGAATTAGCCACGCCCATCTGCGTAAAAATGGGCAGTACTGACGAGAGCGCGCTAAGTGGTTGCAGGTTAGCGCTGATGCGGGACAACATGGCGAATTACTCATTTAGAGGCCATAGAACGTGCAGTTTTGACAGGTGTTTGCTCTGCGTTACATGGTATTGCTACACAGCCGTGTGCAACATCATGTACACCTTCCACTGTGACATCGGGAAGCTATGAATGTATTTTGGGGCGGGAGGGGGATCAGTAGTATCGTATAAATTGGCCTTAAATATTTCCCACCATACTTTCTGTCACGGGCGCTCGCGATCGCTGGGTGAGCGTGCAGACAGGCGAGCGAGCAGGAACAGGCAAGCAGGCAAAGTAAGGGAAAAACAGGGTTTAATTGGGAGACAGGGACCAGGATACATCGGACACTGACTGACATCAATGACGGACAAGGGAAACCGGGGAGACCAGGACTTAAATACACAGGACTAATCAAAGTAACTAGACACAGCTGGGTACAATCAGGAAAAAACACGTGGGTAAGCAGGGGGGCGTGGCACACACGAGGAGTGGACGGGCCAGGCATCACAGAACCCCCCCCCCTCCCCCCAAAGACGCGCTTCACCGGGCGCGCCCAGGAGGAGGCGACGAACGGGACGAGACAGGGGAACCAGGACCTGAAAAACAAAACCCAAAACCATCAACGAGGGACCGGGAACAAGACGGACAGACAGAACAGGCACAAAGACAGGAAATGAGATGGGACCTGACACAGGATGGGGAGCGCGGACAGACAGACCAGGAAAGGGGACACAGAGGGAACAAACGGGCCAGGAGTGAAAGGAGGGAACACAGGAGGAGGAGCCGGGACGGGAAGAACAAAGGGACGAGGAACGGAGAAAGGAGGAAAGACGGGAGGAGGAGCAAACAAAGGAGGGACCAGGGCAGGAGAGCAGGGAGAGAAGGAGGGGGAACAAAGGGGTGCCCGAGGGAGCCCCAGCAGGCGACGGGAGGCGACCGGAGGGGCCGCAGGCGGCCTGGAGACCGGAGCCAGAGGGGACCTCGGAGGGGCCGAGGAGGCAGGGCGAGGGACCCGCGGAGGGGCCAGGGAGGGAGCAGAAGGGAGCACCAGGGAAGGGGACGAGGGAGCTGGAGGGGTCCCCGGTGAGGGCAAGGCGAGGGGGGGAGCCGCCGCAGGCAGCGACATCGTCCGCCGCACCCGAACAGGTGGACCCGCAGGCGACGGAGGGACCGCCGTCGGGGAGCCCGCAGGCAGCCGACCAGACACCGGAGGGGGGAGCGAGGCAGGGCGGCGAGGCACCGGAGGGGGACCCGCAGGCGACAGCTGACCCGGAGGACCAGGACCCGCGGGCACCAACCGAGCCCCAGCGCAGGCGAGGCAGGGCGAGCCAGGGGGTAGGGCGGGCGGGACCCCAGCCCTGCGTCTGTGCCCCCTCCCCTTGCGGGACACAGACATGCCGACCCCTGGTCGGGGTCGACGTCGCCGGGGTGAGGACATAGGAGTCACAAATAAGGTCCCCGAGGGGTCCCATTGAAGCTCCTCCACCTCCGGAGAGGGAGGAGCCAAGATGGAGTCTTCTGGGACCACCTCGGGGACTAGGGCAGAAGGGACTGGAGCTGCTGCAGGTGGAGGGGGCGCTTCGGGAGCTGCTGCAGGCGGAGGGGGCGCCTTGGGAGCTGCTGCAGGCGGAGGGGGCGCCTCGGGAGCTGCTGCAGGCGTGGGAGCTGCAGGCAGTGGCGGCTGCACCTGCGCTGAAGCCGCAAGTTGCGGCGGCTGCTCGAGAGCGGGGTCTGCGGGCAGCGGTGGCGGCTGCACGCGAGCGGGGTCCGCGGGCGGCGGCGGCTGCACGGAAGCGGGGACCGCAGCCCTCTGGAGCTGGAGGAGCTGCCGATAGTCCTCTGCCATTCTCTCCAGATCACCCCGGTCGGAGACGGGAGTAAACGCGGCAAAGTCCCTCTGTAGCCGCGCCGTAAGCTCCTCCACCTCCGGGCTCACTGGAGTGACCAGTCCCTCCAAGATCCTCCAGAACAGCCCCTGGAGGGCGAAGAACTGGGAGATGCAGTCTGCCGTCTTCCCTGGGTGAGGCGCGGAGGGTGCCTCCGGGGTGGCTGCTGCAGGGGGAATGAGCAGTGGGTCCGGGTAGTCAATGGACTCCTCCTCCTCGTCCTCCGGAGGGAGCCATTGTCTGGAGAGCAAGCAGGCTCTGAGACGGATCGTCTCCTGCGGGACTCTCCGTCTCCTCCGCTTTTTTTTCTGTCGGTCCGTCATTCTGTCATGGGCGCTCGCGATCGCTGGGTGAGCGTGCAGACAGGCGAGCGAGCAGGAACAGGCAAGCAGGCAAAGTAAGGGAAAAACGGGGTTTAATTGGGAGACAGGGACCAGGATACATCGGACACTGACTGACATCAATGACGGCCAAGGGAAACCGGGGAGACCAGGACTTAAATACACAGGACTAATCAAAGTAACTAGACACAGCTGGGTACAACTTTCGTTGATGGCGGCAGTTCGTAAGATGCTGCTGCTGAATGTTTTGTTCGGAAATGGCAAGAAATCGCTTGCAAAACGTCAGGTCCAATCGCAGTAACTATTAGGATCATAATCCATTGCGATTATCAGTCCGCAATACAGACACGCGAACGTGCGATTTAACATTTATATTTGACGTTTAAGTTTTACATTTAACATTTAGATATATGAACGTTTAACATTTATATTTAACATTTACATTTAAGTTTTATATGTAACATTTATATTTTCAATGGGGCGGCATGGTGGTGCAGTGGTTAGCACTGTTGCCTCACACCGCTGGGATCCGGGTTCGAGTCTCCGCCTGAGTGGAGTTTGCATGTTCTCCCCATGTCACAGTCCAAAAACATGCTGAGGCTAATTGGACTTGCTAAATTGCCCGTAGGAGTGCATGTGTGAGTGAATGTGAATGTGCCCTGCGATGGGCTGGCCCTATCTTGAACATAATCTACACGGCAAAAAAACTTGATGATCCACAACACCATTGACTTCTAGTTAAATGTCAGAAAATGTTGAAAACGTGGCAAGTACAAAAATGTTTAGTACCTTTACAAATGGCGCCCTATATCTCGGGGCTATTTTATGAATTCGGCCATTTATTTGTCCATTTGCACTGGAATCCTGCTGGTTCAGTTTTGGCTGTATGGAATACCTGGTGAGCATTGAGTGCCGCTCCGTTAAAGGTACGTCTAAACGGGGGATACCCTGTGATCTTATTTTGTGATTAGGCGTTCTAAACTTTCACTATGGGCTAGGGCGCGGTTTGGAGTGTTCTTCGGAAGCATTCAGAGACGGGCTCTGTGTCTGGGACTGGAACGCTGTCGTGAACAGCGACTGTGTGGCCTCGTTGTTATCTGCTGGTATGTTGCCTCCTAATCAATCAGAGATATTTACATTAATTGGGCCCTGCTTGACCTGGTAGTGCCTATTGTAATATGTTATATAGTGATCTTGTTCGGTCATTCCCCGTTTGAGCGGAAGAATTACTTCTTCCGGACTGTGGTACGTGGCTACCTTAACTTTGTTTTTACTTGTAGTTTAACCTCTGAAGTATTTGTGTCTTTTGCACCTTATATTTTCCACAGGTTGTAAGCTGCCTGTTACTGATTTGAACTGCTTCTTGTGCTGCTGTTTTGTTTCGAGCATTTTGACGTTTTGTACGTCGTCGCTTTCGTGCTCACTGGCTCGGGCGGCCCCGTGTTTGCAGGTCATCGGAGTGGGACTAATTTAATTGAAAATGAAGTAAAAGTGTTTTTTAGGTCACCTGCCTTTTTGACATCTCTGTTGGAGTCCGATTCATGTTGCTTGTTTTCGCTGTTTTACGGAGAGGGTGTGCATCACGTGGTGTTAGGCGCACTGAATTGTGATTTTGCCTGAGCACTCGCTAATGGATCTGGAGAGGGGGTGAAAATTGGAGTCACAATTTCTGCTGGCCGCCTATATTGGGTTATGCTCATGATTATCTGTCCAGTGACTTGTTTTTATTGTTTTGTATAATAGCAAATAATGAAATAAGATTTTGACAAGGAAATACGGACTGGCTTTCCTAAAGGATAGCAGACGAGTCAGACAGGCCTCCCTATTTAACCCCTCAGCGATTCCTTATAAAAATCGCTTAAACATTGTCAACAGAAATGAGTTGAATGGATACATACTTGGCAGCCAGCTAGACGACGCTCCATCTGAAATGAAAAGGAAGTCTTAATGGAAGTGGCGAGGATTACGGCCCTCACCACAGCGGATTAAAACAGCGGTATGTGAAATATGTTCACGTAAAATCTTTTGATGTTGCTAAGCTGTTGTTCGAAGCTGTCGCTGCTTTATTTGGAAGTGTTGCTGGTAGTTGGATTTTTGGACTATGTTGACGTTTAAGTTGCTGCCCTTTTTGGAATGCACGGAGATGGAATGTGCTTTGGGCATGCGAACTGTTTTGGATGATGACAATTGAAATGCTTCGTTGCTTTTGAACTGTTTCGCGGAAGCTTGATGTTGTTGCGATAACATTGTGCACATGAATGGCAATATGAATGGATCAAAGGCTGGTTCCATGGCAACTGAATCTGGTATCGATCTCCCAAAACGACCTGGTGCTCTTACTCAAAATGGTTTGGCATTTAAAATTGAAATGATTCAGAGGGAATGCAAACGTAAAGTGAATAAAAGCAAAGGGGTGATCCAGTCTTTAAAAGAGCTAATGAAAAGTGATGATAATGTTTCACAAGTACATTGTTAGCTGGATGGTCTGATACAATTATGGGAAGATACAGTTGCTCTGCATAAATCATTGATGCCCTTATTATCAAATGAGGAAAAGAATAAATAAGATACATGGTTTGCAAGTATCAGTAATTATGATCAAGGGTTTATTGAAGATGTGAAACAATGGCTTTTTGAAGTTGGGAGACCCATAAGAAAGGAAGATGCAAAGGGTATCCCTAATAATGAGCCTCTGGAAAATCTTCCTAATATGGAAATGCATGAGTTATTTTCTCTTCCTCTGCATCAGGAGCAGAATGTAGATTTTTTCCATAACACATGATGATATACAGCCAAATGATAATGCTTCCATTGTTGGTAGCTGTCACGATCATGGGAGAGCGGAGAGGCGATCGTGTGGGTAGGTGGCCACAGACCAGGCGAACAAGGCAAAATCGGGGTAAACTGAGGTTTATTCCGGGAACGGAACACAGGGAAAATCGACACCACACTAAACCACAGTAGATCCACAATGACGGACAAGGGGAACAGGTCAGACCAGGACTTAAATACACAAAGACTAATCAAAGGAAGCGGACAAAGCTGGAGATGATCAGGGAAGAACACGTAGGTAATCAGGGGGCATGGCACACACAAGGAGCGGACGAGCCGGGCATCACAGAACCCCCCCCCCAAAGGCGTGCTTCTCCGGGCGCGCTTAGGAGGGGCGCAGGACGGGACGAGGAAAAAACAGGATCCGAAAAATAACAGGGATTAACGCAGGACTGGGAACAGGACCGAAGAACAAAACACGGCGAGAGACAGGACGTAGGACAAGACTTGTCACAGGACCGGGAAAGTGGAGAGACAGACCAGGAAGGGAGAGACAGGAAGGACATGCGGGACACTAGGAGCGGGAGTGCAAGGAGGGAACATCGGGAAATGAGGAGCAGGAATGGGCGGAACAAGCGTGCGAGGAACAAAAGCAGGCGGGGCAAAGACAGGAGGGACAAAAGCAGAGGTATAGGGCGAGAAGGAGGGGGAGCAAAGGGACGTCCGAGGGAGCCCGTGTGGGTGACAGGAGGCAGCCGGAGGGGCCGCAGGTGGCCGGGAGGCCGGAGGGGACCCTGGAGCGGCCAAGGAGACAGGGCGAGGGACCGACACAGGGGCGGAGGAGGGAGCCGAAGGGGAAACCAGGACAGGGGACGAGGGAGCACTAAGGGAACCAGGCGAAGGCAAGGAGAGGGGGGAGCCGCAGCAGGCGGCGACGTCCTCTGCCGCGCTAGAGCGGGGGGAACCGCAGGCGACGGAGGAGTCGGGACAGGGAGACCCGCAGGCGATCGCCGCGGAGCCGGCGGAGGGAGCGAGACAGGCTGACGAGGTTGAGGAGGGGGACCCTCAGGCGATTGCCGACCCGGAGAGCCAGGACCTGTAGGCGCTGACCGAGCCATGACGCCAGCGAGGGAGGACGAGCCAGGGGGCAGGGTGGGAGGACGAGCCAGGGGGCAGGGTGGGAGGGACCCCAGTCTGCAGTCTGTGTCCCCTCCCTTTATGGGACACAGACATAACTACCCCTGATCGGGGTCGAGTTCGCTGGGGTGATGGTGCGGGAGAACTCAGGCGAGTGCCCAAGGGGTCCCACTCTAGTTCCTCCACCTCCGAAGAGGGAGGAGTTGTGATGGGGTCCCTAGTGATCTCCCTGGGGACAGACAGGGCTGACACAGGACCAGGAGTCTCTAGAAGCGCCTCGGGAGTGGGCACGGGAACTGCAGGTAGGAGGAGCGCCTGGTCGGGAGCCGGGTCCGCAGGCATAGGGAGTGCCTGTCCGGGAGCCGGGTCCTCAGGCAGGGGAAGCGCCTGCTCGGGAGCTGCAGGCGGACGTGACGACTCAACAGCGGGAGCTGCAGGCACTTGCGGTTGCTCGACCGCTGGAGTCGGTGGCTGTGATGGTTGCGCAAGCGCTTTGGACGCAGGTAGGGACGGCTGCACCAACGCTGGAACCGCAGGCAATGGCGACGGCTCAGGCATGGGGGCTGCAGGCAATGGCAGCTGCACCTGTGCTGGTGTCGCAGGCTGAGGAAGCTGCGCAGTTTCTGCGGGCAGTTGAGGGGACTGCTCCGGCTGCGCAGGTTGCAAGGGAGATGGCGCTGCTGGCTGTGCAGGCGGCAGCGGTCGCCTGGAAACGGGGTCCGCTGGCTGAGGCGGTGGTCCTGACGCGGAGTCCGCTGGCAAAGGCGGTTGCTCAGGCGCTGGTTCCGCGGGCAGAGGAGGCTGCTCCGGTGCGGGATCCGCCGGTAAGGGAGGTTGCTCCGGCGACGGCTCCGCAGGTAGAGGCGGATGCTCCGGTGCGGGGTCCACTGTTCTCCGGAGCTGGAGAAGCCTCTGTAGTCCCTCCGCGAGGTCGTGGAGGGCCGATGGCTCAGAGGCGGGGTTAAGCGCCTCAAAGCCCTTTTGAAGCCGGACCAGGAGTTGCTCTGCCTCTGGGTCCTCGGGAGTCGGGTAGCTCTCTAACACCCTCCAATATAGACCCTGGAGGGCGAAGAACTGGGTAGCCAGCCGTTCTCTGTCTTCAGACAGAGGCGAGGGGAGCGCCTTAGGGGTAGCTGCCTCTAAAGGCAAGTCCGACGAGGCAGAGACGGGCATGGCCCCTTTAAAGCGGCGGGGCACACATGGGATCGAGTCTCTTGCCGCTCGCATACCTCCCCAATTCCTTAATCTCTCGGGCCGGTAATGGTACCTCTCGAGAGGCGGTATCTGCTCTGCGGCCATCAGCTCAAGGTCCGGGACTAGGACGAGCCTTTCCTCTTCGTCGTCACTAGCAGTCCAGAGCCTGGCCAGGGAACAGGCTCCTAGACGGAGCGGCTCTGACGAGTTCCTCCTTCTTGTCCTTTGTCGGGAGCCAAGAGCTACAAAGCGAGCAGGTACCGAGGCTGACTGACTCCTTGGGAACTCTCCTCCTCCGTTGCTTCCTCTTCGTCTTTGGGTCCATCATTCTGTCACGATCGTGGGAGAGCGGACAGGCGATCGTGTGGGTAGGTGGCCACAGACCAGGCGAACAAGGCAAAATCGGGGTAAACTGAGGTTTATTCCGGGAACGGAACACAGGGAAAATCGACACCACACTAAACCACAGTAGATCCACAATGACGGACAAGGGGAACAGGTCAGACCAGGACTTAAATACACAAAGACTAATCAAAGGAAGCGGACAAAGCTGGAGACGATCAGGGAAGAACACGTGGGTAATCAGGGTGCGTGGCACACACGAGGAGCGGATGAGCCGGGCATCACAGTAGCAAAGTCCTTGGATCGAGAAGTGGAGCTTTTAGTAGAGCATCAAGTAGTTCCTCTGCGTGGATTCAAGCAGAAGCTGAAATGGCTGCATTACTGGTTCGCAAGCAGTTGTTAAAGGATAAACATGCTCTGGGGGAGAAAGAGGAGGTAATAAGGAAGTAAAAGGAGCAGCTACAACTGGAAGCAGAAATAGCAACAACGGTGGCTAAAGTGAAGGTTACCAAGCATTGTGTCTAATGGCATGGACTCATATTTTAATAAAAGGGATAAAATGGACAGTGTAAGGCCTGTTTATGGAAAGGCCAGCACACTTAATAGGAATGCAGTCCCGTTTGAACCTATACAATATGTAAAACTTGGTAAGTCAACTACAGCAAACATTTCTGACTATGATGGCTAGGGAGTTAAGCCAGAGGAGAGTCGATGTGTTGCACAGGAGCCCATTGCACAAAGCATATGCCAAAACGATTTCAATTCATCAGCTACTTGCGTTAATTATGCTTCCTTGCTGTCCATAATGGAGAAACAAAATGAAATTACATCTGTGCTGGTACAGCAGCAGCATCGTTCGTCTATTCCAAGGAGACATCTTCAAGTGTTTGATGGGGATCTTCTTCAATATCATGCCTTTTTAAGAGCTTTCAAACAAAGCGTTGAAGACGACCCATGTGATCGTTTGCCCCCAAGTGTACTGTTCCAGAAAATGCAATCGAGAGCTTGTAAGGAGTTGTCAACAAATGGCACCAAAGAGAGATTATCTAAAGGCAAAGGGCTTGTTGGAGGAATATTTTGGTGATGGGCAGAAGATAGGTGGAAGCTATTTGCAAAAGGCTCTCATAGCCACCAGTTAAGCCAGATGATGTAAAGGTATTACAGGCTTATAGCCTCTTTTTGAGAGGATGCCGTAATGCTATGGAAGACATTCAGTTTATGTCTGAGTTGGATACACCTGGCAACATGCTGATGGTTATAAAGAAGCTTCCTTATGAATTACGGGATAAATGGAGGACGACTGTATGTGAGATTCAGGAAAAACCATCGGAGAGTAGTGTTTGCTGATATAGTGAATTTTGTCGAAAGACAAGTGAAAATAATTGCTCATCCTATCTTTGGAGACATTCAAGGAGCTGGGTAATATAAGGAAAGAATTAAGCCCAAGCTCCAATGTTATGTTCAGACTAAGAGAAGTAGCTTTGCTGCTGAAGTGGATGTTTTTGATATAAGTATTCAAGAGGAGTTCAAAGGAAGGCAGAAGTCTGTACCAAATAATAAAGCTTGTCTGTATTGTAAGGGTGAACATGCACTGCGGTCATGTTCCCCTTTTGGAAGGAGAACACGTAATGAGAAAATGGAGTTTGTTTTGGTTGTTTGTGCCGAGGGCACATCAGTAAAGTTTGTCAGCGGCGTTTATCTTGTGAAGTGTGTGGTTTAAGCCGCCCAACTGTGCTTCATATCCGGCAGAAGGAAAGGAGTGTGGAAGAACAAGCTGAAGTTGGTGCCAGAACTGTGACTGGGAGTGCCCTAGTAATGGCGCAAATAAGTGGTGTTACTGGGGCCAGAGCCCAGGACTGTAAACTTTTCATTGTTCCTGTAAAGGTGAAATCTAAAAAGGGTCAGTAGATCGTAGAAACTTATGCCTTCCTTGATCAAGGTAGTTCAGCGTCATTCTGTACAGAGAGCCTGATGAGGAAATTAAATCTTACAGGGAGAGGAACACGAATTTTCCACCGTACTATGGTCCAAGAAAATATTATTCAGTGCGGCGTTGTGTCAGATTTGGAAGTGGCTGGTTTGGAAGGAGACCAGCACTATGATCTTCCTGATCTTTTTATGCAAAAGCAGATGCCCGTGAGTAAGTGCAGCATACCACAACAGGAAGATCTTTCAAGATGGCCTCATCTGTATGTTGTCAGGCTACCATATGTTGATGCAGATGTTGAACTACTGATTGGGATGAATATGCCAAGAGGGCTAGAGCCCATAGAGGTAATTCCAAGCATGAATGGAGGTCCGTATGCAGTTAAGACTAGGATGGACAGTGAATGGGCCAATAGGTGACCATGCTGGTAAGGGAGAAATGACACAATTTGAAGTCACTGTCAACAGGATCTCAGTTATGAAGTTAAATGAGTTATGGAAACGACAGTTTGAAATGGACTTTCCTGAGTGTAAACAGGATGAACAATTGGGACTGTCAAGGGAAGATCATGAGTGGTTCAGAAATCTGCAAAGCTATTGAATGGTCATTATTGTATTGACTTGCCCTTAAGGAAAGCTGGAGTGAATAAGCCTTACAACTGTGTGCTAGCGCAGCAACATGCTATTAATTTGAAATGTAGATTTCAGAAGAATGCTTTATTTTATTCTGATTATATTGCCTTTATGAATGACATTATTGATAAGGGTTATACTGAAAGGGTTCCTGTGGAAGACTTACAGGGTGACCGAGGTAGAATATGGCATATTCCACACCATGGAGTTTACCATTCTATAAAGAAAAGGATAAGGGTTGTATTTGACTATGCAGTCTCATTCAATGGAACCTCACTTGCCCAGTTGGGAATGCCCAGTTGTTGCAAGGACCTGACCTCACTAGTTTGCTGGTTGATGTGGTTACTAGATTCAGAAAAGAACCAGTTGTCTTGACAGTGGATGTTGAAGCCATGTTTCATCAGGTACGGGTACCAACTAAAGATTTTGATTTGTTGATATTCTTCTGGTGGCCTAATGGGGAAGATGGTGGCGCAGGAGGTAGTGCTATTGTTCGGCAACTGGAGGGTTGCAGGTTCGAGCCTTGGTTCCTCCTGACCCTATCAAAGTGTCCTTGAGCAAGACATTGAACCCCTAATTGCTCCCGGGCGGCAGGTTGGCACCTTGCATGGCAGACTCCGCCACCAGTGTATGAATGCGTGTATGAATGGGTGAATGTGAAGCATAAAATGTAAAGTGCTTTGAGTGCTATATAAATGCAGTCCATTTACCATTTGACTTCAGGCAGGAAATGGAAGAGTACCGGATGGTCGTCCATCTGTTTGGGGCAACATCATCCCCAAGCTGTTCCAACTTTGCCCTGCGGAAATGCACAGAGGATAATAAACAGTTCTTTAGTAAACAATCAGTGAATACAGTTCTGGATAACTTATATGTGGATGATTGTCTTGTTTCAGTTCCTTCAGAGGCCGAGGCTATAGCTCTTTATGGTGAACTTAGAGCTATTTGTTCTAAAGGGGGCTTTCAGTTAAAGAAGTGGATCAGTAATAGTTACAATGTGCTCATTGCAATACCTGAGGAAGATAGAGCAATGGAGGTTAAAGAACTGAATCTGGATTATGATGCATTGCCTGTTGAAAGGGTATTGGACATTCATTGGTGCATTCAATCAGATGAGTTTAAGTTCAAAGTTACAATCCGGCAACAACCTTTAACTCGTAGAGGGATTTTGTCCACAGTCAATTCTGTTTATGATCCGCTGGGAATTCTAGTTCCAGTTATTTTGAAGGCCAGGACGATCATACAAGAACTGTCGCAATGGCTTAGGTTGGGATGATGTTATACCAGCTTCTGTGGCTGAAGAG
Organism: Brienomyrus brachyistius; assembly: GCF_023856365.1. Classification (NCBI taxonomy): domain Eukaryota; kingdom Metazoa; phylum Chordata; class Actinopteri; order Osteoglossiformes; family Mormyridae; genus Brienomyrus; species Brienomyrus brachyistius. The sequence goes on along the minus strand of NC_064536.1, from coordinate 2,040,528 downwards.
TGGATAAAATGGGTGCAAGATCTCTATTTGCTGGAGAATTTTGGAGTTAGAAGATGCTTTAAGGCTGCAAACTTTGGGCAGTTAGCCTTTGCTCAGTTGCACCACTTTGCAGATACTTATCTGATCTTGCGAAACGCCATCTTACAATCAAGTATCGCCTTTATTATGGGAAAGGCTAGGGTTTCCCCATTAAGGCCGACTACCATACTACGAATGGAGCTTACAGCGGTGGTAGTTGCAGCACGTATGGCTAGACTCTGGAGAAAGGAGTTGCAGATGGATCTGGTTGAATCAGTGTTTTGGACCGATAGCACTTCGGTGCTGAAGTATATTAAGAATGAGACTTCTAGGTTTCGAACTTTTGTGGCTGACAGAGTTTGAGAGATTCTTAAAATTTGTAGTCCAGATCAGTGGCGGTATGTCCTCACTTTAAATAATAATGCCGATATTGTTTTATGGGGAATTGGAGTGGATTCTTTTCTAAAAGAGTTTACCTGGATTAGCGAGCCACCATTTCTGATGTATTCCTAGAAGGATTGGCCAGAAGTTCCTAAGAATTGGGAAATAGAAAATGTGTTTTAACCAACGTGACTCATGTGGAACAACATGTGGATACAGTGACACAATTGATAAATCATTCCTCATCTTGGACCCGGTTGATAAGGGTTATAGGTTGGATCCTGAGGTTTAAAGATTTATTGTTGAGGCTCTGTAGAAAAAGAAGAGAGGTTGAAGTCAAATTTTCTTATCCTGCATCAGACAAAGGAGAACAAATGAGGGTCTTTGGAGAGAGAAACGAAGAGGATCAAGAAGTCCCTTCATATCTCACTTTCTCTGGATGAGTTCAGAGAGGCTGAGCTTCAAATGATCATTTTTGTCAGAGGAAAGGTTTCCCTGATGAACTCTCTAGACTTGAGAAGGGAGACAATGTGAAGGAGACAAGCTGTATCTACAAACTTAGTCCAATTCTCGATGAGGGGCTCTTGAGAGTGGGTGGGCGGCTTAATAAATTATTGCTGTGTGATGAAGCGAAACATTCCATCATTTTGCCAAAAGAGTGTCCTGTTGTTAAACTTATTTTATTGGTGGAAGAAATGACATGTTATCCCAATTGCATGAGAAATATTGGATTCTTGGCGCGGGGGTTGCCATAAGAAAGATTATTTCGAAATGTGTTGTCTGCCGACAAATGTATGGAGCACCTGGAAGTCAGCAGATGGCTGATTTTCCATACCACAGAGTAACTCCAGACAATCCTCCTTTCACTGTTGTTGGAGTGGACCGTTTTGTTCCTTTTGAGATAAAGCGAGGGAGAGTGTTAGTGAAAAGGTATGGAGTTATATTTACATGCCTGACAGTGAGAGCGGTACACCTTGAAGTAGCTATATCTCTAGGAACATATTCCTTTATTAATGCTGTACGACGTTTTATATCTAGGCGAGGACAAGTTAAGGAATTATATTCGGATAATGGAACAAATTTTGTTGGTGCTTATCATGAACTGAAAGGGTGTATCGAAATGTGGAATCAGGACCAGATACATGATGAACTCTTGCAGAAAGGCATTAAATGGATGTTCAATCCGCCAGGTGGATCTCATCATGGGGGAACTTGGGAGAGGTTAATCCGTTTTGTGAGGAAAATTCTTAATTCCACGTTCAAGGTACAACACTCCTCATACTAACACTGCTGGACCCCACCCACCAGAGAGAATCCTTCAGGATTCCTTTGGAGTTACACACCTTTAAGTACTTAAGCAGCTTTAAAGGCAAAGAGCCAGGCAGCATACAGCAATGAACTTAGGCAACCTGAAAGATCCTGAAAAATATCTAACAGTCAAATGTGATAGAAACTAATATTCATGGTATATCGTCTATCACTCCCCTAGCTATTCAGCCCAGGTGAATAACAAGGTACTCCCTTCATTATTCAGTACTATATGCACGTACTCCCCATATTATTCAGCACCAATTGCCGATACTCCCCTTGTCATTCAGTTCTACATGCTGGTATTCGCCTTGTTATTTAGTACCATCTGCTAGTACTTTGTTATTCAGCAGAAGGTGTTGGAACCGCCCTTGTTATTCAACGCCATGTTCCTGCATTAAAATGATGTGAGAGAGATATAGAGCTCTCGAAGGAGCCAACAAGACCGCTTAGGTTCACTCAAACACTTTAATACAAAATAACCTCACATTACCATCAGTACCAAGCTATCGTATTGAAAGGAAAGCAAAATAACCTCATACTACAAGGGATATAGAATAGTATTATATATTATATCTAATAGGGGGCGGCATGGTGGTGCGGTGGTTAGCACTGTCGCCTCACACCTCTGGGACCCGGGTTCGAGTCTCCGCCTGGGTCACATGTGTGCGGAGTTTGCATGTTCTCCCCATGTCGTCGTGGGGTTTCCTCCGGGTACTCCGGTTTCCCCCCACGGTCCAAAGACATGCTGAGGCTAATTGGAGTTGCTAAATTGCCCATAGGTGTGCATGTGTGATTGAATGGTGTGTGAGTGTGCCCTGCGATGGGCTGGCCCCCCATCCTGGGTTGTTCCCTGCCTCGTGCCCATTGCTTCCGGGATAGGCTCCGGACCCCCCGCGACCCTATAGGATAAGCGGTTTGGAAAATGGATGGATGGATGGATTATATCTAATAATTAATAACACTGGTCTACAAAAATTAATTTTTTCAGTTGCCACAGTTTTTTGAATGGATTTAAGTTATTTGGAGGGTTACTTTTGCTGAATTGGTTCTAGTTTTTGAGATAATGGACATCCATGAAAATAATTCCCATGCATTCATTCCCCCAATGCGACTTGTGTGTGATAACAAATGCAATAGCTTCTGCTCTGTCTTTTGACTCTTTAACAGTGATGAAATATATGATGAAGCTTTGAAGGAGAGTCTGAAAATAAAATTAGAGTTAAGTTCACATGTGCGTGTTTGCATATTCGTTTATTGCTGTTGTTATTGTGGTGATGAATATTTACCCAGGTCAGGTCTGCCAGGTCCTTCCAAAGGAAGGGCATCATGGGAACACCTGTCTGGTATTTAGCCAGAAATGGTTGACATGCTCGTGATTGGGCCATGAAAAAATGTAGTTTGGCCAGAAGAAGGGGATCCACTCAGGCTTCACAAATGCAGTCAAAAGAAGATGTCCCTGGGTTTTTCACCTTTTCTGACTTCACCAGGTCTACATATTTCACAACAGAGGGCCAGACTTCCAATGCTCGTTCGACAGCTGGCAAATTTCTGAGCCACCGATGGCCACAGGAAGGTAGAGGGAATCTTGAGGATGATGTTGCAGCTGTAAAGTCCTCTGTTTTGGCTGGTGCAGAGTGTAAAAGAAAATGTAGGGTTTTGAGAACTTTCTCCACCATCCACACTTCAAAACCAGTCTTGAATGGGCTGTGAAGGGTATGCAGGCCACAACGTCCTACAATTACCCACTGGGTCCCAACAAATTGCTCACCACAGTGTGAATGTCATCATTGGACGTATAGGAGTGATTGGACGGCTAACCGTTTGCAAAGCCCATAGCACTTCTGCTTTCAGTGTGTCGGTTGAGGAGAATGTACTGAAAGCATTGCTTGTCATGGGATCCGGAGACACTATGAAAGCGGGTGTAGGCCTGTCTGTAGAGGTTGTATCTGCAGGACTGGCAAACCAACTGAATAGGGACAGTTGTTGTCTGACTTTTGACAAAATGCTTGTGCTTCTCTCCCCTGATATGTAAGTCGATGGCTTTAGAGCCTATTGTTCCCAGTTTTTGACTTTTTTTACAAAGGTCAATATATATATATATATATATATATATATATATATATATATATATATATACACATCATGAATACTTTTACCCATTTCGTTGTGTGGAATGTATGAACAGCTAGATCAAACTGAGAACAAAAGTCAGCAACAGTGAGTATGGAAAAAAACTACCAATTTATTAACTATTGGTTGCATAAATGTGAACCTTTTACATAAGAATATATAAAAAAGAATTAAAGAATAAATATTAAGACCCTGAAAAATATCTTAATTAAATTAACAAAAATATATTTTTTAAAGTGCAAAATACTAATTAAAGGTCACTTCAGTTATTTATTTTTTACCATCAGCAAATGGTAGGAACAGCTGAGAGCAGGAACATAAGAAAAAAAATGTGTTAATTGACCAACTGCTAAAGGTTGAGTGTCCAAAGTTTCAATTTCAATTTGTTTGTTTAACTCAGTGGTCTTGTGAAAGTCGTCATGCAGAGTTTTGTGATGCTGCTTCAAATGCGCGATGAGGTTGGACGTATTAAACTTTCCCGGTTCTGTTCCACCACGGGAAACTTGTGCATAACAAGTGTTGCACTGAGCCACACTGTCTTTTATGGACTTTAATGAAAAATACTGCCACACGGCCGACATCGGTCTTTTTCTTTGCTACTTCGCTAGCAAGCAGTGTTGTGATCACGTGGGCTTTGCACGCTGGCTCTGGACTCTGCTGGATAGAATAGCTGTAACGGAGTTTATAGCGGAACGGACTGCTTATATCGGAGATTTTTAACGCAGTCCGATATAATCCGATAGTTTTTTTTGGGCTGATATCGGACCTATTTCCGATATCAATGTCGGATCGGGACATCCCTAGAAGTTACAAATTATTATCACAAGCGGTGATAATTACTCCCAAGAATCAATGAAAGGCATAAGCAGTCCCAAAGCTATTCACACTCGGACGTGCCATCATCACCCACCTTCACACACGGACTGGGGAGCCCTTTTCACTCCTGGAAGGAGATCAACATGTAAGTCCCGAGAAAGTGCCGGCGATGCGCACTCTATCCCACGGCTGAGCTCAGGTCAACACTGGGATCTCCCCCTTCCTTTATGCTAAATTTAGTGCTGCGTGCAGGCAGGGGATGAGCTGGCCAGGCTCACCCCTCCCCTCAGGCAATGTGTCCTCAAATTCCCACTTTTGTCTGAGTAATGTTGCTTGCGAAATGCCTCCCCATCCTCCTGAAGACAAGAAAAGCGTCCCGCATACGATCCTCCCCTTGCCCTGAAACCAATTCATAAGCAATTCATCCTAATAGAGTACCGATACTCCCCGTGTTATTCAGTATTATATGCTGGTATTCCCATTGTTATTCAGCACCAGGTACTGATACTCCCCTTGTTAATTTCTAGGTGTCAGTATACTCTGCATATATTACGAAGTGTCATTACAAAGAGGTGCAGTACTGCGTACTTGTGAGTACTGACCCATTTCAAGTACTGAATGTATCAATAGAATAATGTATAATTTCGGTTCCAAAGTGCCCACTGAATAATGAAGGAACATGTAAGTATAAATAAGGTGAGTAATGAAACCAACAGGTGCAAATAATTCAAAGAATGAGGTCATTTCAAACTCGGACAATAACTAGAGCAAGGCATTCTGGTTAATTTGAGGGCCATTTTGGGGTCAGCGTGTGGATCAGTGGGCTAAGCCTCCGTTGTGATCGGAAGGTTGCTGGTTCCAGCCTGGCCTCAGCACATCTGTCAGGCCCTTAACCCCCAGCTACTGTGCTACTGTGGGTCACTGCTCTTTGCAGCCAGCTTACTCTCACCTACAGAGAGCAAAATAGGGGGAGGTGTAAAGAGAATTTCCCCATGGGGACCAAGAAAGTATTTATTATTTTGGTCTGTTATCCCTGGTCTGTGACAAATACAGCCCTCCAGAGCATACAGTAGGAAATGTGCTTAAAAGCGCTTATGTCAATGGCTGCATGCTTTCTTTTTACTTAATCACACGGTAGAATATGGCCCATAGTTATTAATCCATATGGTCAGTGAACATCTCTATGTGATTATAAACTGCCTGTGTGACTAAAAACTGCCCAGTTTGCTGTGTTTGAAAGATACTACAGCTGGTAAACTGACTTTTGAATAGAAAGCTAATATTATCCTTGGTTTTTATTACAGAGTCAGACTGCGATACACAGGAACTGGTTTCTTTACAGCCATAATCATCTAAGCGATGGCTCATCATTCCCATGGAGAGGTTTGGCTATAACGTTTCAGCATAAGATGCATGTTGTCTGTAAAAACCTGATACTGAAAGGCAAGAGAGCTTAAGATGAGTAACTATTTTCAGCTGAAGGTTGCTGAAAACAGCAGACAAAAAGCTCACTCTCCGCAGTGCTCTTCCTCAGGCTACTTCCTTACCATACCACACTGCACCAAATGTTACAAACCTACTGTAACAGAACAGAATAACTTAGCAGACAAAAAGCTCACTCTCCACAGTGCTCTTCCTCAGGCTACTTCCTTACCATACTGCACTGCACTAAATGGTACAGACATACTGTAACAGAACAGAATAACTTAGCAGACAAAAAGCTCACTCTCCGCACTGCTCTTCCTCAGGCTACTTCCTTACCATACCACACTGCACCAAATGTTACAGACATACTGTAACAGAACAGAATAACTTAGCAGACAATCTCACTCTCTGCAGTGGTCTTCCTCAGGCAACTTCGTTACCTTACTGCACTACACCTAATGTTACAGACGTACTGTAACATTGACCATATTGATTTAATGTTATCTGTTGGGTCTTGCTATCTGTCTTGGACAGGTCTCTTAAATTAAAAAAAATTAAAATTTGTTGGACTAACCTGGTTAAATAAAGGTTTAATAATTTAGAATATAAACACACACATGTGCTTCTTATAGTAATGACAGAATCACAGCAGGTGTCTTTAGAGGCCGCTTAAGCCTGTAAGCATGAAACCTGCCTTCTGTTAACGGAAAGGTCAGTGCATGTGTGGGAGTGACATGTACGGGTTTGTGAGTCTCATGGACTCATCTCCGACATTCTGCAGACCCAGACCTCGCCTGCCGACCTCTTGCTGGATTATCTGGAGGAGCTCAGTGATGAAGAGCTGAAGGAGTTTAAATGGAAACTGAATCACACAAAATATAAAGAGTTAAAGCCCCTTTCCAGGGGTCAGCTGGAGAATTTGGATAGAACAGACCTTACCGACAAGATGATAAGTGTCTACGGTGAAGCTGATGCTCTCAATATCATGCTTGAAATGCTGAGGAATATGAACCTGAATGATCTTGATCAGAGACTGAATGCTTCTGGCCTGCAGAAGGGTAAGCATATTTTTAATCTTTAGTGGTTTTTGTTTAAATTGTAACCGTTTTATGCTCTTCACAGCTTTAAAAAAAAAAAAAATATGAACAGTTAGATACTGATCCTGGAGACAGAAATGAATTTGAAGAGCTGTATGCTGTTCTGTGTTTATACTTTGCCTTTAGCAAGCAAACCCACTCCTACTCCTTCTATACTGTTAGCATGACCTGGGGGGGGGGGGAGGCGCAGCCAGGTGACCTTGGACCCCCAGAGACTTTTTCCTCCCTATGTCACGATCTTCGCGGAACCAGGCGGTGATTGTGCGGGCAGGCGTGCAAAGAACAGGCTGACAGGTGAAGATCAGGGCAAACTAAGGTTTTAATACGGGAACAGGGAACATCTACCACCATAACCACAGCTAACCACGATGACGGACAAGGGAGACAAGCAAGACTAAGACTTAAATAGGACAAGACTGATCAAAGTAATTGGACACAGCTGGAGACGATCAGGGAAGCACATGAGGGTAATCGGGGGCGTGGCACACACGAGGAGCGGACGAGCCGGGCATGACAGAACCCCCCCCCCCCAGAAAGGCACGCTTCACCGGGCGCGCCTAGGAGGAGGCGACAGACGGGACGAGGGAAAAGAACCAAATAATTAACGAGGGACAGGGAACAGGACCGAAGTACAAAACATAGCGAGCGACGGGACATAGGATTGGAGCTGACAGAGGATCGGGAAGGCGGATAGACAGATGAGGAAGGATGAAACGGACGGAACGGGCAGAACAAATGGACTGAGAGTGCGTGGAGGGAACACCGGGGGACATGGAGCAGAGACGGGCAGAACGAAGGGACGAGGAGCAAACGGAGGGACAAAGACAGGAGCATAGGGAGACAAGGAGGGGGAACTAAGGGGAGTCCGAGGGAGCCCCAGCGGGCGACGGGAGGCAGCCGGAGGGGCCGCTGGCAGCCGGGAGGCCGGAGCCGGAGGGGACCTCGGAGGGGCCGAGGAGACAGATGGAGGGGCCAAGGAGGAAGCAGGAGGGAGCACCAGGGAAGGAGACGAGGTAGCTGGAGGGGACCTAGGCAAAGGCAAGGAGAGGGGGGGAGCCGCAGTAGGCGGCGACGTCCTCCGACGTGCAGGAGATGGGGGACCAGCAGGTGACCGAGGAGCTGCCGTTGGGGAACCCGCAGACAACCGACCAGGCACCGGAGTGGGGAGCGAGGCGGGGCGACAAGGCCGTCGAGGGGGACCCGCAGATGACCGCCGACCCAGAGGGCCAGGACCCACAGGTGCAAACCGAGACCCAGCGCAGGTGATGGAGGGCGAGACAAGGGGCAGGGCGGGTGGGACCCCAGCCCTGCATCTGTGACCTCTCCCCTTATGGGACACAAACATTTGGACCCTCAATCGGGGTCGGGTTCACCGGGGTGAGGGCGAAGGAGGCACAAGACGGGTCCCCGAGAGGTCCCATTCAAGCTCCTCCACCTCCGAAGAGGGAGGAGCGACGATGGAGTCCTCTGGGACCTCCTCGGGAACTGGGGCAGAAGGGACTGGAGTGGGGTCAGGAGCAAGAGTTTCAAGGGCCACAGGGCGGAGGGAACGCCTCGGACCTGGGCGTGGGAGCTGCAGTCAGAGGGAGCGCCTCAGACGTGGGCGCGGGAGCTGCAGGCAGAGGGAGCGCCTCGGGCCTGGGCGCGGGAGCTGCAGGCAGAGGGAGCGCCTCGGGCCTGGGCGCGGGAGCTGCAGGCAGAGGGAGCGCCTCAGACGTGGGCGCGGGAGCTGCAGGCAGAGGGAGCGCCTCGGGCCTGGGCGCGGGAGCTGCAGGCAGAGGGAGCGCCTCGGGCCTGGGCGCGGGAGCTGCAGGCAGAGGGAGCGCCTCGGGCCTGGGCGCGGGAGCTGCAGGCAGAGGGAGCGCCTCGGGCCTGGGCGCGGGAGCTGCAGGCAGAGGGAGCGCCTCAGACGTGGGCGCGGGAGCTGCAGGCAGAGGGAGCGCCTCGGGCCTGGGCGCGGGAGCTGCAGTCAGAGGGAGCGCCTCGGGCGCGGGAGCTGCAGTCAGAGGGAGCGCCTCGGGCGCGGGAGCTGCAGTCAGAGGGAGCGCCTCGGGCGCGGGAGCTGTAGTCAGAGGGAGCGCCTCGGCGCGGGAGCTGCAGTCAGAGGGAGCGCCTCGGGCGAGGGAGCTGCAGTCAGAGGGAGCGCCTCGGCGCGGGAGCTGCAGTCAGAGGGAGCGCCTCGGGCGCGGGAGCTGCAGTCAGAGGGAGCGCCTCGGGCGCGGGAGCTGCAGTCAGAGTTTGCGCCTCGGGCGAGGGAGCTGCAGTCAGAGGGAGCGCCTCGGGCGTGGGCGAGGGAGCTGCAGTCAGAGAGAGCGCCTCGGGCGTGGGCGAGGGAGCTGCAGTCAGAGAGAGCGCCTCAGACGTGGGCGCGGGAGCTGCAGGCAGAGGGAGCGCCTCGGGCCTGGGCGCGGGAGCTGCAGGCAGAGGGAGCGCCTCGGGCCTGGGCGCGGGAGCTGCAGGCAGAGGGAGCGCCTCAGACGTGGGCGCGGGAGCTGCAGGCAGAGGGAGCGCCTCGGGCCTGGGCGCGGGAGCTGCAGTCAGAGGGAGCGCCTCGGGCGCGGGAGCTGCAGTCAGAGGGAGCGCCTCGGGCGCGGGAGCTGCAGTCAGAGGGAGCGCCTCGGGCGCGGGAGCTGTAGTCAGAGGGAGCGCCTCGGCGCGGGAGCTGCAGTCAGAGGGAGCGCCTCGGGCGAGGGAGCTGCAGTCAGAGGGAGCGCCTCGGCGCGGGAGCTGCAGTCAGAGGGAGCGCCTCGGGCGCGGGAGCTGCAGTCAGAGGGAGCGCCTCGGGCGCGGGAGCTGCAGTCAGAGTTTGCGCCTCGGGCGAGGGAGCTGCAGTCAGAGGGAGCGCCTCGGGCGTGGGCGAGGGAGCTGCAGTCAGAGAGAGCGCCTCGGGCGTGGGCGAGGGAGCTGCAGTCAGAGAGAGCGCCTCAGACGTGGGCGCGGGAGCTGCAGGCAGAGGGAGCGCCTCGGGCCTGGGCGCGGGAGCTGCAGGCAGAGGGAGCGCCTCAGACGTGGGCGCGGGAGCTGCAGGCAGAGGGAGCGCCTCGGGCCTGGGCGCGGGAGCTGCAGTCAGAGGGAGCGCCTCGGGCGCGGGAGCTGCAGTCAGAGGGAGCGCCTCGGCGCGGGAGCTGCAGTCAGAGGGAGCGCCTCAGGCCTGGGCGCGGGAGCTGCAGTCAGAGGGAGCGCCTCGGGCGCGGGAGCTGCAGTCAGAGGGAGCGCCTCGGCGCGGGAGCTGCAGTCAGAGGGAGCGCCTCAGGCCTGGGCGCGGGAGCTGCAGTCAGAGGGAGCGCCTCGGGCACGGGAGCTACAGTCAGAGTGCACTTGCTGCACAGATACAGAAATAAAAAAGGCTAATAAGATGTTGGGGTATATCTCCAGGTGTGTGGAGTTTAAGTCAAGGGAGGTAATGCTAAGATTATACAATTCCTTGGTGAGACCTCACCTAGAATATTGTGTGCAGGTTTGGTCACCATATCTTAAAAAGGACATTGTGGCCTAAGAAAAGGTGCAGCGTAGGGCCACAAAAATGATTCCTGGTCTTAGAGGAATGCCATACGAGGAACGGTTACTTGAGCTAAATCTGTTCAGTCTCAAGCAAAGGAGACTGAGGGGGGACATGATCCAGGTATATAAGATTCTAACAGGCTTGGATGCTGTTCAGCCAAATAGTTACTTCAGCATTAGTTTAAATACACAAACTCGTGGCCATAGGTGGAAATTAGCGGGAGAACATTTCAAGCTGGATTTAAGGAAGCACTTCTTTACACAGCGTGTAGTCAGAGTATGGAATAGCCTTCCTGATAATGTAGTGCAAGCTGAATCCTTGGGTTCCTTTAAATCAGAGCTAGATAAGATTTTAAAGACTGAGCTATTAGTTTAGTTCTCCCCAAGCGAGCTTGATGGGCCGAATGGCCTCCTCTCGTTTCTATAGTTCTTATGTTCTTATGTTCTTATACAGCAGGCAGCGGAGGTGGCTGTGTGGGATGCGCAGGCGGCAGCGGGCAGGCGCGGTTGCTCCGGCGCGGGGTCTGCCGGCAGAGGCGGTCGTTCGCCTGTGGGAGCCCCCTCTCCAAGGCGCACGTCTCCGGGCGACAAGCAAGACTAACACTTAAATAGGACAAGACTGATCAAAGTAATTGGACACAGCTGGAGACGATCAGGGAAGCACACGCGGGTAATCAGGGGGCATGGCACACACGAGGAGCGGACGAGCCGGGCATGACACCCTACTTGTCATCTGACTTTTTTCTTTCATTTCCTTGTCTTCTCTCTTCTGTATTTTTGAATTATTCTGCATAAATAAGGCAGGAATGTACCCCAACATGCCCATGTAAAACACCTTGGACTCAGTAGTGAAAGGCGCTATATAAAAATATATTGAATTGAATTCTGTATATCGGGGCCTGTGGCATAGGTAGTGTAGGTAAAGCCTAGGGGTACCATCCAGTCAGAAGGGGGCGTCCTAGGGCCCCAAAGGATAGGAAGGGAAGGGGGAAAAATAAATTTTAACTTGTAATATATTTATTTAGTAATACTAATTTAAATTATTTCAAAATAATAAGTGTTTTAAATAAGCAACCCCCCCCCCCCCGTCATGACCTGCTCATCGGCTCCTCATGTGTGCCACGCCCCCTGCTTACCCACGTGTTCTTTCTCGATCGTACCCAGCTGTGTCTGATTATTTTCAATCAGTCCTGTGTATTTCAGTCCGTGTCTTACCTGAGTCCTTTGTCTGTCATTGTTGTTAGCTGTAGTATTGGTGATGGTTTCCTGTCTGTCGCTAGTCCTAGTTTCCCCCAATAAACCCCCGTTTTGCCCCGATACCTGCCTGTTTGCCTGCTTGGTACCAGCTAACCCGCACGATCGCCGTTCCGTCCGGTAGTGGTCGTGACACAATGACAGACCGTAAGAAAAGGAGGAAGCAGAGGAGAAGGAAGCACCTGGAGGAGCCAATCAGTCTGGGCCCCTGCTCCCTCGCCAACCCCTGGCCTCTCTCGGAGGGCGAGAGAGAGGAGCTCGTCCTGGGCTCTGACCCAGAACCGCTCTATCTGGGAGCCTACTCCCTAGCGAGGCTCTGGGCTCCCAGCGACGAGGAGGAGGATGAGCCCTTCACGTTCCCTGTGCTGGAGCCTATCCCCCCGGAGCAGTTACCGCCCTGGACCGGTACAGTTACCGGCCCGAGTGACTGGCAAATTGGGGAGGTTTTAGGGCTGTAAGGGACTCTATCCCCCGAATGCCCCAGGTCCTGAAGAGGATCGCACCCGTCTCCCCCTCCCAGGACTTGCCAGTTCTGCCTGCGCTGTCAGCGCAGCTCCCGCCTCTGCAACCTGTGCAGCCGGAGCAGCCATCACCGCTGTCCGCTACGTCTGCGCAGCTTCCTCCACCTGTGGCTTGCGAGCCCGAGCAGCCGCCGCTGCCTGCGGACCTCGCTCCCGAGCCGCCGCCGCTGCCTGCGGACCTCGCTCCCGAGCCGCCGCCGCTGCCTGCGGACCTCGCTCCCGAGCCGCCGCCGCTGCCTGCGGACCCCGCTCCTGTGCAGCCGCTGCTGCCTGCGGAGACCACGCCCACACCCGAGGCGCCCTCTCTGCCCCCCCTGCAGCAACCTGCAGCTCCCGGGCAGGCGCCCCCCCTGCAGCAACCTGCAGCTTCCGGGCAGGCGCCCCTTCCACTGCCTGCCCTAGTGACTTTGTCCCCAGTGACTCCTCTGTCCTCGCCCCGGCATCCTCGACCCCGATCGAGGGCCGTTTAGTCTGTGTCCCGCAAGGGAAGGGGACACAGACGTCGGACTAGGGTCCCACCCGCCCTGCCCCTGGCTCACCCTCCCTCGCCTGCGCTAGGGCTCAGTTGGCGCCTACGGGTCCTGGCCCTCCGGGTCGGCTGTCGCCTGCGGGTCCCCCTCCGCGGCCTCGTCGCCCTGCTTCGCTCCCACCTCCGGTGCCTGGTCGGTCGCCTGCGGACTCCCCGACGTCAGCTCCGCTGTCGCCTGCGGGTCCACCCACTCCTGCGCGGAGGAAGACGTCGCCGCCTGCCCTCCGGCTCCGGCCTCCCGGTCGGCTGCGGCCCCTCGGCCGTCTCCCATCACCCGCTGGGGCTCCCTCGGGCTTTCCCCTGTTCCCCCGCCTTCTCTCCCTTCTTCCCTGCCTCTGTCCCTCCTTCCTTTCCTCCTCCTTTCTCCGTCCCTCATCCCTTCGCTCCTCCTCCCGCTTTTGTCCCGCTGTCCTCTGTTCCCGATCCCTTTGTTCTGCCCCGCTCTGCTCCTGGTTTCCCGCTGTTCCCTCCCGTCACTCCCGCTCCTTTTGTTCCTCCTGTTCCCGCTATGTCCCCTTTCCTGGTTTGTCTTTCTGCCTTCCCAGTCCTTTGTCAGCTACTGTCTCACGTCCTGTCGCTTGCCCTGTTTTGTGCATCGGTCCTGTTTCCCGTCTCTCGTTGATGGTTCTGTTTTTTTTTGCTCCAGGTCCCGGTTCCCGTGTCCCGTCTGTCGCCTCATCCCTGGCGCGCCCGGTGAAGCGCGCCTTTGGGGGGGGGTTCTGTCATGAACTGCTCGTTGGCTCCTCATGTGTGCCACGCCCCCTGCTTACCCACATGTTCTTTCGCGATCATACCCAGCTGTGTCTGATTATTTTCAATCAGTCCTGTGTATTTCAGTCCGTGTCTTACCTGAGTCCTTTGTCTGTCATTGTTGTTAGCTGTAGTATTGGTGATGGTTTTCTGTCTGTCCCTAGTCGCTAGTCCTAGTTTCCCCCAATAAACCCCCATTTTGCCCCGATACCTGCCTGTTTGCCTGCTTCGTACCAGCTAACCCGCATGATCACCGTTCCGTCCGGTAGTGGTCGTGACACCCCCCCAGTATCACACTAGGCGTCTGTAAGTGACATTGATACGATTGATAAGTATGTGATACGATTAATGGTATCTAATTCAAACAGACCCGACTCCGGATCAAGCGGGAGATGATGGATGGATGTATGGAATTCAAACAGGCACTATCCTGTCAGGTAGACTGAAGTCCTTGGGTTCCTGGGGAACAAAAGGACGAAGAAGAGAGGAGGAAAAATTGGAAAAAGACAGAGGTAATACTCACTAATCAGAGTAATTACCGTGTTACTAACTAACTTTGGATAATTAGGCATTTGCTAATTTAATAAATGGCTAGAATTAACGTCAGTTACTCCCAGCGTAAATTCATAGGGAAAGTCATTAATACTTTTCAGGTGTTTGGGATGGGGAATAACCTACAGCATCATTGTCAGAAATACTCTTTATCTTTAACGTGTCCTGCTGCACCTGCATGAACCGTCCACTGTGTCTGTCTCAGGATAGTAAACTGTAATAGGCAAATAAAATGCTTTTCTGTTCCCATCCCTCTTTTAAACTAATAGTTTAAATCCTCTGCATTTTTATTACTGATTAGTCTTATATGCATACAAACAGCATCATCATGTGAGCGATGTGCTCATTGAATGAGGTTTTGTGCATGAATGCCAGCCAGCTGTCATTTCTCTTGCTGTTTACTTTGTGTTTAGAAAGTTATAATCTGGCTTAGGTGCTGTTATTGGCTGGGTTTAATGCCCCCCCAGTCAGGGCCGGTCAGTCCTATAGGCGACATAGGCGGCCGCCTAGGGCTCCACCTTCTGAGGGGGCGCCGACTTGCCAGCCAATTTCACTTTGCCTCAGGCAGGGGGCGCCGGTGGTGATGCTCTCCTAGGGCACCACCTTCTGAGGGGCGCCGACTTGCCAGCCAATTTCACTTTGCCTCAGGCAGGGGGCGCCGGTGGTGATGATCTCTTAGGGCTCCACATTAGCTTGGACTGGAACTGATATAACAGATATCTGGGGTTTCAGTAAAAAATATGTATAATGTGAAGCTTAATTTTAACACAATGAAATACTAAAAAGTGTTTGTGTGTTTGGGGGAGGGGGTTTATGTATACCAACAAAATTGACCTGTTATTTTTATGGTGGGGGAACTTTTCTCAGGTCCCCACAAATATCTGTGACTGCAATCAAAAACTAAAAAGTCTCATATTTTGTTTTGTTGGGGCTGGGTTAGGGTTAGGTTAGGGTTTGGGTTAGGTTTAAGGTAATCATGTTGGGATTAATGTTGTGTGTTTTAATCCTCCTACCATACTGGTCAGGATCATGTTGAGAATTAGTGCATTTTCCTCTCTTCTTCAGGGAAGCTCATGTCCAGCATGATCAAATGTAACCTGAAGCAGAAATGTGAGTGTGTATTTGAAGGGAAAGCTAAGGGAAGACAGCCAGCACTTCTCAATGAGATTTACACAGAACTCTACATAACTGAAGGTGGGACTGGAGGAGTCAATGATGAACATGAAGTGAGACAGATTGAAACAGCATCCAAGAAAAGGCAAAGAGAAGATACTACAGTCAAGTGCAATGATATATTTAAACCCTTATGTGGGCGTGAGACATCGATCAAAACTGTACTCACTAAAGGGGTGGCAGGTATCGGGAAAACAGTCTCTGTGCAGAAATTTATTCTCGACTGGGCAGAAGGAAAAGCAAACCAGGATGTTCACTTCATATTTGCTCTTCCTTTCCGGGACCTGAATATGATTAAGGGTGAATACAGTCTGATTGAACTGCTTCACCACTTTGTCCCAGAACTGAAATCACTTAAATCCACTGAGCTGCTTAGGTACAAAATCTTGTTCATCTTTGATGGTCTGGATGAGTGTCGCCTTCCTCTAGATTTTCAGAACAATGGGAGCTGGTTTGATGTAACAAAGAAAATGTCACTGGATGTGCTGTTGACTAACCTCATTAAGGGGGATCTGCTTCCATCCGCTGTCCTCTGGATAACCTCCCGGCCAGCAGCAGCCAATCAGATACCTCCTGCGTACATCGACCAGGTGACAGAGATACGAGGGTTCAGTGATGCCCAGAAGGAGGAGTATTTCAGGAGGAGATTTGGTGATGAGAGCCTGGCCAGCAGGATTATCACACATGTGAAATCATCAAGGAGCCTCTTCATCATGTGCCACATACCTGTGTTCTGCTGGATTTCAGCCACTGTGCTTGAGATGCTTTTCAGTGAGACTGACAGGGGAGAAATTCCAGGGACTCTGACTGAAATGTACACACACTTCCTGATCTTTCAGAGCGAATGTAAAACTGACAAGTATATGAACAAATTACAGCTTAAAACACACAGCAAGGAATTCCTTCTAAAACTTGGCAAACTGGCTTTTGACAACCTTGAGAAAGGCAATCTCATATTTTATGAGCAAGATCTGAAAGAGAATGACATTGATGTCGCTGAAGCTTCAGTTTACTCTGGAGTGTGCACAGAAGTCTTTAAAGAGGAATGTGGGTTCTATCAGGAGAAGGTGTACTGCTTTGTGCATCTGAGCATCCAGGAGTATCTCGCTGCTTTATACATGTTTCTGTCAAACTCATCAGCTGATCTGCTGGAGACTGAAGTGGATCAGGCACTGGAGAGCAAGAATGGACACTTGGACCTCTACCTCCGCTTCCTCCTGGGCCTCTCAACAGACTCCAGTAAGACTCTGTTGAAAAGGTTACTGGGACAGACAGGGACCAGCTCACATAACATTGAGAAAACAGCCAAATACATCAAGGAGAAAATACAGGAGAATTTATCTCCAGAAAGGACCATCAACCTGTTCCATTGTCTGACTGAACTGGGTGACAATTCTCTAGTAGAGGAAATGCAAAGATACCTGAATTCAGGAAGCCTTTCAGCAGAAGATCTCTCACCTGCACAGTACTCAGCTCTGGCCTTTGTGATGCTGATGTCAGATGAGGAGCTGGATGTGTTTGATCTGAAGAAATTCATCAGATCAGATAAAGAGCACTGGAGGCTGCTGCCTGTGGTCAAGAACTCCAGGACGGCTCTGTAAGTGACGTGGGGATGGAAATCATGTCTGGTCTGGCAGTAATAAATGGATACTGTCTGATGAATATAATGTATTTTTCCTCATGGATTAATAACTGGATTTTATTTTGATAATCTCGACTACAGCTGTTTCTATAGCAGTAGCTAATCTGCACCACAGACTTTATAATGACTTAAGGTAGTGATGTAGTAACAAATAAAAAAGTGAGATTTCTATTCCCATCCAGTCTGCCTTCTGATTACAGGCACAGCATCCTAACCTGCTATAGAAACAGTGAGGGCTCTTTATCCACAGGGTGTATAAGTGGTATGTGAGTGTTATTGTCAGCAGGTGTGTTCATGTGATGGAGCCCAGAGCTGGGAGCTTCTGTATGACTGCTGTCTCTGGCTGCTCACTGGCGGCCTCTGCTGGCCACAGCTGCTCCTGGCTGAGGAGAGAATAGAACAGAATATCTTTATTGTCACAGTACCTGTACAAAGATACTCTTTGTGCTTTCCCACCAATAACACCTCCACTCGGGCAGTTACATATTAACATTGTTTTAAGTATATAATGAAAATGCAACATTTATTTCCATTGTGGATTAAACACGATGCTCTATATTTTGTTCACCATGACAGTCTGGAAGCCAGATTTTATATCGACTGAAGTTAGTGACGTAGTAAAGTGACAGGTTTTCCATGACCGTCCTTTGTGTAACAAACAGCCAAGAGCCAGAATCTCTTGGGACTCTGTGCCTGTGAGTGGAAGGCCGCTGGTTCAGATCTGCTGGCCGGCAGAGTGATGTCATCACTGGGTCCTTGAGCAGATCCCTTAATGCCAATCACCGCAGGGGTGCTGGATGCTGGCCGTCCCTGTGCTGTGACCCCAAACTTCCTCTCACCTGTGTGTGTCTGTGTGTCTCATGGAGCAGAATGGGAGGTGAAAAGACAATTTCCACACAGGGATGAAGTATCACTGTTGAGAAATATTTCTTTTAAATGAATGTTCCTTTTAAAAGCATATCTGAAAGAAGTTCAGTTCTACAATTAGGGTTTTGGTGATTTTATACATTCCCAGGTAGAGCAACACAGAACAAAAAGGATTTCACTGACAGGATCAGGAATTCAGGTGTCATTTAAAGGACATAAACTCCTCTGGACATTATTCAAATCCCACATAAACACACACACACACATATATATCCCAGGCCTGAACTGAACCCGACACCCTAGATGGTCGGCTGTAGTGCTGATCATTGAGCCACAGCACTGCTCAGAGCTTTATGGAAATACTTATGCAGATATTAAAGTCTCAGGGTAACTGGCCCTTTAAGATCATTAAAAAGCAGGTTGGAGTTGAATCCAGAGTTTCATGGACATTGCAGCAACAAAATATCTGATGTATTTTAATTAACCTTTGACTGAATGGATTTTAGCGCATATTCACACTCATGTCCTCATGCAAACTGGCTCTGGAAGATAATGCAATATAACACATGCAGAACTTTATTGGGAATATCGTCTGTATGACATGAAAATGTACAGTTTGAATAAAACTAAAGGCTTTTAACCTATGATAGACTTACTTACCCACTGTCAATGATTATATGACTGCAAGAAATGGCCAAAATACACAGTAAATTTACAGGAGATCCTGTATTGTGCCAACAGCTGCTCATCTGAGTAGATTGATCCAGTTCCTGAATATTATGCACACAAAACCTTTCAGGATATTTGTGCTTTGAAATGAAAATGTTCACTGTATTCATCATGATAGGGAACATGATGACCATCAGAGGACTGGCCAGCATTAATAATGTGTCATGTTTAATCACTTTTCTAACTGTAGTGATTTAATGTAGTGTTGTGTTTAGCTATTAATTCTCTTTGAAGTGTATTCTGTGCATCTTGTTATGCTGAAAAAAAGTTTGATTGGATATTTTGTACCACTATGATCACCGATGTGTAGGATATATACCGGTCTGTGTGTATAACAACAGGGCTCCTTTTGCAGGCTGAACAGCTGTAATCTCACAGAGAAATGCTGTGAGGCGCTGGCTTCAGCTCTCAGATCAAACTCCTCACCCCTGAGAGAGCTGGACCTGAGTGACAATGACCTGCAGGATTCAGGAGTGAAGCTGCTCTCTGCTGGACTGGGGGATTCACACTGTAAACTGGAGATACTGAGGTCAGTATTACTGTGAATTCCACACTGTATGCTGCAGATACTGAGGTCAGTATTACAGGGTATCCCACACTGTAAACTGGGGATACTGAGGTCAGTATTACTGGGTATCCTACACTGTAAACTGGGGATACTGAGGTCAGTATTACTGGGTATCCCACACTGTAAACTGGGGATACTGAGGTCAGTATTACTGGGTATCCCACACTGTAAACTGGGGATACTGAGGTCAGTATTACTGGGTATCCCACACTGTAAACTGGGGATACTGAGGTCAGTATTACTGGGTATCCCACACTGTAAACTGGGGATACTGAGGTCAGTATTACTGGGTATCCCACACTGTAAACTGGGGATACTGAGGTCAGTATTACTGGGTATCCCACACTATAAACTGGAGACACTGTACTGAGGTCAGTATTAATGGGTATTCCACACTGTAAACTGGAGATACTGAAGACTATTTCATTGGGTATCCAGTCTTCACCAGCATCCAGCATTTTCACACCAGGAACACGGGAGACTCTGTACGCCCCTCTCCTTGAGGTGATCCTTAATAATTCTCCTAAGCAGTCAGATGAGGGTGTTTCCCAGCTCTGATCTCTTCAGGGTTCTGGATGTTAATCCTTCCCAGGCTGGTCTCGTTGCCCTTGACATCCCTACCAGGCCTCATCCTCACTGCCATCAGGGTCTCCTTGGGGCAGGACTGTGAATGAGGGAGGAAGGTGGTGGACAGGAGGAGACTGAGGCTGCTGCCTGACCTCAGATCTGGGGTCACATACCATGACACCATCAGTTTATTTGTACTTTCACTGCAATTTCAGCTTCAAAACACAGTTCTGGTTGTTTCAGAAAGTGGACAGTTGCAGCATGGTGTGAGTTTAAGGACACACAGGCAGCGATAGCTGACTGGACCGAAGCCTTAGTAAGGCAGACTTAGTAAAAAATAAAACTGACAGCGTGACGAGGAAAGTTTGGGGCGGCTGGTGGCAGTCAGCGGCGTCCTTATTCCGAATCGGCGTCTCCTGGCGTAAGAGACAGGAAATGTGAGGGAGACGCCGATGTCTGTTCCCAGCCGAGGTGGGAGGAGAGAAAATGGAACAAAAAGAGCGGAGGGCAGGTAAAGTGGAGCGGCTGGTGTCTGGGGGTCACAGGTGCATCATCGTGATGATGGTTTCATTTGGAAGTGAAATGCTGTTAATTCACAGTCACTTCAGGAGTGTCAGATTAAAAGGTGAGCTTCACTGGGTTAGTGTAGGATCGCTATGTTATATCTGTTCAGACGAGGAGCTGTTAATCCCCTGAGAGCTGAACATTGCTGCTGATCTCTCCCTCACTTTATCCAGCTAATTACATGTAAATAGATGGCTGTAGAAAACAATATTTTGATTTCCTTTCTGCAGGCTGTCAGCCTGTAGAGTCACAGAAGAAGGCTGTTCTTCCCTGGCTTCAGCCCTGAGGTCAAACCCCTCACACCTGAGAGAGCTGGATCTGAGCTACAATCACACAGGAGACTCAGGAGTGAAGCTTCTCTCTGCTGCACTGGAGGATCCCAGCTGTAAACTGCAGATACTGAGGTCAGTATTACTGGGTCAGTACATGTAGAGGGGAAAGGCAGTGATGATAAACACACCATGGCATCCAGCAGGAGATTCAGATCCATCCATCCATCCATTTTCCAAAAAGCTTATCCTGCTGGGTCGCGGGGGGTCTGGAGCCTATCCCGGAAGCAATGGGCATGAGGCAGGGAACAGGGGGGCCAGCCCATCGCAGGGCACACTCACACACCATTCACTCACACACGCACACCTACGGGCAATTTAGCAAGTCCAATTAGCCTCAGCATGTTTTTTGGACTGTGGGGGGAAACCGGAGTACCCGGAGGAAATCCCACGACGACATGGGGAGAACATGCAAACTCCACACACATGTAACCCAGGCGGAGACTCGATCACAGGTCCCAGAATTGTGAGGCAACAGTGCTAACCACTGCACCACCGTGACACCCTAGAGATTCAGATCTCAGCAGGATTATTCTGTGGACTTAAAGTGATAAGGAACCTGAATTCCTCAAACGACACATCACAGGTAGGGGTGTAACGTACCGTTTGCCCATGGTTCGGTATGTATCGCGGTTCGTTATTTTATCGAACTGTTTGGTTGTTCCATCTACTGTTGTATAATGACATTTACATTCTAGCCCTCAAAAGCGACCCCAGTTTTTTTACATAGTTTTTTTCCCCAAAAACAATATATCTTTTATATTCGCACTAGTACATATAAGGAAATGACAGGTATTACCGTGGTATCGTCACCAACAGTTCAATAAAATTGTCTGTATTGTGACACCTCTACCAGGTGAAAAACAACTACCAAACTATACAGTTATTTGGAAAAATAAAACGTTCTTTGTTTAATTAAAGTGGGAAGTGTCTGTATGCACAACCTTACTTTTACCATGGCCCCAAAACCTCGATACATACCAAATAACACCTTTATACCCTTAGTTACAGGTAATGTGTTTGTTTTGTTTTTTTAATACTTTAAAAAACGTCTTAACATTTAATGGCAGTATCAGAATTTCAGACACTGTAATTCCTGTTATGACTGAAAAAAATTTGTTGCAAAGCCACATGATCCTATTAATTTGTTGCTCCATTTGTGACCTTAATTTTTCTTTTATGAATTAATTTTTTGTTTATTTATGTAAAGTGAGGAAACACACAACATGTTGACAGTAAGTGATTCATTTGAAAAGCAAAAGAAAAATGGTAAAGAAGCCGATGGATAGAGGAAGAATCAACTCAGAAATCAACACTAAAACTGCTCAAAAATGACAGAAGTATTAGGTGTGATTATGCCGAATATATGTGAGCACTGTGCTGGTACATACTGTACTGTCCCGTTAACAATGGGCATGCCGTGTGTGTGTGTGTGTGTGTGTGTGTGTGTGTGTGTGCGTGCGTGCGTGCGTGCGTGCGTGCGTGCGTGTGTCCCATTTTGCCTTGGGGAAAGTGAAAGCGATACATTGGGAGGCAAAGATGAAAGTCTAGATCTTTTTTTATTACAAAGTCTGGGCTGAATCAGAAAATTTTTGTAAAAATTTACTACCACCCCCACTGACAGGGTCCATTGCATCCTTAATTAAACACAAGGGCTAACCCTTACCCAGCCTTAACCTTAAGTGACCAAACAAAATATGGTAAATGGACTGCATTTATGTAATGCTTTTCTACTCGTACGAGTACGGAAAACGCTTTACATTTTATGCCTCACATTCACCCATCCACACACCCATTAATACACTGGTGGTGGAGGCTGCGGAGGTGGCGGACTCCACCGGGTCCGTAGATGAGAAGAGATCACCTGGAGGCGTGGATGAGTTGTCCAATAACCTTTTATTCCATTTATTCCAACAGATCTGGGAAGGATACACCGTATCCCAACAGAGTTCGACTTCCTTACTATTCATGTGTGTCTTATACCCTTCTACAAGCAGCCCCGCCCCTGTCCGTACTTTTCCACTTTCTGGAAATTTCGCCTTATCTGGTACACCATGTTGTTTTGTACGTTATCCTAGCAGCTGCTATGTCTAGCAGCTGCCACCACAGCCTGCGTCAATAGATTAACTTTGGTACGAACAGAGCCTCCCTACGTGTCCTTGTTCCCCTGCAGATATTGCTCTCCACAATTCTCCATTTTGATCTCCGCTAGGAGATCACTACTTATTGTGGAAGTCTTCTTCCCTGAGCTCCTCCACCCCTTCTGGAAAGGGGATGAGGGGCATCATGAGTGGCAGACTTGGATCACATTTCTCTATGGTGGATGTGATCAGTCGTACGGACAGAGCTCGGAGGCAGGGGATGCAGCAGTACCCACACATGACCAATATGGCAGCAAATGTAGCCAGCAATAGCAAGAGAGAACTCATTTACCCTTTCCACTGACCGAACATCGAGACCATCCAGATCACATCCCACACTCGCTGAGCCTTGCTCCTCCTCCTGTGAGGAGTCCATGACGTTCCCGTGTACCCTTTCACCCGTCCCCAGTTGTTACACCAGTTTCCCCTAGTCCACCCTCTGGTCAGGCACTCAAAGTTTGCCAGATTGTCATAGCACACATACACGTCATATCCTCTCCATGAACTGTTTTGGCCCCTGCAGTCAATTACGTCGCATAAATCGAAGGTGAATGAGGTGGTGGAGCTCCTGGGATATTTAAGCTCCAGGCCACCATAATAGCCCAGACAGTCTGGCGAGCTAGGTGACCCCGATGTTTGGTCAGTGGAGAATCCTAGAATCATAAACAAAGCAATCATCACATACCATATAACTCCCCGCACAGTCCCCCTTTTTATCTTAGTCGTCTCCATCCTGGTCTCGGTGGCGTGATGTCGGATGGGGCCTTCTGCTTTTTCTGCCGGACAGGGGTAGACTACCCTGCCAGTCCTCTCAGGTCAGGGGATTATTCTGCCCCTTTGTGGAGACCTGAGTTGGGTCTAGTTCCTCCAAACCAGAACTCTGTGCTCTCCCGGCGAGCTCCTCCTGGATCTCAGCTACAGATCTGCCTAGTTCCTGCGTCGCGGCGCACTGGCTCCAGTGGAACCACGTGTCTCCTTTCCCTTTCAGCCGCACTGCATGAGAAGTCCTCTCGGTGACTTGGAAGGGGCCGGTCCACCGGGGCTCTGACCACTTCCTCTTGATGGCTCTCAGAGGGACCCCCTCCGCTATGTGAGGCTTGCCGGTCCCTGCTGGTGACTGCCCCTCTTGGACCTGGCGGGAGAAATCTGAAACGAGAACTTGCCATCCATCATAATATGCTTTGGCATTCCTGCCCCCCTTTTGTTCTGGCCCCCACTTCAGTTCCCTGTGGGGGGCAGGGAATTGCCTCCCTGTCTGGAGCTCAAAGGGGGTGAACCCCCTTCCCCAATTTATGGAGCATCTGATGGACATAAGGGCGAGGGGTAACGCGTCAACCCAATTCATTTTGGTCTGTGCACAGATTTTTGCCAATTTTTGTTTGACTGTTCATTCGCTCCACCTTACCCTGGGATTGTGGATGGTACACCGTATCGAAGGAATATCTAGCGCAGTCTCTACTGTGCGCAAATCCTTATTTTTGAAGTGGGAGCCATTGTCCAATCGCACCCTGTCCGGAAACCCATGTCGTGGGATGTACTGGTTTATCAGGAAATTGATGACTGATTGGCCATCCTCCTCCCGCGTGAGCCACGCTTCTGGCCATCCCGAGACTGCGTCTACACACATTAGTATATCCTGATATCCCTGCGCTGGAGTCACTATGTCTATGTAATCTATCACTATCTCCTGTCCTGGCCGAGAAGAGGCCAGAAACTTTCCCTTGTCTGGTTTCACCGTTGATCTAGGGTTGTGTAGTACACTGGCGGACATAGTCCTGAACCATGTCCTTCAGGAAGGGGTTGCACCACCCCTCCAGATTTTTTAACATCCGTCTCGTACCTACATGACCTATGCCGTGTGCCTCCTCCAGCACACCCTGCCTGATTCCTGGGGTCTTCCGTCCTCGCTCTGCCATAACCCCTGTTCCTCCTGCGCTCCATTCTGCACCCACACCGCCTTCTCCTCTGGTGATGCCTTCTCCTGCTCTTGTCCTACCCTCTCTCTCGTGAGCTCCTGTTCTCGCTTGATTTCCTCCTCTCCACTCACCATTTGCCTCACCGTTTGATAGCCTACAACCCTTTTGGCCTCCTCGTCTGCGGCCTGATTTCCTCTTGCCACCATGGTCCCTGATCCCTCATGGCCTTTGCATTTGACCACCGCCCTCATCTCGGCCTCATGCTTAATGGGCTTGTTTCCTGCAGTTAGGAATCCTGCTCTCACCCACTGGCTCAATTCCACATGCACTGCCCCTACTGCATAGGCTGAATCCGAATAAATGGTCACATCCTCACCTTTCCCTAATTTTAGGGCCTCAATCACAGCTACCACCTCAGCCTGTGGGGCAGATTGTGGTCCTTCTAGTTGCTCCGCCTTCAGGGTCACAAAGTCATCACCCTGCCTTGCCACTACCGCATATCCTGCCTGCAGACCCCCTTGGTCCCACCTCCCCTCAAGGCACAAGGAAGACACACATCTCGGTTCTTCTCTGTCCTGGCACCTAATTGGTGGAATGAACTCCCCCTAGATGTCCGAACAGCTGAATCCTTAAATGTCTTCAAGCGACGACTCAAAACATTCCTTTTTCAGAAATACCTGACGTAGTATTTCTGTATTCTTACTCTTTCTGGCTCTTTTCTGGTGTGTGTGTTTAAAAAAAAAATTTCTGCACTTTCTCAACGGAGTTTTCAGACAGATGGTATTCATAGCTTGGGTCCTTATTGAGCTAGCGTTGGAAATTCATCGCAGAGTCTCAAAGCACTTATGTAAGTCGCTCTGGCTAAGGGCGTCTGCCAAATGCTGTAAATGTAAATGTAATGTAAATGTCTCATGCCTGAAACAGCATCCATCAGTGAACCAGTCCTCCGTTCCCTCTATTTTCTCTGCCTCCAGATCTGGTCTTACTTTCTCTCCTCTGAGTACTTTATATTCGCATTCGTGAGGCTCCCCCGTTCTCCATCGATCCGCCATGTTTATCCCCTTGTGTACAAATGTCAAATGAGGTGCCTCCAATATTTTGCTGAGTCTCTGTTTCCGGAGGGATGTCATGGTGAACATCCGCGAGTTCACATATGCCACCACACTGTGTGACGTCAGGATGTGGAGTGCATGCCCCATCACTATGTGTGCTGTCTTCTGAATGATTTTTGCCACCCCGCTGCGTGCCGTGTGCATGCTGGGTGGCGTTTCTCTGTTACATCTAAGCCTATGCTGACATACATCAGTACCCCCCTTTTTTCTGAAACAGCACGCCGTTCGCCACATTCTCTGTTTCAGAAACATCAAGATAGAAGGGGAGGGAGTAGTCTGGCAGAGCAAGGTCAGCGGCCTGCGCCAGGCGCTGCTTGAGAGACATAAACGTCTCTTCTGTCGCAGTGTCCCAGTTAAGGGGGGCAGTCAGTCGTCTCAGCCCATGTTCCTTCACTAGGGCCCAAAGTGGGGATGTATGTGCGGCTGTACCCTGTGAGCCCCAGGAACGACAGCATGTCCCTGACTGTCACTGGTTTGGGGTGATGCAGGATGGCAGATCGATGGGCAGGGGAAAGCCCTGTCCCTGTCCCAGAGAGCACCCTCCCAAGTAATGAAACAACTGTGCAGGCAACCTGTGGTTTCTCCCTGCTGACCTTGAACCCCTCCTCTGCCAAACAGCACAATACCGCCCGCATGGCCTCCAGAGCCGACTCAGGGGAGGGTGCGGCAATGAGGAGGTCGTCTACGTACTGGACCAACATGACCCCATCTGGTAAGGGGCACCCTTCCAGGGCCTGTTTGAGAACCTGGTTGAAAATCCCCGGAGACAGGGCAAAGCCCTGAGGGAGACGAGTGTACCTCCACTGGCACCCCCTGTAGGTGAATGAGAAGATGTCCCGGCATTGATCAGCCAGAGGCAGGGAAAAGAAAGCATTGGCTAAGTCAATACAAGTGAACCACTTTTGTTCTGGAGCCAGATTGGTGAGAGCCACATAGGGGTTCGGGACTGGCATCCATCGAGTGAGGATGGTAGCTGAGGCCACCCCCTCAGGGCCCACATAGATGTTTTTGGAAGCAACTTGCCATTTATGGCCTTCCAGCTGCTCCGAAAAAAGCTCCTCATACCACTCAGTGCAATCCCTATCATAGAACAGAGTTACATGAAGTGGATCGGGCGGAGGGACGTAGGGCTCGAGGAGTGAATTCCAAGGCCTCCACATCGAGTAGGCCCCGAGGATGCCTGCTTAGCCAGGCTCCAGCAGGCCCCAGTAGATGTCTGCAGCACGAGGTCACACCGGCCGCATGAGCCACTGCCCGCTGCCCTGGGTATTTGTGGCCACCACGTGTCCCCTCTTAACACCTCTTAACCGGGCTGGGGGCCGGGCAATGCTTGGCCTAGTGTTCGAAGATCCCACACCGATAGCAGGCGCCTCCCCATGGCGGTCCTCTCTGCGGTGTGCCCCTTCTCCAACCTCGGCCCCTCGATCCCCGACCCGGACCACCTTGCCCTCTCCCCTAATTGGGTGCCCACCCGCTGTATTGGCAGGGTGGAGCGAGGTACGTTCCTCCCCACTGGCCTGGCATGGGTTGTGGGGGTGGGCCCCCTGTGGTCGCCTCTGCCACCATCTGCTTCCCAGCCACCCTCTTTTTATTCTCGTTGACCTTCTGCTTAGCCTCCCCCACCTGCAACTTCAGCAATTGAGTTTTTGAGTTTGGAGCTCTTTAATGTCACTCTCCTTCCCTGCCTCATCCTTGGCACCTGCAGGTGGTGTATCACATGTCTATCCCACACGTGGGAGTCCGCACCCGGTAAGTTTGGGTTATTCAGGATCGCAGGCCGCACCTCCTCTGGAACCCCCTCCATTACAGCCCGCCGGAACCATTCTCGCTGCACCCCCTCCGGTCCGGGGTGACACCCGGTTCGCCGCGTCCCATCCTCCTTACACTTATCCAGGTATTCCCTGGGGTGCATGGTTTTATCCCATGCCAACTTTGGGATGCCTGCTTCAGTTGGAGGAGGAAACATTTGTCTCATGGCGTTCCCAATGCGTAGTACTACGGCTGTCAAGCTAATGTCATCAGGATGCGTCAGTGTTCCTGCCCTCTCTTTTACCTCCAGCAATGAGTGTTTAGTCAGACATCTGGCTGCCACTGCCCGGAAATCTCCCAGTGCCAACATGGTCCCCTGAGTGAGCTGTTTACAGGTTTCACAAATACCAAAGTGCAGGAAATGCTGAGTCATGTTCCTCAAACACCAGCTGAAAATGAGTTGCTGGTGTTCTGGTTTTCCTTCTCCACCAAATCAGGTGTGAGGAGCCGCATGCGTGTAGATCCTCACATTCAGTCTTTATTGCACCAACAAAGTTACAACCAAGGCTGGACCCCCTGCAGGAGTGTGTCCCATGCTGAATTACCCTGAGTATTATACAGTCTTCATATCTCTTATCAAGATATTCCTCACAGGGAATTCCTAAGCATCATCTTTCTGGGCCAGGTGCCGTCATTGTGCCTCTCCTTCTGGGGCTCAGGTATTCTGCCCCTAAATGTTTTCACTATTATTCCCAGTCTTTTGGGGTCCAATTACTCCTCCACCCCGATATGATAAGGCTGTCACTGATTTCTGCTGGTTGTCAAATCTTCTGGAAACATAACTGAGACAATATTGTTTCTTTGTATAATTATGGCAAGAAGCCCAGGACACTACAGTGGGAAAGTGAAACTTTTCAGGTTTCACTGATAAAATGTAACACGTTTTGGCGGTTTCAGCTGGTCTTGTGATATTCAGTCACAGAATGGAATATTCTGGGCCTTCAAAAGAGTAATAAAATGTGGAGCTATTTAAAGTGCATATTCATACAATCAAGGCTAATATAAGAGAGCCAACATAAAATGCAGATACAGAAATATCTAGTTTAACGTACTTATTCATACCTATTTTTTATTTACGTTGTGCAGCAAAAGTAATTCATCGACATTCCTTAAAGGTTACAAGGTCACACTGTATGATATCTTCTTAATAGCCTCCTAATGAGAACATCCTCTATGGGTTACACAGTACTATATAATATTCCAACTGGGCTCTGTATCTTTAAAGCATTATGACGGCTTAATTGCTAAAACCCATTGCACGACACACACGCACACCTATGGGTACTTTGGTAACTCCAGTTAACCTCACCATGTTTTTTGACTATGATGAAGGGACTAGAGTAGCCAGAGGAAACCAAATGACAAGACAGGGAGAACATGCAAAATGCACATACCATGACGGAGATTCAAACCTTGGTGCTAGAGGTGTGAGACAACGGTGCTAACCACTGCACCATTAATAATGGACACATTAGCTTATATTATTATTTACAGGTTTATAGTGTGTGCTGGTGATTTTTGTGCAAGTATATCACACATTGGAATGGAGTTTCAAAGTGCTGTGTGTCTGCAGTAATGTTTGTAAAGAACTTTTAGGTGAGAGCAAGCTAAACTGTCAGCTAAATTGGGCTCAGTGGTACATACTGTATATGTATTTGTTGTTAGAATATAGGTTTTAATGACCATGACCCCTGATTTCCACTGTAGAACTTTGAATCATTGTGTGGCCACTTGTCCCTAGTCTCCGAAGACTGGACCGGTGCTGCCTGTAGCATTCGGAGGAACGAAACATGCAGTGTATATAGCAGGCAGCTGCAATTTGCACCCAGGTGTCAGTACAGCCAACAGTGCTAAATTATTATTGTTATTATTATTATTATTATTATTAATAATAATAATGTCGTTATTGTTATTAGCGTAATTATACTTTGTATATTTCTCACTTTGGCGCCTTTAGCCATTGAAGTAACATGCGACCATGCAAGCAACACAGTGTTTATGTTTTTTGTTGAGCTGGGGGGTGGGGGCTGAGGAGGCCGGGTGTAAATAGCCAACAAATGGGCAGATATACTGGGTGCAAATAGTCACTCCGTTAATTTCATTCGCAGAACTGGGAAAATGAGAGAATTAATTGCAAATTGCGGGAACAAATGAGCTATTTTTTGCACACAAATTTTAAATCATTCCCTTGATACAGGGCTCTAGAGTGCAACCAATTTGGTCGCACGTGCGACCTAATTTCTCAATGGTGCGACTAAAAAAAATCAAAGGTTGCACCGGTGCGACCAGCCGTTCGAGGGGGAAAAAAAACGAAACTCCGTGACTCTTAAAGTCTCCCTGTTGTTCAACAACAGACACACATTAGGCCCATATCGTGGTCTAAACCAATCAGAGATAGTGAAGGGCGGACCCCGCCCCCCCCTCTGATTGGCCGTGGTCCAGATATTCCTGTACGTGTGTGTACGTTTGAAAATGCATGTGATGCAGTCAGACAGAGAAAGGTGAGTAAACAGTGGATGTAGCCGTGGATTATGAGAGAAGATGAAAAGAACGATTGACAGCTTTTTCGTTAAGAATGTTAAGTTATGGCCTGATCCGTCCGAAAATCATAACCAATGCTCTGACACGGAGCCATCAACCTCCCAAGTTATAGCAAGCCCTGGTCCGGAGACGGCATTAGATAATGAGCCACATACGATCGAGTCCGAGCCCACTGAAATTAAAAGGGGTAAAGTGTATACATTTCGAAAAGAGTGGCTTGACCAGTTTCCCTGGCTAAGATACAGTAAAGCCGATAATATAATGCACTGTATTTACTGTAAAGAGTGTGGGAAGACCATGGCCGGCAGTAGTGCATTTGTGACTGGTTCTAATACATTTAGAATTGAAACGCTGAAAAAGCACAATGCATCTATAAAACACATTACATGCCGCGATAAATGCACTGCTCAAGTGTCCCCTCTCCCCGCTGCCTTTCAGCCGCAGGCAGCAGCAAACAGATCATCAGACGAGGCCGAGATGATAATTAAGTTTAACGTTGCCTACAATATTGCAAAAGAAGAACTTCCCTTCACTAAATTCAAGTCCGAAATAATTCTTATGAAGAAAAATGGCTTGAACGTAAACCCGACGTACAGCAATGATGTCGCGTGCGCCCAATTTATAGTTTCCATACATTGAAAAAAAAGACGTCTGTGCAAATTGC
This sequence comes from Brienomyrus brachyistius, assembly GCF_023856365.1. NCBI lineage: Eukaryota > Metazoa > Chordata > Actinopteri > Osteoglossiformes > Mormyridae > Brienomyrus > Brienomyrus brachyistius. Next base: position 2,009,621 of record NC_064536.1, on the reverse strand, counting down.
GAACAGTGCGTACATGGCATTCCTGATCGACGGAGACACAGATATCGCCACATAGGAATGCGTCATTGTGTACGGTCGTATCTTGCGGAGAGGAAGACCGGTGAATATACTTATTGGACACATTGATGTCGAGCATGCTCATGCCCGAGGTAAGCCATGTCATGTAATGGAGCCTGTGTCAATAATATGCCTACCGTCTCGTTACTGCATTAACCATAATATTCTTATACTTAAAAACGAAAAAATAAAAACAATAATAAATAAAGTGAACTTGTAAAACTGCGGTGTTAAATGTGATGCGGTTGAAAATTTGGGTGCACCTAACTTTTGTGCTGGTGCACCTAAGAAAAAAAGTTAGGCGCACCAGTGCAAAAAGTTAGTCTAGAGCCCTGCCTTGGTATAATTTTATTTAACAATTATGACTCCCACTAGGCACTATATCTTTCAGTAAATGTACATTTCATTGTTTTTTTATTAGTGCCATACTAAAATATTTTTTTGGTGAATGGTGGAAAAAAATTGTTATCCCTATATTATTTAAAATTTATAAATATCCCTCTTAAAATCAAACTAATTTTTAGAACAATTGTTTTTCATTGTCAGTTGTTAAGTAGCATGCACAGCCTATATTTTTTATTCATAATCCTTTCAAAATACATAAAGGATACAAAACTAGGTTTGTAAAATAAAATTGTCATTCAAGAAAAAAATATTTGATTGCTGTATGACTTAGAAGAGTTTGTTAGTTATTACACTATTACCCTATTGGCTAACAAACGTATTACTGCCTATATGCAACACAACATTACGCTCATAAAGACATGAAACAGCTGTATACCTTTATCCTTTCCATGTTTCTTCTCTCTTTCTTTCCTCTTTTTTCTAAACTGGGCACCTGACGGCCGAGACCTTTCCTTCTCCATTTGTGTTAATTTGGCATTTGAGCATCAATACATCCCCCATCAGCCAACCAAGAGCCAAAACTAAGCAAATTCACCTTGGTGGGGTGCAGACCGGCTTTACATTTACATTCTTAACAATCTTTCACAAACCAGAAAAATAATGCAACAGTATGTCTGTGACACTATACATTTATTTTCAGAGATGGGCAAAAATACATCAAAATGTATTCTGATACAAAATACCCACTTTGAAAGTACATCAAAAGAAACTACAAAATATAGCCATCAAGCAAGTGCCAACTAAACTATTGTATTTTGTATTTTTAAAATATAAATATGCATTTGACATGCTGCTATTCTGCATTTGCCTGTGTCTTTACAAGCACGATGACTGAAATGGCCAAGAATAAGAGCAACACTTTTTCAGGTTTAACGAGATACAAGACATGTGGAAACAAAATACCAAATATTCTGAAGAGTCTTAAGTACGTCCCAGCTCCTCATCAGAACACTGAACACTCAGATAATGCTAACAAACACAGAAAGTTTTTTTTTTTTGGTGGTAATAATAATAATAAATACTTTATTGATCCCCATGGGGAAATTGTCTTTATACCTCCCCCAACTTGCTCTTTGTAGGCAAGAGTAAGCTGGCCACAAAGGGCTGCCATCTGTTGTGGTGCCCAGGAAGCTGGGGGTCAATGGCCTTGCTCAAGGATCTGCAGAGATGCTGAAGCTGGGTTCAAACCAACAACCTTCTGATCACAGGCACACAGGCTTAGCCCCCTGAGCCATGTCACGCCCCCAAATCCAGGCCCCACGAGTTACAGGAGCTGCTCTCCAGCCTTAGTGCAGTGAAAAGCGATGCATTCTAAACATTTGACAGAGCATAAATAATATATGATATTAAGTATTAATTAAATATATATAATCCATCCATCACCGTAACCACTTAATCCCAACTGGGGTCGCGGGGGGGACCGGATCGTACACCAAGGGGTGTAGGCGGGAACCAACCCTGGGCAGGCATGAGAACACACACACACACACATGTAGGGTATACCTATCCTTATAGGGCCCGCTCATTCACATCTACGGAAAAATGCTAACACTAACTATGACAACCTTAACCCCCACCCAGCCCTAACCATAAGTAAGCAAATAAAATACAAGAGTTTTTGCATTTTAGCAGGAAACCGGTCCCCATAAGGGGAAAAAAAAGGATATTTATCACATTATGTCTCCACGAGGATAAATATACCCACTCACACACAGTCACAGGCCAGTTTAGGCTTCCCAATCAACCTGCCCTGCAGAAGGAACCCAGAGCTCCCGGCAGAAACCCACGCAAACACGGGGAGAGCGTGAGAATTCCACACACAAAGGTCTTACACCCAACGCTGGGATCGAACCCAGAACCTTCTTGCGGGGAAGCAGCAGTGCTAACCACCTTGCCACTCCCTTATAATAGATATCAGTCCCTCTAGGGACACTGGAAACTTCTCTGACAGCTTTTTCCAGTGGAGCACCGATGACTGAATCCTTACTCGTTGAGTTCTTCTGCAGTGAGACTGCATTATAGTGTTTCAAATGGCTGCTCTTGAGTTACCGAGAGAGGCTTCTGAGAAGTGAGATGTGTGGGATGTATTTGTACATGTGGTTAAGCGTGTATTAATGATGAATTGTAATACGCAGCAGTAATATGCAAGACACAGCAAAATTCATGAAGAGTGAGAAACCTTCATCTCTGAAACAATGTAGAGCCTCCACGTCTGTCACTGTTGCCTGGAATTGGATTCCGGAGCTGGTGAGTTGTTTGATTTGACTGAAGTAATGAAACAAGTATCTAGCAATCAAGGTCAAACTTATGGAATGAACTGAAATATTTAAATTCAACATGCATAATAAGAGGCTACTGCACAGAACCTGGATACTGTGCAAATGGGATTAAGTCAAGGTTATACGTTAAGATGAATAAAATAAGCCAACCAATCATGAAGATGACAGCACCATAATTTTTAGTCTTGATTCATGAGGGATGATTAGATTTTTTTTTCAGGTATCGCGAAACAAGCACTTATTTATACCTGATGTGGTGGAAACAACTAACGTGACAGAATACAGGTAACTCTGCAGTGTCTTATGTAACTGAACTTCCACATCACTGTGAGGAGCCTGCAAGTGGATAATGAAGACATCCATCAGTCAACTGTCTCATCCAGTGACTTTTAACCACTTCAAATACGAATCACACTGTCCAGTGTAGAGGACACAATCAGTATGATACCATCTTGGATTCACTGCCAGAGTCTCTCCCCCAACCTTGGTTCTGTGATTCAGGTTTCAGGTGAATCATGCTGGAAGGTTCTTCTGCTGTGTCACAGGCTTGGTGTTTGTGATGAAGTCCAGTGGGGGGTTGAGCTACAGCTTCTGCTCCTGGGAAAAAGCCCCCAAGCCCCCCGGCAGCTGGAGTCAAGCGGGGCCCCTTTTTGGCGTCGAGTGTCCCCAAGGGACCCTGAAGAATCTGCACTTCCCTCACTGTGAGATGTCATGTGCAGGTAAATTATGCAGGCTAATGTGAAAGTGCAGATGCTTCTTCCCACACTTGGCCAGGATGGTTTACAAATTCTGTGTTACAGTAAGATTGTGACTTGCTTTGTTTAAAGGGGAAGTTCACCCCAAAACCTAAAAAAGATATGTTTTATTAATGCAGTGGTTCTCAAACTCGGTCCTCAGACCCCACTGCCCTGCTTGTTTTCCAGCTATCCCTGCCCTACACACTGCTGATTACCTGGATCGGGTGTGTCCAGTCAATCAGAAGCTGAAAGACAGCTGGGACTTGTGTGTGGGGCAGGAATAGCAGGAAAACAAGCAGAGCAGTGGGGCCCGAGGACCGAGTTTGAGAACCACTGTATTAGGGATTTAGTGGCACTTATCCATATAGGCTGTTCTGCTGGGAGGTGCCTGGTTTTGCGATATCGGCTGTAGAAATGTCAGGCTTCTGTCAAATGAAGTGGGACTGAAATGGCATTCTTCTGTGGCGTTTAATGCGGCAAAAAAATGCATTCAGAAATTAAATAGTAATGTCTCTTACCAGACATCATGACCATTTTCTTCAAGATAATCTACAGACTTCATAGTGAGTAGTTTAATGTAGGAACTATTTCCGTCTTCCGAACACCGTACGCCAATCGCATAGCGTCACATAAACATTACCTGGGGTGTGGCATGTGCTAACTGCATGTCACGTAATGGAGAAAGGAAAGAAAAGCAAAATGAAAGTGAATCTTCCAGCTTCTCAAATATCACATATTCTTATTGTATTGAGGGAAGAGCTATGAATCAAACTGAAGGCTTCTTACTTTTGTCCATAACGAATCAATCAATTTTGCTTCCAGATGAAGACCTGGCTGTAGCACATGTAACCGAAGACAACATGGAGATTCTGCAGCCACTGGAGGTGACAGACACACATGTGGTCATCAGCATCACCAGCCTCTCTCTTTTTGGTGTCATAAAGAGGAAAATATTCCCCATGGTCCGAGGGCAAGTGCTACTGCTGGTCCGGCCCATAGCAAAAATCTTGAATGTGTTCTTGCTGCCCCTGAATGTGTCTCCTGACCAGGTGAGCATTTCCATGCCTGATTATTTCACCAATGCTCAGCCACACACATCATCTCCCACCCAGTCACACCCTCTGACCAGCACAGACACTCCAATAATATTTGAAATCTCAGAAATTAATACTAATCTGTGGTGTGTGACACGTTATGTAATAACTCCACATTATGGTATGTAAACTTGTTTCATTTTCTTATTACATAATGAGGTGTGATTGCATCATGCGTTCTTATAAGCTTTTTGGTTTTTGTAAAACTAAGGTTTTGCTCTGTCATCATCCACATGGTGGGTGATGAATGTGAATAAGCCAGCGGACAGGTTGCAGTTCTCATTGTCAATGTTACACAACGCAGGTGCACCAGCAGGAGCAACAGAAAGAAAACATTCTCATTCCTACCAGCTCTATGTGCAAACTCATTCATAATGAGCAGTACAGGATTTCCTGTGACCACGAGGCTATAAGGAGGATCCAGCCAGAGGTGACGAACCAAACCACGATCAACAAACACATTAATATATAAATGTCCAGCTGACATGCAGTACCACTCTAAAGTTTGAGTGCACCAGCTTGAATCCATAGTTATCTGTGCTTTACACTGTATAGCCTTGTCTATTAACAGGGGTGCAGGTCTGCTTTTATGGGCATGTGTGTCACAATTGGGTCCAACTTCCATGCATTTTTAAGACATAGAGGGGTGAGTGCATTTGCAGTTACTGTGAATTAAATGTTGCAATTAAAGCCCACAGGGTGGCTCATACCTAAAGGGTTGGGGGTGTGGATCCCACCCCGGCTCTTAGTGAGGAACAGTTCCCACTTTTAACTGGGATTCGGAACATCACCAGCAATTTCCCCTCTTCGCCTCTAGAATGAAGAGTTTGAATACAGTTTTGACCAAACAATCCACCCAACTTTTGAGCTATTTCTGAACCGTGACGTGGTGGAAGTGGATCTGAGTGTCCTGGAAGACAGGAGCGGTAAAGTCGTGTAGCGGCGCTTCATCGATCTCACAGGTGATAACATGCAATTTCTATATGGAAATAAACAGAAAGGGCAGCTGGAGACCATCAGGACGAGCAAACATGATTAACCACTGGGCAGAGATTCCAGTGTGGGCAGTGTGCACCCCTGATTCTAACTGCTTAATGCTTAATCAGAGAATATGCTTCACTGTTCACTGCACTGTGAAAGGCAGCGTTCTGCTGTTTGCTTAATGTCATTTAGAAACAGGAAAGGCCTCATTTAACAGGAATTCACACAAACTTCTGGAATAATACCTGACACCATTTCAGGGTAACTAACCAAAAAGCCCTCAAAGAAATCCTTAACCAAGCTGCTCTCTCTTCCTTCAGGTGCCGTTCCTGCATCACCATCTATGACTGATACAGGTAGGTGGGATTTATTACCATGAGCACTGGGACAAAGAACCCAAACTGGGTCATTGTTTGGACTCTCACAGATGATGCTGATTGGCAGCATCTCTAATACAGGCATTGGTGTCACTTCCTGCTTTGGTACCATTCCGAGGTTCTCCTGCTCAGTCCATTGTACCTTTTTCTGATGTCATAACGACGTTCACACTGCATCCAAATACATTTTCATGAGGTGAAAAGATGGATTTAACCATCCCATAACTCACTGCATGTAGAGAAAATGCTTTACCTAAGTTAACAGTTTTAACCCAAACAGATGATAATAGGAACTATGTCCAGGTTCCTTTCTCAATGGTAGGACTACAGGAGCCTTTCCGTAATGAATAATAATCACCTATTAATCTATTTAGGATGGATGGATTCACTTCAGCAACATTTATTTTATCTATCGTAAGGCATAATGTCAATGCTAATTACATGATAATTGTATCATTTAGAAACAATTTCTTCCTGTTTTCAAATTCACAGTGACAATCCAAACTGCATCCTGTCCCAGTCCTTCGTCTTGGCATATTAACAAACTGATTGCTTTTAAGTGAATAATGGCTTTATTGTATCAACGGTTTATTTCAGCTCATTCTCCAATGACCTCTTGTCATTCAGGTGTGGCGTTTCTAGACCAACACAGGACAGCCATCATCCAGAGAGTGTCAGCGATTGACCCCATACTGGACGACCTACATGGGCACATCGGCGGGGAAAAGTACAACAACATACGTGCTGGCAGTACCAGCCAGGACAGGATGAGGAGGCTGTATGAGGTGTTAAACACTGATAGGCTGAAAGAGCTTTTCTTTGACTCCCTGAAGAAGAACGAGCCACACCTTGTCTCAGACTTGGAAAGATCTTAATTGGACCAGTAGATAAAACCTTATGTCCTGCTTCTCCCAAATCTCCCAGCTGATACTTTCTGTTCTTGACGCTTTTTAAGCCAGTTTGTACCACAACCTTTTTAAAACCCTGTCAGTTCACACTAGGGATGGTAAGATTCACCGATTCACATCCCACAGGTATAAAATTCACAATGGGAGTGCAACAGGTACAAGTTGAAATGAATTTCTGTTTCAAACAACATTGTTTCTAACTTTTTACGTCGGTTAAATCTGATTTATTAACTTAGTGAGTAAAATCATTTTGTTTTTCAATTTCGTATTATTTAGCCCGTTTTCATATTTTCTGGGTTCATCATGCTTCCAGACCACAGCAGGGCTTTTATTACAAACCTGCTTGTGTTTGTAAGCTGCTGCACATGAAAGCAAAATTTCTTTTGCGTCTGTTTCAGAAGCTAAAATATGGCTCCTAGCTCGTCCGACTTTCAGGGGAATATCTAATAACTAATAAATCTGTACATTTATAGGTTGAAGCATGCTTATTAATGAATCTGGTGGAAGTTTATTTGGTTCATTTAAAAGATTTTACATTACGTTTAATATTTCATTTAATAGATTTTATTCGGAGAAGCCTTACTTTCCGTTAAAACGGCTTATTCTCAACTCCCGCTCCGGTAGTCAGACGCTCACTTCCTGACCCGCGAGTAAAGAGACAACATAGAGAGCGGTGTGCGCAGAAGCGCGGTTCGGCTTTGTATGTAAACTTAACTCATGGAAGACCCTGTATCATAACCAACAGTCAATCAATAAAAGGCTATGTGAAATGCTGGAATTTAATCATGTCGTGTCGATGAAGTTTCATAAAGAGTATCTTATTTGATTGCGCAAATTGCAACTAGCTTGGTAGTTAGCATATAGCACATATAGCGAGGCTGTTAACGCAGCGATACGTAGAGTTTGTGTCAGTCACAATTCTCATCCCACTGTGTTTGCTGTTAGGACATAAGAATGAGTAAGAATCTGGTCAAAAAACGGGGTCATATGTGGCATTTATTTGGGAAATATAATAAAGTAAGTTTCCTGTGGAGCTCCACTTTACGTCGTAAAGATTAGCCCCACTTTGCGTTCTTAAAGATCACGTGTTTCCTGTGGAGCTGACATATTTCCTGTGGAGCTCCACTCTACAGTCTTCTGCAGCTGGACCCTTCTCGCTTTGATCGGATCATTTCCTGTGTATAAATGAAAGTGATTCAAGCTGGATTCTCCAGTTTGTTAAGAAAGATGAATAAGTTTCTGGAATAATATAAAGTCATTTTGTATAGCAAGGTAAAGTTATAGTTAATAAATATATTTAGTAATAAAATAAGCATGCACTTACATGTTACAGGTAATATGGGGAGCTATATTATTTGCTTTAACTTAGCCCGTTCTGTATGTAGTGAGTTGAAATGGGGTGCATGTCCCTTTAAAAACGAGCCATTGCACTCGTGCTACACCAGAGGTAATTGTACTTGTCACCGGTATCTATAAAATTTTCCAAGACTAAAACTATCAAAGTTAGATCTATATGTCTATATATATCTATATTGTAATGGTTCTTTGGGAGCTCTCATTGGCTGTTGTGGGAGGTGCATCATGGGAACAGGGATTATGCTGGAGTTTTGCTCATTATGTGTGCATGTTCTGGTGTTTGCAGGTAAAAGAGCAAGCTGCACATGTTCTTTGTGTTGTGTTTGTATGAGCGCGCTGATGATGGATGTCCAGACTCACAATGGATGTAACGGGTATGGCAAATTATAACTCAGTGAGTCTGGCCTCTGTCATCATGCCTTGCCCAAGACTTTATGCTTGTGTGCATACTAACCTCTAGGGGACAAACCGGTAACAGGTTGGCATTTTTAAAGGCTGGTGAAAACAAGCAATAAAACCTGGTCAGTTCTATTACTGGTTCAAAGACCATAATTTGTGTGTGAGTGTGTCATTAGCAGCTCTCTCTCCCAAGAGAACCGCTACACTAGTTTCAGGAGTGGGATGGGTATCTCCATGCTTCAGGAGATTGAGCGGCGGATTGAACAGCTGGAAGGAGACCACAAAAATACCTGGGAAAGCCTCGAGAAGCCGGCGGAAAGCAGCGCCCCCAGACGGTAGCGGCAGGCAAGCGTTGATAAAATGGCGAGCAGCCCCCTGCCCGAAGAAAATGGCGCCTCTGGAGGCTGGTGGGAGCACGACGCCCTCGGAGAACGATGGCGCTCCGCTCCCCATGCGGAGAGTAGCCGGACGGGCATAGATCATGCCCACGGCAGGGAAAACCGCTTAGTGCGGGTAAACCCAGCTGCGCAGCAGAACACCAGCGCGGGGGTCAAGCTTCCATCGTACATAGGCCTCGGACCGCACGACGTGTTTCTCTACCAAGTGTAGCTGGCGGCGGGGCTGAACAGCTGGTGCTCGAGGGAAACGGCGGTCCACGTGGCACTTACGCTGGAAGGCGCAAGCCTCAGCGTATTGGAGGACCTGCGAGGAGAAGAGAACTTCAACTGGAGCGAGATCAAGGCGGCGCTGCTCCGACGTTTCGGCCGGCCGGCATGGGTAGAGGACGCACAGTCAGAGCTAGCAAGCAGACAACGTCGACTGAGCGAGCTGCTGGGGGCATTCGCGAGTGACCTGAAGCAACTGGCGAGGAGAGGGTTCCCTGACTTCCTGGTGGTGGCCCAGGAGGAATTAACCCTCCTTATGCTTGTGCGCATCCTAACCTCTAGGGGACGCACCGGTAACAGATTGGCCTTTTTAAAGGCTGGTAAAACTAGCAATAAAACCTGGTCAGTTCTATTATTGGTTCAAAGAGCATAACTTGTGTGTGAGTGTGTCATTAGCAGCTCTCTCTCCCAAGAGAATCGCTACCCAGCAAACAAGGGACTTCCAGAGGACGTCCTCCGGTCGTCCGCAACACGTCCCTTTTTTGGGGATGTCCTAAGGATGTCCTTAGGACGACCGTGTTACTATGAACAATAAAGAAATCCTTCAAAAGCATGTTGTTGTGACAGCTTCCAGGAATAGCATTTTAAATAAATAATTGTGTCTGAAGTACTTCTTTTTATTAATGGTCCATCAGGATGTCCAGAACTCGTCCTTCGAGGACGATTTCCGAACCAAAAGAGGACATCCTAAGGACGACCGTTTTACTATGAACAATAAAGAAATCATTCAAAAGCGAGTTGTTGTGACAGCTTCCAGGAATAGCTTTTTAAATAAATAATTTGATCTGAATTACTTCTTTTTATTAATGGTCCAGCAGAATGTCCAGAACTCGTCCTTTGAGGACGTCCTAAGGATGACCCAAGGAAGTCCGTATTACTATGAAAAATAGAGTAACAAAAACTTGCTGTCAGATTCAAACTTAGGCCAGCGGCGTTTTTGTACTTGATGTCATGGAGACTCTTTGTGCGGCTCCTACTCCCTCGCTCACCCTCTCGCGCAGTTCAAAGCACTGTCACGGGTAAGACGCAACACTTTTCTTTGTGCATAAAACATTAATAAAATCCTCTAAGTATCATATTAACGGGTATAAAGAGATAAAATACGATGGGTTGAAACACATTTAGGCGTAATCCCACATTATTTTTTTGTGTCATTGGTATTAAACTGATTAAATAAACATTTTAAATTCCTGTCAGAACGAGCTAACGGTATCGCTATGTAATTTCTAGGAAGAGCTGAGGAGTTTATCGTCTGTGCTGGCATTCAGGTATGTTCACTAAAATTGTCAGTTTATCACACAGTATCAAAGTACGTGTTAATTGTTTATATTATTTATGTGTATAGGAAAATATTGCTGTATATTGCTGTCCACCATAATCCATTTATATAACATTTGGTTAAAATGTTCTTTAAAATAGCCTCCTCCCCCCGATCGGCGAATTTTATCAACAGCAGTCCCATGTGGTACATATTCCACCTTGATCGGAAAGTTTTGCTGCTGGCACATCGAAGTCAAAGTAAACTGTATTATCTCAGCTATAAACATGTATACAGTGAGACGAGACGACGTGGGTCCAGTTCATAGTTTACAATAATGAAGGTACTTACAATGGAAGGAAACGTAAATTACTATAAATTGTCATATTATACTGCGATGGGCTGACCCCCCATCCTGGGTTGTTCCCTGCCTTGTGCTCATTGTTTCCAGGATAGGCTCCGGACCCCCCGCGACCCAGTAGGATAAACGGTTTGGAAAATGGATGGATGGATGGATGTCATATTCTAATTTGTTTTGTCATTTGATTTTACTGCTTTCAGTACTTTTATTGTCATTAATTTTGTTGTTTTGTTCTTTGTGAAGCGACCTCGAGTGTTAAAAATAAAATATGTAAAACTTGTATACTTTATTTAAACATGTAAAAGCCTTATTATAATAAGAGAGGCAATTTAGTGTTTCATATATTTAGAAGTTTCCTACTTCAGGAGCCCACCAGAGGCACAATGCGAAGGCCACGGCCTCTGTAATTGAAGATGCTATTGCTGACTTGTTCAAGAAGGGTGATCTCAACTCTGTGTTATAGCGAATAGACCCTAACCTTAATCTTAACCCTACCCCTAACCGGAGCTCCACTGTATGTCCTTAAAGATCATGTATTTCCAGTGGAGCTCCACTCTACAGCCGTCTGCAGCTAGACTTGTTATGGCACACACCACACAGAAAAGGTGGAGATAAACGCAAGGTAAATGTTTAACTGACATTTAATACTCAATGCCATTATCATTGCATGTCAACCTACAGTATTACTATTACTTTTTCAGTGAATTTTCTGTTTGCATACAAATTGTATAATTGTACAAATTTTTAGACTTGTAAAGATAGTCGCCACATAATTATTTAGTTTTAATTAGCAGTAATTAAGTAATCAATGGACTGGGATCAAACATTTCATAAATGTTTTTGTTACAAGGCACAGGTTCTGAAGTAAGGAAGGATTATCTGGCCATCGATACTGATGACTGAGAATGAAATTTTCACAAAAAGACCTTTAAAATGTGATGTCTTAATATTTATGTTGTATTTTTATTAATGACAGTTGTTAAATTAGAAACTTAAAGAAAATTGCTAATGTTCTTACAATAAATTATTACAATATATTTCAACAAATTAATTTTTTTTTTTTTGACATTCAAGGAAGGTCAAAGCTGAAGGGTATTCTGTGGCTGTCCTCTGGACATGCTAATGGAACATTAATAAATAAAGAAATACTTAAGACAAAATTATATCTATTTAAATGTTATTCCAGCAAGTTGTCATAATGAATTGTTTTTGAAGGATTTCATTATTTTTCATGAAAGAATGAATGAAAGTTACATTTATACAGAACTTTTTAAGACACGCAAAGTGCTTTATAAATGCAATTTATAGGCCACTTCAGCCACCTCCACCGTGTAGCACCGACCTGGATGATGTGACATCAACCATTCTGCCCCATTACGCTCACCACACAGTAGCTAAGGTGGTGAAGGGGCAGGAGAGAATTTACCAGTTAGATACTGGGGATGATTAGGAGGACAGATTTGATAAGTCACCTTAGGTCAGATTTGATAAGGCAACAGTGGGCAATTTTAGTCAGCCCTACTCTTTGGAAAGAGAGAGTCAAGACCTCGGTTTTATGTCTATGTGAAGGACGGCAACACTTTACGGTACAGTGTCCCCATCATTGCACTGAGACATTGGGATCCACACAGACCACAGTATGGGGTAAAATATTGGCCACAGCAGCACATCAGTAACATGGTCATCCTAAGAATGTACCCAATAAAGGACATTGAGCTGGCCCTCCAAAGGACATCCTCAGGCTGTCCCTTGTTTATGTCCCTAGCATTACTGGTAAAATGTCAAATATTAATAATTTAGAAAAGGGGATTTACGTGGGTTTAATGCCTATATGTTCACAGAATGTCCTGAAAATGTCCTTAAAAGGTCCATAACTGGTCCTCTAGACGTCCTTAGGACATCCCTAAAAGTCATCCTAAGGACGTAAAAAAAACTTTCCATTAAGATGTCCTAAGGACGTCCTTTGAGGACGAGATCGGGACAAAAAGAGGACATCCTAAGGACGACCTAAGGACATCATGCTGTTTGCTGGGTATAATATCTATGTCCTTTCCTCTTGTTACCCAAAAAGAAAGAAGTTGACTTTAAAACGATTAATGACATTTACCCATGTAAACAATTTTTTAAAATGAGATTTAATTTAGACAGCTTAGAAGGTTTACGTTCTTTCTGTTATAATGAGAGTGAAAACACTTTTTGGTGTACTCTGTTTAGTTGTTTATCTTCACAATATGTAACACCACACTTAGAGTATCTTTAAGTTTGGGGTTTTCATTGAAGAGGATACTGAATTTTTGTTCAACAATATTATTTTAATCGCAATTTTTTATATAAATGTAGACATATGAAGGTCCTCCCCAACTTTGTAGCTTTTAAAAATGACTTAGTTTTATTTATTAATTCTTTAAAGAAGGTTATAACCAAATGTGCCTGTAAACTTTGTACTCTTTTGTTTGGCCTGTTTTGATATACCTGTGCTGCTTGAATATTGTATTTTACTGAAGACGAAATAAAGGAGTTAAAAAAATAATAATTAATTAATTAATGTACTTGTCACGTGACACTCGGTACTTAGTGGTTGGTCTGGGGGCTATTTTATGAATTCGGCTGGTAAGTAGTGAGGTGAGTGGCAAGATTAAGTACAGTAGTCCCTCCTCCCCATCTGCATTGGATTCCCGCTGGTTCCGAGCACTGAGTGCCGCTCCGTTGAAGTTATGTCTAAACGGGGATACCCTGTGATCTTATTTTGTGATTAGGGGCCATACTTTTAGCACATACGCACATTTTGCCCTGCTTTTTGGAGCTACAAACGTTCCTGTTAACTTTAGGGATAACAAAAGAATAATGTCATAAGATTTACTGTAATAAAATCACTTTCAAATAAAACGAAACGGGTCGCCATTTCCATAATGTTACAGCGCCTTTTAAACCAGATATTTCGGAGGTCCGTGGTGCATTGCAAAACTGTTTTTTTTTTTAGATCGTTTATGAGATATTGTTTAAACAGAGACCGTTCGTTCTAAAAAACTCATGTCGCACTCAGGAGCTGTGGCCGTGTAAAAGCTAGACATGATGTGGGGAAGCCCCGACCATGGTCGTTTTGTGTGACTGCGTTTGCACTTCCCGCCTTAAAGTCTTAAACTCGGCCCCATTGTCATTTGTTACGTTGCATTCAGGGGCAATGGGGCGCGGCTGTAAGAGAGTGGTCATTTATAACAGAATAAAAATAACGTTAAACTTTCTATTCAACTTGGATTTATTCGAATATGTATGTCAGGCGAACAGTTGTTACAGACATTAATAATAATGGTTAGTGTTTCATGCTTATAATTCTGCTTGCGTGTTGATTCGATGTTGATGGACTATCCGCCGGCCGGCCGGCTGATGATCGGGAGATGAACTAAAGACGTTTTGAGTTATATGCACGTATGGAGTGCAATCCAGCAGGTCAGGTATCGTGAACTGTTGGAGTTAGACTCCATCGAGTCCGTTGATGAGGAAAAGATGCACTCGTGAGGCGAAGGATGGTTGTAAGTCAGCTCTCTTTATTCTAAGCGCAGATTGCAATCCGGGAGCCACACTCAGATGCACAAACAGTACATACCGAAGGAAGCTCTCCTCTCTATTGTCTGTGTCTGGTTTTTATAACCCGTTTAGGGCATTTGCTGTTCTTGTTGGTATCTTTCCACTTGTGTGACATACAACTATTGTTTTGACAATGCTGTGCCTTAGTACCCACACCCTTTCCCTTTTATCTTATCCTGTTATGTTGCAACTTGGCAGCGTCAGCGACCCCCTCCATTGTTAGGCCCAGCAGGTCAAGCACAAGCACAATGTCACCATGACCCTGATAATGCACTTTCTGCTTTTCTAATTTTACTTACACTATGAGAAGGGCCGAAGCCCCCCTCTTCTTCCTGCCTGTGTTCCAGTTTGTTCCCATTTCTTAGTGTGACAGACAAAGTTTAGCACAAAGCCTGCCCCCCCCCCCCTCAGAACAAAACACTTAATTTTTAAATTTCTCAAGTTGATTCACCCCCCCCCCCCTCCAGCATACGCACACGTACGCAAAATTCGGTCAAATTTTAGACCCCCCCCTCCATGCGTACGTACTAAAAGTATGACCCCTTAGGCATTCTAAGCTTTCACTATGGGCTAGGGCGCAGTTTGGAGTGTTTTACGGAAGCATTCAGAGACGGGCTCTGTGTCTGTGACTGGAACGCTCTCGTGGTGAACAGCGAGTGTTGTGTAGCCTCTTAATCAATCAGTGATATATAATTGAGCCCTGTTTGACCTGGTATTGCCTATTTTAATATCCTATATGGTGATTTTGTTCGGTTATTCCCCGTATGAACAGATGAATTACTTCTTCCAGACTGTGGTACGTGGTTACCTTAACTCTTTTTAACCTTAACCTCTATAGTGTTTGTGTCTTTTGCACCTTATATTTTCCACAGGTTGTAAGCTGCCTGTTACTGATTTGATCTGCTTCCTGGGCACCAGTTGATGCTGTGCTGCTGTTTTGTTTCGAGCATTTTCTCGTTTTGTACGTCGTGGCTTTTGTGCTCACTGGCTCGGGCGGCCCCGTGTGTGCAGGTCATCGGAGCGGGACTAATTTATGTGTTTTTTCGTTTCACCCGTTGGTTCGTCTGTCTTTCTTTTTTTGTGGTTGTTGCTGTATTTTTTTTTTTTGAAATCCACACCGGTGGAAAGTCTGCCGAAATGCACAAACATGTAACTTTTTGGCTTAATATTTGCCGTACTTATTAGTTGAGTGCCTTATGGTGTGTGTGTGTATGTGTAGTGAGGTATTGCTGTGCTTGCTGTGTGAATAGCAGTAATACTACAGTATTAGCTGTGTGAATTTATTGTCATTTGTACTTGCCCGGCCTGAGTTACTGGTCAAACTGTTGTTTGTGTAATATAGTGCTCCCCTAGTGTGGACCCCTCCTGGTAAACCTCACTCTGGTTAATTACTTTAGATTCTCCACCCCTTACGAGTGGGAAACAGTAGGGGGTTTGCATTTGCCATTGAAAATGAAATAAAGGAGCTATTTAGTTATAGTTTCTTGGTCGCCTGTGTTTTTGTCATCTCTGTTGGTGCAGTGTGAAAAATGATATTTGTTTTATAGAATCCTGTCTGTTTCGTTGTGGCAACGAATCTGTGAGCCTCACTTGTGCATATGTAGAATATGGGTGTAGATGGTGCACTTATTAATTAATTCATAGGTGGTAGCCATCCCTTAGGTGGCATGGTCGACAAAAATTCCAATATCTACCCTCGTGCCAAAAAATTCCAATCTTTACCCTCTGGCGTGTGATTGAGGTGCTGCCTGAGCGATGGTGTCTGGACTATTTAACGGCTGTAAAATTAACTCTGTGGGGACGCTGTAGGAGCACTGCTGCTCTGTTGGACCTGTTTATGTTTTAGTTTTATATTTCTTTTGGTTAATTTTTTTTATGTTAAGTGCTTTGTCCGTCTTTATAACACTGCCTGTGTTATTTAATGTTTTTGGTGGTATTGGTTGTCTAAATTTACGTTAAGTCTATTATTGATTTTGTTTGTTTCTCGCCTGAGGGATGCACAAAAATCTTACGGAAGTTTTTTCTTCTTTGCTTATGTGAGTGGGCGGCCCATTTTAGCTTGTGCTTTAGTCTTTTTAGCTCTGGGAACCGGCCGATCAGCGGGGTTGGTATTTCAGTTTTATTTGGCTGAAATACGACGGAAAGCATTCATATTCGATGGAAGGTCAGCAGTTGCACAAAATATTACATGGGAAGTATGCAATTGTAAGTTATATGTCTTGCGTTGTAATTTTTTCGGGTTGATCTTTCCTCCGTATTTCATGCAATTTCCATAAAGCGCGAAACCGCTTCAACATCGTGAAAAATGTCGTTTCAGTGTGTAAGGAACGGACAGACAGAGGAGAAGCTTAGCTGTGATTTTTTTTTATGTAAATTAATTTCTAGTTTACATTAAAATTTTAAGTTGATGTTATAACCATGTACGATCTAATAGTTGGTTATTCTTAAGCAGTTCCTATGCAGGTGCAACAAGTACTTAACTCAGAGGGAGATGGCGGAGAAAGGCAGATAACTGTGTACAGTACATGGAGGAGAAGGCAGTGCGGAGCATCAGTGTCAGATTGAGGAAGAGCAGACACAGCAGGTTGAATCAGAAAAGCATTATGATGATGGAGGGCTGTGGCCAGAAAGACTAACCGACAGGATCGGTATTTTCAAGCCTTGGCAAGTAGACCCGGTTCCTCGGAAACCATAAAAAGAAATCTGCTTAAAGGTGATTATAGTGGTTTTTGTTCCACTGTCACTCCTCAAATAAAAACTATGCATTTTAATCTATTTCTCCTTGTGCGGTATATCCAGTAATTTCAGTAATTTAACTGAATAGATATTTCAGTGGATTCGATACAATGTGTCAGAGTAGCTTTATGTTTATTATCTTTCATCAGCAGTGGTTTATGTGACGTGACTGGGTGAATAGTTTTTGTGTGGGTCTTCAGAGCAAATACAGACCAAATGTAATCATTTAGTACTCTGGACAGAGACTGGTGCAGACTGATGCAGATGTGTAGTAGATGATTCAGAAGCTTTGATTTGTCCAGGTGTTTCTTTGTGTGGGTCTCCCTGGATGGGCAACTAAGGTTCACCTATGGAGGGGTGCTGTAGGTGGAATAAAGTGTATGGAATGACAAACAAGATTCATTAGCCTCCCTCAGTAATGGAAGCTCTGTTTCTTCTCCCAGCTTAGCTCCCTCCCACAAGAGTAATACATCAAGACCTGCTCATACTAACGATACTGGATCCCACCCACCAGAGAGAATCCTTCAGGATTCCTTTGGAGTTACACACTTTTAAGTACTTAAGCAGCTCTAAAGGCAAAGAGCCAGGCAGCATACAGCAATGACCTTAGGCAACCTGAAAGATCCTGAAAAATATCTAATAGTCAAATGTGATAGAAACTATTTATTTTACAGTAAATTACTGGCAGCAGACGCCAGTACAGTACTGTAAATTTTATAGTAGGCCACTGTATATTTATTTTACAGTTCATTACTGCATTTTGTTTTTATTGTAATTTACTGCAATATCTTTAATCACAGTATAATACAGTATACCTAAACTACTGTAAAACTACAGAAACTTCTGTAATGTTTTCATGTACATTTAATTTACGGTTCAATACTGTATTCATTTTAATGTAATTTACTGTAATATCTCAATATAACAATACAGTATATATACAGTATGTGAATTAATGTAATGCTAAAGTTTGCATGCCCTTATGTGCAGTTTATATTTACTATAGTTCTTATGTTAAGGCATATTAATGTAACAATGCATGCATGCCATCTAACCTACAGTATACCTTGTGCCTTCCAGCTTAGTAGACAATGAGTGATTTAAATTACTTGTTATACGCTATAATTAAACTTTTGATACAAACACAGAAAATACACTGAAACCATAATTGTTCTGTATAGGTGTCACGATCACGCCGGAGATAAGCGGCGATCGTGCGGGTAAGGAGCAGGCAGGCAAGCGGGATACGGGAAAACGGGGTTTTAATAAGGATAAGCGGGTCAGGGAACACTGGACGGCAACAGACATCAGGAAACATCAATGACGGACAAGGGAAACCGGGGAGACCAGGACTTAAATACACAGGACTAATCAAAGTAACTAGACAAAGCTGGAGACGATCAGGGAAATACACGTGGGTAATCAGGGGGCGTGGCACACACGAGGAGCGGACGAGCCAGGTATGACAGAACCCCCCCCCAAAGGCGCGCTTCCCCGGGCGCGCCAAGGAAGGGGGCGACAGACGGGACGAGGCAAAACAGGACCTGAAAAACAAAACCAGAAATCAACGAGGGACAGGGAACAAGACAGACAGGCAAAACTGACACAGAGGCAGAAGCCAGGACAAGACATGACACAGGACAGGAAAGGCAGACAGACAAGAAACGGGGACACGGAGGGAACGGGCGGAACAAAAGGGCCAGGAGTGAACAGAGGGAACCCAGAAGGACGAGGAGCAGAGACGGGAGGAACAAAGCAAGGGGGAGCAAAAAACGAAGGGGCAGAGACAGGCGGGACAAAGGCAGGGGCGTAGGGAGACAAGGAGGAGGAAGGAAGGGGAGCCCGAGGGAGCCCCAGCGGGCGACGGGAGGCAGCCGGAGGGGCCGCAGGCGGCCGGGAGGCCGGAGCGGACCTCGGAGGGGCCGAGGAGGCAGGGCGAGGGACCCGCGGAGGGGCCAGGGAGGAAGCAGGAGGGAGCACCGGGGAAGGGGACGAGGGAGCAGGAGGGGCCCACGGCGAAGGCCCGGAGGAGGGGGGAGCCGCAGCAGGCGGCGACGTCCGGCGGAGGGTCGGAGGTAGGGGCCCCGCAGGCAACCGAGGAGGACTCTGGAGAGGGGAGCGAGGCAGGGCGACGAGGCACCGGAGAGGGACCCGCAGGCGACAGCCGACTCGGAGGGCCAGGACCCGCAGGCGCCAACCGAGCCAGAGCGCAGGCGAGGGAGGGCGAGCCAGGGGGCAGGGCGGGCGGGACCCCAGCCCTGCGTCTGTGTCCCCTCCCTTTGCGGGACACAGACAGGCCGACCCTAGTTCGGGGTCGATGTCGCCGGGGCGAGGGACAAGGGGTCGCAGGAGCGGGGCCAGGGACAGGAGCGGGGCCAGGGACTGGAGCTGCTGCAGGCGGAGGGGGCGCCTCTGGAGCTGCTGCAGGCGGAGGGGGCGCCTCTGGAGCTGCTGCAGGCGGAGGGGGCGCCTCGGGAGCTGCTGCAGGCGGAGGGGGCGCCTCGGGAGCTGCTGCAGGCGGAGGGGGCGCCTCGGGAGCTGCTGCAGGCGGAGGGGGCGCCTCGGGAGGAACTGGAGCGCGGTCAGGAACTGGAGCGCGGTCAGGAACTGGAGGCTGCTGCGCCTGCCCGGGAGCTGCAGCAGGCGGCTGCGCCTGCCCGGGAGCTGCAGCAGGCGGCTGCGCCTGCCCGGGAGCTGCAGCAGGCGGCTGCGCCTGCCCGGGAGCTGCAGCAGGCGGCTGCAGAGGGGGCGCCTGCCCGGGAGCTGCAGGTGGCTGCAGTGGGGGCGCCTGCCCGGGAGCTGCAGGTGGCTGCAGTGGGGGCGCCTGCCCTGGAGCTGCAGGTGGCTGCAGTGGGGGCAGCGAAGGCAGCTGCGCAGGCGGCGGCTGCACGGGAGCGGGGTCCGCCGGCAATGGCGGCGACTCGGAAGTCGCAGCCGAGGCTCTCCGGAGTTTGATTAGCCTCCGGAGGTCCTCAGCAATTCTCTCCAGATCTGAGTAAGGGGATTCTGGAGTGAAGGAGGCCAAGTCCTGCCCCAGCTGTGTGGCGAGTCTTTCCCCCTCCAGGGGGGCCTGTGGGGCCGGTTCTCCTATCACCCTCCAATAAAGCCCCTGGAGGGTGAAGTATCGATCAGCGAGGACCGCGGGTGGAATGGACGTGGCCCCTTTAAGAAAGTTGGGGACTCGCGGGATGGCTTCCCGCACCGCTCTGGCCCCCCCATTGGCCAGCCGCTCTGACCGGAAGGAACCTCGCTCCGGGGTTGACGGTAGCTCTCTAACGGCCGGCTCCGGATCCTGGAGTTGGAGGGGTTCCTCCTCCTCGCACTCAGTCAGGAGTCCCAGCTTGGCGAGAGAGCAAGCCCCCAGGCGAATGGTTAGCTCCTCCGGCTGCGCTCTCCTCTTCCTTCGCTTCTTTTTGGGGTCCGTCATTCTGTCACGATCACGCCGGAGATAAGCGGCGATCGTGCGGGTAAGGAGCAGGCAGGCAAGCGGGATACGGGAAAACGGGGTTTTAATAAGGATAAGCGGGTCAGGGAACACTGGACGGCGACAGACATCAGGAAACATCAATGACGGACAAGGGAAACCGGGGAGACCAGGACTTAAATACACAGGACTAATCAAAGTAACTAGACAAAGCTGGAGACGATCAGGGAAATACACGTGGGTAATCAGGGGGCGTGGCACACACGAGGAGCGGACGAGCCGGGTATGACAATAGGTCTTTACTGTAAGTTTTTAGAAAAAAACATATTTCACTTAGTTTACAAAAATATCATTTTTATAGAAAGATGTTAATGGAAAATGTTCAACAATTCTTACATTTACATCATGTCATTTTAAAATCTTTTTAATTGTGATTTTCAAAAATGCAAAACTAACTGTTGAAATAATTAAGGAATAAATAAACTACGATAATGTTCACAGGAGCAATAGTATGTGAAGGGAACAGAAGCATGTTGAAGTCTTAAAAAAAACTTCCTCATATTCCATCATTCCAGGTGGTCACGTGCGGCAGAATCCCTACAAACAGTGAAGTACACAAGCAATAAATAAACCATGCTATCTATCATTACCATTTTAGTTTCACAGGTAAATTTCACATCACTCAGAATAAAGTAGAGGGTAACTACGTCCAGTTGTAAAAGAATACATTTGTAATGTAATATACCATTAAAGAAAATACATATCTTTAAAACTGAAATGCTTACCTCTGTCTGGAATAAGAGGTCCCGTTTTTCTTGTTTAAAATGTCCCATTAGCAATTCAACTACTATACTATATACTTAAAGGTAGTAATGCGGCGATTTAACTGCTGGTATGACAAATTCTTCTCTGAAACTAACCGGCTGATGTATAAAGACACAATGCCCTCAAACAAATCATGCCTTATGCAAGGCGGTAACCCATGGCAGAAATGAAAATGAATGAGATTATTAAAAACTGAATCAAACTTCACACCACAATCTGAATTCACCTGAAATAATTTTGCATTTTCTGCATTTTGCTTATATGCTTATAAGAAATAATGAGGCAAACTGAAACTCTTCGCGTTTTTAGCTGATTGTGTTAAAACAACTGTGAAGACAAAATCTGATGACACAGACTTTACACAAATATCACACGTTCTTTCTCCTGCGGTCACAGCTAGCTTCGCCTAACTAGCAAAACTAGCACACTAGCAAAAAACTAATTAAGCACCAATACCAAGTTAACGTAATACTGATAACAAGTACCAAACAAGACCAAAATATAATAATGTTAATCATATCATCTAACGATAACTATCAAATAACGAATAATGAAGCTCCAATACCTTAAACCTTAAAATATATAATAACCACTACTCAGTTCTTAAAAATAACTGAGTGCTCACCACTTGAACAGACAAAAAAAATAAATAAATCAAGAAACATGGTATTACTCACCTTGACATCCAATTGTGTCGCTTTTCTCTGTGCCAGCAACGGCGAACTAAAGACAGCTCCTTCGCGCCTGTTTTAGTTCAAACAGCACAACACCTTCTAACCGCCAAACTGACCTTACTTGACGATAATGCATCAAATATAGCTGATAACTAAGAAAATATTTGTATTTTAAAATATGTAAAACTGTTAAAACAGTTGAAATATTACATTTGAAATGTCTGTATTTCAAACTAAAATAAGTGATGCAGAATTTAGCAATAATACGTATGTATTTTGAAAAATACAGGTACTTGTCAATTTTTACAGTATAACTCTGCCATGAAAAAAATGTAATTTGGCCAGAAGGGGATCCATTCGGGCTTCACAAATGCAGTCAAAAGATGATGCCGAAATCATCAATATTAAAACAATAAAAGGCTTGAACTACTAAAGTTGTGTGTAATGAATCTAAAATATATGAAAGTCTAATGTTTAACAGTACATTACAGAAAATAATGAACTTTTTCACAATATGCAAATTTTTTGAGAAGGACCTGTATTTCACAATAGAGGGCCAGACTTCCAATGCTCATTCGACAGCTGGCAAATTTCCGCGCCACCGATGGCCACAGAAAGGTAGAGGGAATCTTGAGGATGATGTTGCAGCTGTGAAGTCCTCTCTTCTGGCTGGTGCCGAGTGGAAAAGACAATGTAGAGCTTTGAGAACTTTCTCCACCATCCACACTTCAAAACTTGGTATTTTGATCCTTATAGAGAACACTGAAAAGTTTTATTGAAAAATTCTGATGCAGTCCAAAGTTATGGCCCTTTCTAATTTGGGTGCCACGCCCATTTTTTGCACTCGTGAATTGCACGTATAATTTGTAAGGGTTTTCAGGAGACCATATCTTCACTTCTAAGCATGCTAGAGAGGACTTGAAAATGTCATATTTGACCCTGGGAGTTTATATTGAAGGAGTTGAGTTGAGATACTTATATTTTCTGAATTTATAGTTCAGATATGCTTCTTTCAACTGTATAAGTTTCATTCCCATCACTAACTATCTACACAGTCAACTACGCCCCCGAAGTAGGGGGTCCTGTGGGGGATTTCTCACCTGTGACCATTTTCAGATGGCAATATATCAAAGAATGGTTATTTAGAATGAATTTGCATCTGCTTACAGTATCTTCCTCAAATAACAAAAATATAGAAGAATATTGGATGTAGGTGTGGTGGTGACCCCACAGCTTGGGGTCAAAATCCGAAAAAAGTTAACCAAAAACTGATTTTTGAAGGTCCATAGCTTTGAAGTGCTTCCCCTGAGCTTAATGTTAATGATTCTGAAAGAGCAGAGAAACATAAACCAGGAGAGCAATTTTCAGATTTCTAGCATGCTTAGAAATGAAGATATGGTCTCCTGAAAACCCTTACAAATTATATGTGCTATTCGCAAGTGCCAAAAAGGGGCGTGGCACCCAAATTTGAAAGGGCCATAACTTTGGACTGCATCAGAATTTTTCAATAAAACTTGGGGAATTTTCAGGGTCCTCTATAAGGATCAAAATATCAAGTTTTCATCAAAATCAGGAATGATGCCCATGGAACTTTTCTTAACATTGGTTGATTTGGCACGGACTGACCCGTATAGGAGTGATGTCGGCTAACCATTTGCAAAGCCCATAGCACTTCTGCTTTCAGTGTGTCGGTTAAGGAGAATGTACTGAAGGCATTGAAGGTTGTGGGGGTGTCTGGAGACACTGCCAAAGCGGGTGTAGGCCTGTCTGTAGAGGTTGTACATGCAGGACTGGCAAACCAACTGAATGGGGACAGTTGTTGTCTGACTTGACAAAATGCTTGTGCTTCTCTCCCCTGATATGTGAGTCGATGGCTTTAGAGCCCATTGTTCCCAGTTTGACTTTTTTTGCAAAGGTCAATATATTTATAGATAGAATAGAAGCAATGAAATATAGAAGTTACGAATTATCACAAGCGGTGATAATTACTCCCAAGGATCAATGAAAGGCATAAGCAGTTGCAAAGCTATTCACACTCGGACATGCCATCATCACCCACCTTCACACATGGACTGGGGAGCCCTTTTCAGTCCTGGACAGAGATCAACACATAAGTCCCGAGAAAGGGCCGGGCGATGCGCGCTCTATCCCACGGCTGAGCTCCGGTCAACACTGGGATCTCCCCCTTCCTTTATGCTAAATTTAGCGCTGCATGCAGGCAGGGGACGAGCTGGCCAGGCTCACCCCTCCCCTCAGGCAATGTGTCCTCAAATTCCCACTTTTGTCTGAGTAATGTTGCTTGCGAAATGCCTCCTCATCCTCCTGAAGACAAGATAAGCGTCCCGCATACGATCCTCCCCTTGCCCTGATGAGGAGATAAGCATTCCACATACTGACCTGACCCTCTCTCCTGAAACCAAGATAAGCATTCCACATACCGTCTACGAATTCATCCAAATAGAGTACCGATACTCCCCATGTTATTCAGTATTATGTGCTGGTATTCCCATTGTTATTCAGCACCAGGTACTGGTACTCCCCTTGTTAATTCCTAGGTGTCAGTACACTCTGCATATATTATGAAGTGTCATTACAAAGAGGTGCGGTACTGCGTACCTGAGAGTACTGAGATGTGACCCAGTACTGACCTATTTCATTCATTACTGAATGTATCAGTAGAATAATGTATCATTTAGTTTCCAAAGTGCCCATTAATATATGCTATTGATTATGTATTAATATATATAATCCATCCATCACCATAACCACTTAATCCTAACTGGGGTCACGGGGAGGGACCGTCCCCTATCCTGGGAACAAGGGGTGTAGGCGGGAACCAACCCTGGGCAGGCGCTACAACACACCGCAGGGCGCACACACACACACGTAGGGTATACCTATCCTTATAGGGCCCGCTCATTCACTTCTATGGGAAAAATGCTAACGCTAACTATGACAACCTTAACCCCCACCCAGCCCTAACCATAAGTAACCAAATAAAATACAAGAGTTTTTTTCATTTTAGCACGAAACCGGTCCCCATAATGTGATAAATATCCTTTTTTTCCCCCTTATGTCTCCACGAGGATAGATATACCCACTCGCACACAATTACAGGGCCAGTTTAGGCTTGCCAATCAACCTGCCCTGCAGAAGGAACCCACGCAAACACGGGGAGAGCGTGAGAATTCCACACACAAAGGTCTTACACCCAACGCTGGGATCGAACCCAGAACCTTCTTGCGGGGAAGCAGCAGTGCTAACCACCTTGCCACTCCCTTATAATAGATATCAGTCCCTCCAGAGACACTGGAAACTTCTCTGACAGCTTTTTCCAGTGGAGCACCGATGACTGAATCCTTACTCGTTGAGTTCTTCTGCAGTGAGACTGCATTATAGTGTTTCAAATGGCTGCTCTTGAGTTACAGAGAGAGGCTTTTGAGAAGTGAGATGTGTGGGATGTATTTGTACACGTGGTTAAGCGTGTATTAATTATGAATTTTAATACGCAGCAGTAATATGCAAGACACAGCAAAATTCATGGAGAGTGAGAAGCCTTCATCTCTGAAACATTGTAGAGCTTCCACGTCTGTCACTGTCGCCTGGAATTGGATTCCGGAGCTGGTGAGTTGTTGGATTTGACTGAAGTAATGAAACAAGTATCTAGCAATCAAGGTCAAACCTATGGAGTGAACTGAAATATTTAAATCCAACATGCATGATAGGATGCTATTGCACGGAACCTGGATACTGTAATTTCAGAATCACTGTGCAAATGGGATTAAGTCAAGGTTATACCAGGTTATACGTTAAGATGAATAAAATAAGCCAACCAATCATGAAGATGACAGCACCATCTTTTTAATGATTACTCCAAAGTGTTGAGTCATGATTATGTTTTTACTCAGGGGTCAAACAATGAGCACTTATTTACACCAGATGTGGAGGAAACAACTAACAAGACAGAATACAGGTAACTCTGCTGTGTCTTATGTAACAACTTCCACATCACTGTAAGGAGCCTGCAAGTGGATAATGAAGACATCCATCCATCAACTGTCTCACCCAGTGACTTTTAACCACTTCAAATATGAATCACACTGTCCAGTGTAGAGGACACAATCAGTATGATACCATCTTGGGTTCACTGGCAGAGTCTCTCCCCCAACCTTGGTTCTGTGATTCAGGTTCCAGGCGAAACATCCTGGAAGGTTCTTCTGCTGCGTCACAGGCTTGGTGTTTGTGATGGAGTTCAGCGGGGTGGTGATCTACAGCTTCTGCTCCTGGGAAAAAGCCCCCAAGACCCCCGGCAGCTGGAGTCCAGCAGGGCCCCTTTTTGGCGTCGAGTGTCCCCAAGGGACCCTGAAGGAGCTGCACCTCCCTCACTGTGAGATGTCATGTGCAGGTAAATTATACAGACTAATGTGAAAGTGCAGATGCTTCTTCCCACACTTGGCCAGGATGGTTTACAAATTCTGTGTTACAGTGAGATTGTGACTTGCCTTGTTTAAAAGGGCAGTTCACCCCAAAAAATACAAAAGATATGTTTTATTGGGGATTTAGTGACACCTGGTATTGGTGATATCAGCAGTAGAAATGTCAGGCTTCTGTCAAATAAAATGGGACTGAAATGGCATTCTTCTGTGATGTTTAATGCGGCAAAAAAATGCATTCGAAAATTAAATAGTAATGTCTCTAACCAGAAAGCATAACGTTCCACAGGATAAGCTACAGACTTCGTAGTGAGTAGTTTAATGTAGGAACTATTTCCTTCTTCCGAACACCATACACCAATCGCACAGTGTCACATAAACATTACTTGGGGTGTGGCATGTGCTAACTGCGTGTCACGTAATGGAGAAAGGAAAGAAAAGCAAAATGAAAGTGAATCTTCCAGCTTCTCAAATATCACATTCTTACTGTATTGAGGGAAGAGTTAGGAATCAGACTGAAGGCTTCTTTCTTCCTCCCTTAAGAATCAAACAATTTTGCTTCCAGATGGTAACCTGGCTGTAGCACATGTAACCGAAGACAATGTGGAGATTCTGCAGCCACTGGAGGTGACAGACACACATGTGGTCATCAGTCTCACCAGCCTCTCTCTTTTTGGTGTCATAAAGAGGAAATTATTCCCCAAGGTCCGAGGGCATGTGCTACTACTGCTCCGGCCCATAGATAAAGTCTTGAATGTGTTCTTGCTGCCCCTGAATGTGCCTCCTGACCAGGTGAGCATTTCCATGCCTGATTATTTCACCGGTGCTCAGCCACACACATCATCTCCCACCCGGTCACACCATCTGACCAGCACAGATGCTTCAATAATATTTGAAATCTCAGAAATTAATACTAATCTGTGGTGTGTAACACATGTGTAACACACATTATGGTATGTAAACTTGTTTCATTTTGTTATTACATAATGAGGTGTGATTGCATCATGCGTTTACAAGCATGCGTTTATGCAACGCAGGTGCACAAGCAGGAGCAACAGAGACAAAACATTTTCATTCCTACCAGCTCTAAG
The DNA here is from genome assembly GCF_023856365.1 of Brienomyrus brachyistius. Taxonomy (NCBI): domain Eukaryota; kingdom Metazoa; phylum Chordata; class Actinopteri; order Osteoglossiformes; family Mormyridae; genus Brienomyrus; species Brienomyrus brachyistius. The sequence continues at coordinate 1,981,976 of NC_064536.1, read as the reverse complement.
TGCAAACTCATTCATAATGAGCGATACAGGATTTCCTGTGACCACGAGGCTATAAGGGGGATCCAGCCAGAGGTGACGACCCAAACCACGACCAACGAACACATATTAATATATCCAATGTCCAGCTGACATACAGTACCACTCTAAAGTTTGAGTGCACCAGCTTGAATCCATAGTTATCTGTGCTTTAAACTGTATAGCCTTGTTTATTAACAGGGATTCAGGTCTGCTTTTATGGGCATGTGTGTCACAATTGGGTCCAACTTCCATGCATTTGTAAGACATAAGAGGGGTGAGTGCATTTGCAGTTACTGTGAATTAAATGTTGCAATTAAAGCCCACAGGGTGGCTCATACCTCCCAGGTTGGGGGTGTGAATCCCACCCCAGCTCTTTGTGAGGAACAGTTCCCACTTTTAACTGGGATTCAGAACATCACCAGCAATTTCCCCTCTTCACCTCTAGAATGAAGAGTTTGAATACAATTTTGACCAAACAATCCACCCAACTTTTGAGGTATTTCTGAACTGTGATGAAGGGGAAGTGGAGCTGAGTGTCTTGAAAAACAGGAGCGGTGAAGTCGTGTGGCAGCGCTTCGTCATTCTCACAGGTGATCACGTGCTTTTTCTATGTGGAAATAAACAGAAGGGGCAGCTGGAGACCATCAGGACGAGGAAACATGATTAACCACTGGGCAGAGATTCCAGTGTGGGCAGTGTGCACCCCTGATTCTAGCTTAATGCTTCAGGTGGATCTAACTTAGAGAAAATGCTTCCCTGTTCACTGCACTGTGAAAGGCATCGTTCTGCTGTTTGCTTAATGTCATTTAGAAACAGGAAAGGCCTCATTTAACAGGAATTCACACAAACATCTGGAATAATACCTAATGCCAATTCAGGGTAACTAACCAAAAAGCCCTCAAAGAAATCCTTAACCAAGCTGGTGTCTCTTCCTTCAGGTGCCGTTCCTGCATCACCATCTATGACTGATACAGGTAGGTGGGATTTATTACCATGAGCACTGGGACAAAGAACCCAAACTGGGTCATTGTTTGGTGTCACACAGGTGATGCTGATTGGCAACATCTCTAATACAGGCATTAGTGTCACTTCCTGCTTTGGTACCATTCCGAGGTTCTCCTGCTCAGCCCGTTATACCTTCTCTGGTGTCATAACATTCACACTGCATCCAAATACATTTTCATGAGGTCAAATGATGGATTTCACCATCCCATAACTCACTGAACGTAGAGAAAATGCTTTACCTAAGTTAAGTTTTAACCCAAACAGATGATAATAGGAACTATGTCCGGGTTCCTTTCTCAATGGTAGGACTACAGGAGCCTTTCCGTAATGAATACTAATCACCTATTAATTTATTTAGGATGGACGGATTCACTTCAGCAGCATTTATTTTATCTATCGTAAGGCATAATGTCAATGCTAATTACATGATAATTGTATCATTTAGAAACAATTTCTTCCTGTTTTCAAATTCACAGTGACAATCCAAACTGCATCTCATCCCAGTCCATCTTGGCATATTAACAAACTGATTGCTTTTAAATGAATAATGGCTTTGTTGTATCAACGGTTTATTTCAGCTCATTCTCCAATGACCTCTTGTCATTCAGGTGTGGCGTTTGTAGACCAACACAGGACAGCCATCATCCAGAGAGTGTCACTGATCGAACCCTTACTGGACGACCTCCATGAGAATATCGGTGCGGAAAAGTACGATGACATACGTGCTTGCAGAAGCAGGCAGGACAAGATGAGGAGGCTGTATGAGGTGTTAAACACTGATAGGCTGAAAAAGCTTTTTTTTGACTCCCTGAAGAAGAACGAATCACACCTTGTCTTAGACTTGCTTGGCTAATAATTAGAACAGTATGCAAAACCCTGCTCCCCACTTCAAATCTCCCAGGTGATACTCTCTCTTCATTCTTTTTGAGCCAGTTTGTACCACAACCTTTTAAAAACCCTGTCAACTCACACCTGGGACGGTAAGATATACCAGTGTACCAATGTGAATCGGTCAAAAAAAAAAAATTCACAATGGGACTGAAGACAAAGGAGGTGAACCAAAAACTCCCAAGTAAGGGGAAAAAAAAAATACCTCTGGGGGTCCAAGGTCAACTGGCTACCCACACCCCAGGGCATACTAACATTACTGAAAACAGAAAAGTGTGGACATGCTAGCTAAAAGGAAGGTATATGCTGTGATTCAGAATAAAGGCAAAGTCCATCAACAAGTCTGTTACCCACACCGGCTGGCAGGCATGCACGTGTGTCTTTAAAAGAATCCTATTGTAAGTTGTTAAAGGAAATGTGTACTTTTGTTAATGACTTATTGTAACATTGTAACATGAAATATACTTTTCACCTTGTTTTTGTACAAAGAGATTGTCCAAGTTAATCTAAGAGAAGAGTAAGGTCATAAAATCAAAATGTTACCTTCACACATTGTCACAGCGGGGCATGGTGCAGGCGGGAAGAAGGTGACTGTGCACCTGCAGGTCTGAGACGAACAAGAGTCTACTGAATAAACAGAAAACACAGGAGAAAAGGCACAAATTAAAGGGACCATGAGGGATCAGAAACTGACAGGGAAAAGAGAGCCAAGTAAAGAAACCATAACATAACAGTAGGGAAGAGCACGACACAGGGAGCAGGACTAAGCAACAATCAGAACTTGTTACAGCAAGGAATGGCACAGGGGTGGGTGACGAGCCATTAACCGCTCCAAGACAAAGGGATTTATTAAACAAAACAGAGCATAAACTAGGGAAATCACAAACTGAGCGGCACCAGGAGTGGGACTAGGAAATGAAACCTACAAATATAGTGGCAAGGCTCAGACTGACATTCACATTGGCAGACTGAGGAGCAGGACAAAGGCAGGCATTTAATTACACAGGTAGTGAGGACTAACAAAAGGCAGGTGTGAATGATCAGGACAATTAACTAATGAGCGCAGTTCAGGGAAACGGGCCACAGGTGGAGAAACGTAACTAACAATTAACATGCACAGAAACTGGGGAACTTTAACAAATAGCAAAACTAGGAATAATGACACACAACTGAGGGCTTAACACCAGGAAGCACGATGGACTTAAATTGGACAAAATATATATCAATATATACAATAAACTGGTGAAATTTGCAGATGACACCAAGGTGGGTGGTGTAGCAGATACTGAATTAGCGGCTCAGCAGCTACAGCGGGATCTTGATTTAATTAGTGACTGGGCTGATACCTGGCAGATGAAATTTAACGTAGACAAATGTAAGGTACTCCATGTAGGGAGCAGAAATATAAAGTACAGGTATTTTATGGGTCCCAAGGAAATAAAGGTAGCTGATCATGAGAAAGACCTTGGTGTGTATGTTGCTTCCATGTCCCATTCTCGCCAGTGTGGGGAAGCAATAAAAAAGGCCAATAGGATGTTGGGGTATATCTCCAGGTGTGTGGAGTATAAGTCAAGGGAGGTAATGCTAAGATTATACAATTCCTTGGTGAGACCTCACCTAGAATATTGTGTGCAGGTTTGGTCACCATATCTTAAAAAGGACATTGTGGCCTTAGAAAAGGTGCGGCGTAGGGCCACAAAAATGATTCCTGGTCTTAGAGGAATGTCATACGAGGAACGGTTACTTGAGCTAAATCTGTTCAGTCTCAAGCAAAGGAGACTGAGGGGGGACATGATCCAGGTATATAAGATTCTAACAGGTTTGGATGCTGTTCAACCAAATAGTTACTTCAGCATTAGTTCAAATACACGAACTCGTGGCCATAGGTGGAAATTAGCGGGAGAACATTTCAAACTGGATTTAAGGAAGCACTTCTTTACACAGCGCGTAGTCAGAGTATGGAATAGTCTTCCTGATAACGTAGTGCAAGCTGAATCCTTGGGTTCCTTTAAATCAGAGCTAGATAAGATTTTAACAACTCTGAGCTATTAGTTAAGTTCTCCCCAAGCGAGCTTGATGGGCCGAATGGCCTCCTCTCGTTTGTATAGTTCTTATGGACATAAATAGGATAAACTAAAAGAAACAAAACTAAAACACTAGAAAGACAGGTGAGGTAGGCCTCAAACACAACACAAGTGAGGTAGGCCTCAAACACAACACAACTGAGGTAGGCCTCAAACTCATGAATGCCGGGTTACAGCCTTGGTGCCATATACTCAACCTACTGAACTATGCAGTGGTCTGGGGAACAAGGAAAACACACTAGGGGCTGGTACTGTATGAAGACAGAGGGAACAAGATGGCCAGCGACACCTGCTGGCCAAACGGGGATTGAACACACAGGACTGGGATGGACAAGCGCTGACTCTGATGGTGCCCCTCACCAAACACGCGAAAACCGTGCACGGGAGGGTACTGCCAGGGCTACAAAGATGAAAGAAAAAAAACAAACACAGGAGCGGACATGAGAACCAGGGTATCAGACAGACAGAACCAGAAACTCAAACGGGGGGGAACAAAGAAAGATGGAGTGAACAAGAGGGACTGGGACACCAGATAAGGGAACATGGCTGGGGGTAGAACTTGGGGACCAAGACATGGGAACTGAGGGACAGGGATAATCATTTTGGGGCCAAGATGCAGGAACAGAGGGACAGAACCAGGAACCTGAGGCAGGGACCAAAATGGGTTAGGGGAACCAAATGGGACGGGCACGAAAGGAGATAGATGCAAACAGCTAGATGGGAAACCGAGGAGGAATAAGGAACTGAGGAGTAGAAGCTGGGGTGTTAGACTGGAGAGGTGACACAGACAGATGGGCTGAGTGGACCGCCGCAGGCTGAGGTGAATGAGAAGCTGGGCTGAGCAGTGGCACATCTGGAGCAGGAGGTGGGTCCAGTGGAATCCTGGGAAGGGCAGGAAGGGAGCTGGAGGTCAATGAGGTTAACCCTGTGCTTCAGTGTTACCCACAATGTTTGGAAAAAAAAGATATTTCACAATATTCTCGTAACTGACAGCAGGTCACATCCAGTTATACACGTAGATTTTTGGAGGGGACCAATATTGAGATGGAGAGGGTAGTTATTTTTTCTTGCAGTTTTAAAGCTCACTTCCTGACCCGTGAATAAAGACACAACTTGGAGAGCGGTTAGCGCAGAAGCGCGGGTCGGCTTTGTATGTAAACTTGACTCATGTAAGACCCTGTATCGTAACCAAAAGTCAATCATTAAAAGACTATGTGAAATGGTGGAATTTAATCATGTCATGTGGGTGAATTTTTTTTACAATGAGTATCTTATTTGATTGCGCAAATTGCAACTAGCTTGGTAGTTAGCATATAGCACAAATAGCAAGGCTGATATACGGCTCTACTACAGAATCGCCTTATAAGGCGACGTGACATCACACTCCTGACCTCGATATAACCGTCCTCCTAAATATTATTAGGAAACCTACAGTTCGCCCCTGCATCCAATATTATCCGTTTTCGCTTTCATGTTATTTATTTGCGTTTATATAACGTTATGTCGCATGACCGTAAGCAGTGTACTGAAAATGATTGATGTAAGAAGACAGATCTACTTTATGGAGGGTTTTTTGTGACAATATTCAATCAATGAATATGCCATTTAAATTGTAATTTAAATGGTCATTTAAATAATTATTTTAAAATAATCATTTAAATGACACATTTTAAATAATTATTTAAATAACAATTTATATTATGGTCATTTAAATGACATATTATTTATTGAATATTGTCGCAAAACACCCTCCATGATGAACGAGTCGCTCCACTCCTTCGGGTCTCTCGTCCTCGTTCTGAAAAAGAAACCCGAAGGAGTGAATAAGTTGGGGAGGGAGTTGGTGAAGAGGGATTCAGATCAGCTACTGAATCAGAGAGCCGTACCTCGATTATGACTGAAATACACCACCTGCTGGTGTAGTATATAGTCTACATGTGCAGTGACTTCCCGGATGCTGCAACTGGATTTTAGAGGTGTAACATTTTCACGATTTAAAATGATTTTAACTAAAGCTGGTTAGCGTTTGAAACTAGTTAACTGACTAAGTGATGAGCTGTTAGGTTTGCGTGTTTAGTTATTCATGTTAAAGTACAATGTTGAGAGACTTAGACTATAATTCAGAAACAAATATTTTTCTCACACGCCTTATTGGTGGTATTTAGCTTCCTCCTTATCATTATTTAGCCTAAATGATAGGCTGTTGTTTGACATTTCGGAACACGGGTGAATGAATCAGAACGAATCTTTTAGGTGAATTGAATCAAACGAACTGTGTACCAAAAAAGAATTATTTCCCCCACTGATAATTCCAACTGATACTCTAATTAACACCATCAGTCTATATAGTGTCATTGTACAACTGAATCCGATTCCACTGACAAAATTATAAGTTCACAAGGATAGTTTTGTATCCCTTCTTTTTCTTTAGGGTTATGTATAAAAGTAAAAGCTGCATATCGAAATTTACTACAACCAAGGAAAAATATATATCTTTAAAATTGCAATTATTTATGAATGGATGGATTGAAGCAATTCCATGAAAAATGCAACAATGTAACCTTTCCATCTTGACAGTACATTTAGCATAGCAGTAGTTCAAATAAGGTCTAACTGTATATTTTAAGAAAGATAATAGTCTTAGTTGCTAAATTGCCCGTAGGTGTGCCTGTGTGAGTGAATGGTGTGTGAATGTACCCTGCGATGGGCTGGCCCCCCATCCTGGGTTGTTCCCTGCCTCATGCCCATTGCTTCCGGGATAGGCTCCGGACCCCCGCGACCCAGTAGGATAAGCAGTTTGGAAAATTGATGGATGGATGGATGGATGGATGGATGGATGGATGGATAATAGTCTTACCGATGACGTCTTATCAATGACATTTTGCTGCCCTTTGTCAAATGAGAAAAACCTGCTTAGCATTCAAATATCAAACTTTTTAAATTGTCACCATTACTTTTTAAACTGATTTTCAGGCTTAGATGAAAGTACCTTTTTCTGCGTGTTCCAGTGAAGAGACCCAGTCATATTCATACAGGAATTGTACCACATACAATCACACCAGAAAGGTGGTGACACGTGCGTTATGTCTGCATTTCCACAACAATGACAGAATTACAAATAAAATACACGGGGATGAGGAAAGAGACGAGCACCGCAAAATGCATGGAATAACCTGCAGTGATATACAGTGAATCCCAGCCCCTCTCTCCCCTCATTTACAATATGCCACGCACACATGTAGGACCTCAGGCGGGGGTGTATGCCGTGCATACTGCGGTGGGGAGGGCCATTTACGTGGCCTTACTCACTGTACTGCGCGGCCTTCTACTTCCCCCTGTTTTAATTGCACTTTATCACATACCAGTATACACACGGGGCCTTGGGGGGCGGGGGCACTACTCAGAGGCTGGTGGTATCACTCGCCTCTGTGCCGCTGCCGCCCCCCAATTTTACTTACACCATATACATTGAGGGTCTTGATGGGGGGGTGATGTGGAGGAGAGCTGTTCACAAGCCGCACTCCTCTACGCTTCCCCCGTCAATTTTAAATTCATCTTAGTTTCTCAACAGCCATACTCATCCCCTACACTACATACAGTCTCATACATCTCCACACGCATCCAATACTCTACCTCTCACACAGGTACATGGGGGAGGAGAGTGGGCGGGTCTTCCTACACCCCTGCTCTCCGCCGGGGGTGGGGGGGGCGCTTGGGTCGTAGCTCGGCTGGCGGCGCCCTGGGGTGGCGGCTGGCGCTGGGGGTTGCATTCGTTCTCCCGCACGTCGGAGGGCAGTCCAGAGTGGATGGGCCTATGTCTCTGTGTCTCTGTGTGTGGGTGTCTGTGTATGTTGTGGGGATGTGTGTATGGTGTATGTGCATGGATGAGAGATGTATTTGCAGAGTGTCTGTGTGGATGGTGGGGGCCTGGGTCCGGGGCTTGCTGCTCCGTCCTGGGTGCGGTTGGTCTCCTGGGCATGGTTGCTGGCCCCTTCCTTCGAGGTGGTGGCCCGGGGGGGGGGGGGGGCTCGGGCCTCCCCGGCGTGGATGGGGCTCTCTACCGGAGGCTGGTCGCACCCGGCTGCCTGGGGTCCCAGGGGCCCTGGCCTTGGCTCGTACGGGAGCGGCCGCACCCTCGCGGGGTTGGCTACCTGTTGCCTCTGGTTCTCTGGGGCTCATGCACTTTTGGCTGCGGTGGCTGTGTCTGGGACCTCCCTCCTCCCCCGGCTGGGGCGGGGGCGCGGCTATCATTAGGACGTGGGGCCCTGGCTCTTCCGTGCTCTTTGGGGGCTGTGGACGTCCTGGGCCTCCTGGGTCTCTCTCCGCTGACCTCTGGCTCTTGTGGTGGTTGCGGCCTCCCACCTTTGCTATTTAGTACATTCCATGTTGTAAACACACGCACACAACACACACACATAGCACACGCACACTAGCCTGCATCTCGCCTACACAATTGAGCACACATGTACATAAACTGTATTTGCATGCACCCATCCAAGCACACTCTAAGATTTTATATGCTTGTATAGTTGTGTTACTGTCTGCACGCTTTAATTTAGTTTACTCCTTTCTGAATCTATGCACTCCTTTTTTTCTTTGTTTTTTTTTTCCTTTCCCTTCTTTTTCCTTCTTCTTTCCCCCTCCCAATATGTCCCCCTTCTACGGCCAGCTCACCCACTGCAATGTTTTTACATGTGTGAAACATTAAATTAATTTTAAAATAAAAAGAAATCGATTAACATGAGGGGCCTATACAGAGCTTATAGAGCCTCATGGAAAAGCAAACATTTTTGGCACAGCAGTGCATTCAGACCATGATTCTGCTTACTAAAGCTGCCGGACAGGACAAAGGGAAAAAACTGTAAGTGATACACGTAACAGATTTTTAAAGTAATTGATATACACTCACCGGCCACTATATTAGGCACACCTGTCCAACTGCTCGTTGACGCAAATTACTGATCAGCCAATCACATGGTGGCAACTCAATGCATTTAGGCATGTTGACATAGTCAAGACGAACCGCTGCAGTTCAAACCGAGCTTCAGAATGGGGAAGAAAGGTGATTTAAGTGACTTTGAACGTGGCATGGTTGTTGGTGCCAGACGGGCTGGTCTGCGTATTGCAGAAACTGCTGATCTTCTGGGATTGTCACGCACAACCATCTCTAGGGTTTACAGAGAATGGTCCAAAAAAGGGAAAACATCCAATGAGCGGCAGTTCTGTTAGCGCCACACCGGGTGCCACTCCTGTTAGCAAAGAACAGGAAACTGAGGCTACAATTTACACAGGCTCACCGAAATTGGACAATAGAAGATTGGAAAAATGTTGCCTGGTCTGATGAGTCTCGATTTCTGCTGCGACATTCGAATGGTAGGGTCAGAATTTGGCGTTAACAACATGAAAGCATGGGTCCATCCTGCCTTGTATCAATGGTTCAGGCTGGTGGTGGTGGTGTAATGGTGTGGGGGACATTTTCTTGGCACACTTTGGGCCCCTTAGTACTAATTGATCATCGTTAGAACACAGCCTACCTGAGTATTGTTGCTGACCATGTCCATCCCTTTATGACCACAGTGTACCCATCTTCTGATGGCTACTTCCAGCAGGATAATGCACCATGTCATAAAGCTCGAATCATCTCAGACTGGTTTCTTGAACATGACACTGAGTTCACTGTATTCAAATGGCCTCCACAGTCACCAGATCTAAATCCAATAGAGCACCTTTGGGATGTGGTGGAACGGGAGATTCGCATCATAGATGTGCAGCCGACAAATCTGCAGCAACTGCGTGATGCTATCATGTCAATATGGACCAATATCTCTGAGGAATGTTTCCAGTACCTTGTTGAATCTATGCCACGGAGAATTAAGGCAGTTCTGAAGGCAAAAGGGGGTCCAACCCGGTACTAGCAAGGTGTACCTAATAAAGTGGCCGGTGAGTGTAGTTTCCCATTTGATAGAATAGAATGTCTTAATTGTACAGATGGATTAAAATATAAAGACATTTTTCAATGTCCCATCTTGCTCTCCTATTAGACCCAGGCACATAAAGGCGAGTCTCTAACCTCAGGCTGTCTGTATACTAAATAAGGCCTCCTATACCAAACATGCCACTTTGCTATATGCATACTAAATAAGGCCTCCCATACCAAACATGCCACTTTGCTATACGCATACTAAATTAGGCCTCCCATACCAAACATACCACTTTGCTATACGCATACTAAATAAGGCCTCCTATACCAAACATGCCACTTTGCTATATGCATACTAAATAAGGCCTCCCATACCAAACATGCCACTTTGCTATATGCATACTAAATAAGGCCTCCTATACCAAACATGCCACTTTGCTATATGCATACTAAATAAGGCCTCCTATACCAAACATGCCACTTTTTAGTTACTGATTTCATTGCTATTCATTTTATTGTCTTAACTGTTTATCTTATTATTTGAATATCATTTATCATCAACTGTCTCATATTATTTTTTCTTTGCTTTATTTGTTTCCTTTCTCACAGGTGAGAAAAGTGTTGCACTACACTGGTGTAAAGTGTATACTGGTGTATGTGACAAATAAAGCAGTTTTGGTGGTAAGGGCTTTGCTCCAGGGTCCACTGGTGATATGCTTATTCTGGTAGTCATGGGATTTGAACCAGCAATCTTCCAGTTACGGCGTCTGAACCTGCAGAGCTTCACCGCACGTCTGCATGTAGTGTGGGGCGCGCACACGAAGAGGTTTTGAACCCAATATACGCAATCGACAGCTGTGCTGTGTGTTTCGTCTGAGGCCAAATTTCAAACAAAAATCTCGATGTCTGACTTACGCACCAGTAAATCGATGTGACCTTTCATTTGATAGCATCATGATAGCGAAGCATCGCGAAAGTGAATCCGCTTCCCCTTGGAAGAGTGGCGTGTCCGATGCGCTTCATTCTGCCGTGAGCAGATGACTTCACGTGCAGGGCATGGCAGGACAGAGCATCGGAGGCGGGTATATATACAGGGAAACACTCCTTTATGTGGGAGTTTTATGGACAGAGGCTGGAGGAGCTGGAAGTGTGTTTATTTATGGGTGTATATAAACAACAGATGCACACTAGTTACCTGGAATGGCACTGTGAGTGAGTTTGGATAGATTAGGGTGAGACTCTGCGCTGGTTTTATTAATTAGCATTGGAGTGTTATTGCATCCCATTCATTCTCTATTGTTTTCAGGGTAAATTGCACTATTGTTGAAATCTGTAGACTGACTTTGATCAGGGAACCATTTAATGAGAGCTCGTACTCCGAATGAGTAGAGCGATAAGGTGAAGACTTAAAGTATTAGCTTCTTAACATCTTAATACTTGTATTTAATTATTTACCAAAATTTATAAGATTTCCAGTAGATTTACAGGATTTATAGGATCGATAACGATGGCCTTGCAAGACGTGTGCGGCATTCGAAAGACCCCCGCATACCACAGATGGAATTCTCCAGCCTTGTTCTCCATGCCCGTGGGAGATACCATGCCGCACTTTGATGAGGTGGGAGGGGGTCACCTTTTGCAGGAAGGCAGCAGCCCACTGCACCTGTGTGTTCCCTCCATCAATGGCAAAGACTTCCTATCCTCCTCGTACTTGTCGTCGGTCCGGCCGCCATTCTCGCTGTGTCATGGTACCACCACCCTGGGGTTTGTGTTCCAGGATGGCGTCATTGCAGCAGCGGACAGTCGCGCAAGCTGCTCGGGCCTGGTCGCCTGCCCGGCCGTACAGAAGATCATGCCGGTGCACTCCCACCTGGTGGTCACCACCTCGGGCAGCGGAGCCGACTGCATGCTCTGGCAGCGCATCCTGGCCCGCGAGTGTCGCCTCTACCACCTCCGCAACCACCGGCGTCTGTCAATAGGGGGCACTGCCAAACTGCTCGCCTACATGCTGCATCCGTTCAAAGGCACCGACGTGTGTGTGGCGCTCACACTGTGTGGCTGGGATGGGGGGCGCGGGGGAGCGTCCCCACCTCTGGAAGACATGTGGGTAATGGAGGAGAAAGTGGCAGGCTGGGGAGGAGAAGAAGGATGTGGATCTAAGGGGAGGAAGGAGACCAGGGAGTGTGCGGCACAAGCCTGTGAGAGAGAGGGAGAGGAGGAGGCTGCAGGAGAAGGGAGGATGGAAGGAGATGAAGAGCAAACCGCACCGGGACAAGGAGCCAGTGAAGTAGAGGAGGAGCTGGGTGCAAAGGCAGAGCAAATGGAGAGTGACAGAGAGGAAGATGTAACACACAGCAGATGTGTAGAAGATGTCGGCCTCAGCCGAACCTCAGCGACACAGAGCAGCAGGAGCAAACAGGAGTGGAGAAGAAGCGGAGTCACTGCAGCAGAGCAGGAAGTCAGACAGGAGCCATGGGCTGGTGGGCCAAGGCTGTACTATGTGTGCAGTGATGGGACCTGCCTGCAGGGGGAGCTGTTCTCGGTGGGCTCCGGTTCCCCGTACGCCTACTCCGTGCTGGACTGCGGGCTGCAGTGGGGGCTCAGCTTGTCCGAGGCCGTCTCACTTGCCCGGGAGGCAGTGTACAGGGCCACCCACAGGGATGCATACTCCGGGAACTGCGTGGACGTCTTCTACATCAACTCCCAAGGATGGAGGTGCAGAGAGAGGGAAGACCTCAGGGAAGAGTACTACAGGGAGAGGGAGAAGAGGAAGATGAGGCAGGGAGAACAGGAAAAGTGCGGACTGAGAGACAAGTGAGGCAGGAAGGCTGGAGACAGGGTTATCGCTGTGTAAATATAAATTATTCAAGCTGAGAGCGTGTATCTGATAACGTGTTGTGCATAAATTGTCATTCCTCCATTCCTTTGTTATTTAAAGGTTTGCCATTTAACCATCACTGCAAAACTTATACTGGGCTTTATAATTGAGCAGCAGAAAATCACAAATGATTGCAGTGTTATATTTATTTATTTATGAGAAATGGAATTGCATTGTACCAAAACTGTAATTCTATACAAAATTGGCTTGATGGTTATATTTTTTATTTGCAATTATCAAGGAATTTTTCACAGCCTCCATGACAGATCAGAGGTTATTTAAATTTTTAAACATATTTGCCGATGGATGGACATTGTTGCAGCTTTACTGCTTGAAAGTCATCCGAATCAGTAGATGGCGCTCCAGCGAAATTTAGTGCAGTTATGATTCGTTTTGTTGCGACAGACTTATCTATAAAAAAACCGGAAGTACGTTAATTGTCAACTAATCGTTACAAAGATGGCGCTTTCAAGTGTTTTACGCGGTGAGTGTGCAGATTTCTCCGGTCGCTCTGACCGGCCCTTTGCGTTCGGATGCGGCTTGGATCGGACCGAGCTGGGATTTGCGTCAGAACCGGGAGACGGGCCCAGCTTCGCTGTTAAATCTGCCCTTTACCCTGATACCGAGGAGGGCCCCGAGAGGAAGATTGAGTTTCTCCATGGAACCACTACGTTGGCTTTCAAAGTAAGTCCACGTTGTTGAACAACTATTATCAGTCTACTAATTAATTATATCTGCAGTTGCAAATCGTGACAATCACCGTGGGTGTCGTTGGCAACTTCGTGCTATGGTAATATGAGGTATCCTGCACTTCGCGCATCGGACATCGGGGACTTCTAAATTTCTTCTAACGTGTAATTGTGTAAATATACAGTTATTTAAACTGATGTTATCCGCTATGCCGTGATTGACGTTACATGCACGTGTCACATTACCTCAGGCGGTCATGATAGTCGCAGAAATTCATGTGAAAGTTTGGTATCCTATCGAAGTCCCCGCTAAAGGTATCTAAAACAGCTTGAAATAAAGGCGCATGAAACGTGTTATAACTTTAAAATGTACGTATCTTAGTGGCTAAAACACATATAATTGATCATTTAATTTCTTTAAACGAAATATGAATTGCGATAATACTTTTTGTACATTTGCTAGAGAAAAGCTCAAACAGGCCAGAGTCTGACATAATGAATGGCAGCAGTCTGCGACAAATAACTTTAAAGGCCGCCGTTTCACAAGAAGTTTGTTAGTCTATCAGAAGCAGTTTACGTTTTCATAATTAAAATGTTGCCCTGAAGTAATCCTGCGTACAAGGTGGCCATGTTCAAAATTTGAAGATGCTGTGCTCCGCTTCTTCTCTCTGGCTTGCAAGTTGTTTTTTTAAATTGTTAGTTTGCAAAGATTGTTTTTTTGTGTGTCGCTAGAGATTTACGAAGTGAATTTAATATTCCATGTACCCCAGAACTCTAATTTGATTTGAAGTCTGTTCATACAGCAATCCATCCATCGTCTATCACAGGGGTGAGAAACACTGGTACCAGTTGGGATGACCTTCCAATCAGCCAGTAATAAAGCAGTGGTTCTCAGCTTCAGTTCTGGGGACCCGCTGTTATTGGCTGATTGAGAGGCCATCCCAAAAACCTGCGCCCACACCCGCCCTCCATGGAAGAGGTAACCCACCCCAATCTAGCAACTTATCCCGGTCCAGGTGGCTAAGGGAGCTGGAGCCTGTCTCAATCCATGACTTGCATTTAAGTTAATCTCTAGAGCTGTATCAAAGCTCAGTTAATCGATACATCACTATCCAGTTTGTCGTGTTTTTTTTTCCATCGATTTTTTTCGAACCTTCGCCTAGATTTATTCATATATTGCACTACCGTTTAACATCGGCAGATGGCACTGGCGACCTTTTTTCAGCATTCGCTGTTTATGTAGCCTATTCTAAGTTCACCGAAGTGTGAAAATGTCTACATCTGAAATATTGAAATATACGTCAAATGTATTTTTTTTCCCACATTTAACATTTTAAAAACATTGCGTTTTATGTGTGCACAAACAAATGTATAGTTTATACAGTGGGGGTTGAAGTGTGCAACAACTTTATTGAAGATACTGACTCATCCTTGGTAGTTATAGGCTGTTAATGCCTGTCAATCAATTTTGACCCGTTAGAAATTTTATTTGTTCAATTATTTCAATATTGGAGTGGAATACAATGGAAATATCATGATGCGCTGAATGGTGACCCTGGTATTGGATGAGTATTGTATCAGGGGCTAGCTGGCAATACCCAGCCCTATTCATCAGACACTCACACATTCTGTCAAACATTACAGCCAATTTATAGAAGCCAATTTATGGACTGTGGGAGCAAACCGTGCTATCTATAGAGGGTGTGCATGATGTCACTTTTTGCTGGAACAGCATTTTTGATATTTTGTGTATGTTATCCCCCCCCCCCCCCCCCATTTAGCACCTCATGGCACTCAGACTGCACTATCACTTTCTGGCCACTTTGCATTATAAATTTCCTGTATTTTTTTTATATTATTTTTATTATTATTTCTGTTTGTTGTAGTTCTGCTACTTTTCATTCCATTGGTTTAACTTGGTATATCTCAGTTTCTTTGTACTCTGCACTTTACTCCTTTACTTTGCATGGTGTGTTGATGTATAGGAATGACAATGAAACCTTTAAAACTTACATGTACCTGATTTTGATGTTGGGGAAATACAGTAAGCAGAGCCTGAAGGCATACAAAAGCCTTGGTCCTTGATCATACTTCAAGGCGGATTTTTTGGTGAAATTAGTGTCACAGACACCAGTGTATGTTCTGCTTGTACATATGTGGACAGGTTTGTAAAAATATTTAAATTTTATTACAACTTTTATTTGGCCAGAAACGGCAACCATCAATCCATGCTTTGGAGCCTGGATTCCAGTTGTTTCTGTGGGTCACTGGTTTTAACCACAGCAACTTCCACCTACTTGTGACATCGTGTGAATACCCTGTGTAGGAAACCTGCAGAGCATGAGGTTTTGATGGCCTTGTTATCCCAAATAGACCGTCGGGGATCCCACGCTGCAGATGTTCTTAGCTTGAGCCTGTCTCGCCAACAGTGGTACAAGGTTGCACGTAGCTAAATGTTCCATTTTCAGTTCCAGCACGGCGTCATCGTGGCAGTGGACTCGCGGGCCACGGCCGGCTCCTACATCGCTTCACAAACGGTGAAGAAGGTGATCGAGATCAACCCGTACCTGCTGGGCACCATGGCGGGCGGCGCGGCGGACTGCAGCTTCTGGGAGCGGCTGCTGGCGCGGCAGTGCCGCGTGTATGAGCTGCGCAACAAGGAGCGCATCTCGGTGGCGGCCGCGTCCAAGCTGCTGGCCAACATGGTGTACCAGTACAAGGGCATGGGGCTCAGCATGGGCACCATGGTGTGCGGCTGGGACAAGAGGGGCCCAGGTAAGCCTTTGACCTGCGTGGGGGCGGGGCCTCAAGAATTCTGACGAATAGAAAGGAGAATCCACAAGTGAGGACGAGTTCTAACTGGTGGAAATCTGAGAGGCATTTTGCTTAAATCCAAACCTCAGAGCCTAGCATGTGTAGTAGTCGTGTAAGCTTACACAGTGACTTTCCACCTCTGTCCATTGCGGGAGGATGGTAACTCAAACGGGCAGCCATTTCTTTTTCTCTGTGTGTCTGAAAGAGGTCTAGCCGTGCTGTCTCAGGGTGAGGTCTGGAGACCCCAGTGGCACCAGAACCAAATGCTCTCCTCCATAATTCTATAACAGGGATCAAATTTTATTTTCAGTGAATATCTGTTTCCCCATAAAATGAGCTTTCAGCCTTCAGTATTTCACTACACACATACAGCTACTGATTGCTTAAGTGCAATTAGCCTGTGTAATTAATGTATGATTAGCATCTGTTAGACTTGCATTAGTAAACACTTTTACATATGGATAATATGACTGCAAATAGAACTGTTAACGGCTTGTAAAATGTTCTTTTTTGGCTTTAAAAATGAGGAGGATAATTGTAACCTGGCTACCTGTTAAGTAAATGAAATGGATGATACTTTAGACCAGGGCTCTCAAACTCCACTCCTGGGGGGGCGGAGCCTTGCACATTTTTGGGTTTACCCCCATTTAACACATCTGATTCAATTCCTTATGCCAATTACCACACAGCTCTTGAGGTGAATCATTTGTGATGGAACAGGGAAAGAACTAAGATACACAGGGCTCTGCCCCCCCAGGACTGGAGTTCGAGACCCGTGCCTTAGACCATCCCTTCTGCTTGATTTGCTTTAGCTATTTGAATTGAACAGCAAAGGAGCATAGGCATTGGCTGATCTTCGCCACTAGGGGGAGGTGGCATACAATGCTTTATGAGGCAGAGAGGCAGCTATACATCACACGCTGTGTGTTTAAGGACTAGCGCACAATGACACAGTAATGGAAAATCGATAGCGGCGGCTGCTTGGCAAGGGGAGGAGGCAGTGTGATTGAGGAAGGCTTCAGGACAAGTAGGTCAGCTGGATACACAATCGATGGGGTATTTATGATTTCAGCAGAACATGTGGTGTGCTTTCTGTCACTGGAGGTGGTGGCCAGATGTGTGATGATGTCCTGCAGCGCGTAGAGGCCGGAGCAGTGAAAAAGGCCTTTAAATTTACTCACTCGGTCAGCGCAAGCGCTCGTATTAAACCACTGGAATGAGTCACACGGGCTGAATCAATCACTGTTGCCCAACTAGCTGATTCGATTTGAAGTCAAGTCAAGTTATTCTTGTGTCTAAGCATCTAAAGAATAAATTTAATCATGTTTAATTAAGGGGGAAAAGTATTTATAATATTAACAGATTACTGTCGCACTGATGGGTGAGGGAACTCGATGCTGTTTTCTGGCCAGTATGTGCCTGTAGCTGTTAGCACTAAAAGCAGCAGCATTTTTCTGATCTCCTTTAACGGCGTTTCACACCTTTTGTTTTTGCTAATGGGCCACTTCGTTAGCACACTGTTCATCCACCAAGAGACCAATGGGATAGTCAGCAATGTCACTATCACCCCAAAAAGGCCATAAAACCCATAATAATAAAGTGGTGTTTGTCGTATGTTTTTTTTGCTCATTGATTTCACTGTTGGTTTCCATAGATTAATCTTGGGAAATTAATCTCAATCCAACAGTGGCAATAAAATAAAAGCCTCGCTTCAACATAAATACCAAAAGAAGCGATGGCTTTAATCGCTATTACAGTTGGGTATGGGCACGTGGTCTCTTATTTCGAAAAGATCTAAAAAGTGACATAAGTAATGTTTTCTCATTCATTCTATGTTTGTCAGAGTAACAACACAGAAGGAATGACAAGCCGCTTCAGCCAAAAAACTGCATTTTACGGTTCGTTTCAAATAAAACGCAGGGTTGCCAACTTGGGTCTGGTGGCCGGAGTGAGATTTTCAGTTCGAGACGAGTCTCTACACGCATACACATGCATCTACGTGTATGATGGTTGTACTACCTTGGTTTGCCAACTACAACATTTTTGATGCAGCTAATTTTAGGTTTTTAATTAAATTTTATATATATATATTTATATATATATATATATATATATATAAAATATATGGCGTAAGATTTCTTGCCTTGACGTGAGAGTCTGAAAGCATATCCTTGCTGAGGCTTGAGAGTTGGGAACCCTAAAGTACATTTTTGTATTGTTTTCATCTGAGTCGATTTGTGTAAAATAAAAAAGCGTCTCTTTATCCAACATTTGATAAAAGACGTACTGCGTTAGAAAACTTATCAGCTATATGATTTCTGGACAGAGCAGCTGCTCTCTTAGGAACATTGCAGCTTTTTGGTTGAGGGTGTTGGATTTGCTGCTATTATTAACACTAATGGCATATTGGCGCAAACAAAAGGGCTGCATACGCCGAGTATGTCTTGCTTGGTGGTTAAAGGAGCTTGACTTTCATTGGTGTGGGAAACTGTGATTCTTGTGTGAGGGGTGGGCTTTAAGCTTGTATTTTTGCTTCCTTGTTGGGTTATGGTTCTGTCTATCACCTGGATCACAAGCACCGAATGGTCCTAAAGTCATCAGCAACCACGGGTGTGTTGTATTTCGTAGGGTATCTTAACTCCGGCATGGTCGGAACAGAGGGCTAAGTCTTTGCCGAGGAGGGGGTGGGGTCTCATCTTAAAACAAAGAGGCTCTGCTGGGGCGGATGCTTGTTAAATAATTTTCTAGTCGTCAGAAGCCTCACAAGCACTGAAATGTCAACTGGATCCCCGCTGCGTTTATAAGCGAGGGGCCTAATTGACAGGAAGGCTGTCATTTAGCTGTTTGATAGCGATTGTGAGCTATCAGAGGGCTTTTTAGCGCCAGCCGCTCGCTAATAAAACAACGCGCTGGTTTATTTTCGCGAGCCCCGGGCCGGACTCCCACGCAGTCTGGCTGCCGAGACGCTAACGGCATCGAAGCACTCATTGATTTTCCGTCGCACCACAATGGCCGCCGCTTAAGCACAGATGAGTGTCCGTCACCCTGATTTTGCGGTAATCGCCGGCCCGGTGGGTAATCAAAGGGAACAGATGAGTAATGCCCCCCCCCCCCCCACACACACACAGACACAAACCCTGGAGCCCGGAAACTCGCCAAGCAGCAGAGAATGGCTACAAAGACCAAAAAAGGCGTTTGAAACGGTGCATGTCTCCAGTGGGACGAGATAATTGCCGTCTAGCCGACCCACGCTCAGGCTTTGTCTCAGCCATGCTCGGATTCCTGGGCATCCATTGAGGACTTTGGGCTGAGCACCAACAGACCTCGGTGCCGCCACGTTAGCCAAAATGCGGTGACCCTGTTCTTACCTCAGGGCCGCACACCCAGCCGAAAGGCAGTTTTGGATAGAATCTGCTTGGCGACTAGGAGGCCTCTCTGTCGGATTGGTGGGGGAGGGCTCTGGCATCCACCTTTTCCTTATGACCCCCCCCTTCTTAACTTAAATCACGTATCATTTAGATAAGGGATGAGCCTGCGTTTGGCCTGGAATCTGCCAGTTGACCCGTGAGGTTGGATGGCTGCAGTGCACAGGTGGACTGTGGGTGGGGGTTAAGTTCTGCTTCACCAAAGGTCACAGGATGATGTAGTTTCACTAGTGTCCTCTAGGAGTCTGAATTACACTGAGAATCTAGTTTGTGCATGACTCACAGCCTCTGCCTGCACTGGATTCATAACTCATCACAAAATCGTCTTGCTCTCTGTCCTTCTCATAAACAAGCTTATGAGACCCTTCTGATTCTGGTAAATTTGTCAACTTGTTTCCTTCTCCTCCGCCCAAGGCTCCAAGGCCGACCGTAAAAGCACCAAAGGTTACCCAGTTTAATTTCTGTATTATTTACAGTGAATTTTTAAGCAGGCTGGCAAATATTATCTCCACGTTTTTGTAGCCTTTCGAACACGTAGCATAAATTGCTGAAGATGAGTAAATGAAGTGAGGAGAGAATGCAAATGTCATCGGAAGGTTTTGGAAAGACAGTGCTTATAATTACGATAAACCAAGAGCTGTGGATTTGCTTTGTGTGTCCTGTGGGACCCCTAACTCTCCCTAGCTGATAGCCCTTGTGCCTCTCCTCCCTCTCCTTAGCTGATAGCCCTTGTGCCTCTCTTCCCTCTCCCTCAGGACTGTACTATGTGGATTCGGAGGGGAACCGCGTGTGCGGGGATCTGTTCGCCGTGGGATCTGGTTCTATGTACGCCTACGGTGTGGTGGACAGCGGCCTGCGGCACGACCTGAGCGTGGAGGAGGCCTGCGATCTGGGCCGACGTGCCATCTACCAGGCCACCTACCGAGACGCCTACAGCGGTGGCGTGGTCAACTTGTACCGTGTGCACAGTCAGGGCTGGGAGCGTGTGTCCCAGGACGATGTGCTGAAGCTCCACCTGCAGTACCGGGAAGATCGGGCCTAGGAGAGGGTGTGGTTTGGTGAGGGGGAGGGGCCTTTGATGGGGGAGTGGTCTTGATTAAGACGGACTGTGTCCTGCAGAGTCTGAAACAGCATTTTCTGTGAAGGCACTGTTCTGCATCATGGGGCATCTGTATTAGAATGGCACAAATCACAGCGTTAAGGTAGATGCCTGAAGTTGTAAGAATAGATAGGAGGTAGTTTACTGGGTGGAAGGGAGTGAGTTTTACTTGTCATGCAGGTTGTATGAGCGCACATTAAAGTTAAAGGTTTTCTTTAATATTTCCGTTATATTCATCTGTTTGTTTTCCTGTTACCTGTTTGTCATTATCCCATGCAGTACCCCAGCAGACCTGTCGAGGCTGGGGCCGCTGTCTCCTCTGTGAACGTGTCACCTCGAAGAACCTTTTGGCAGCCTCTCTTCCAGAGAGTTCACATTTTACTGGGAAAGACTTCTTCTCAATAAAGCTGGAAAATCTCTCCTTTGACTCGCTGGTTGCTATTCTGCGGTTAATGCCTCTGCTTGTGTATTTGTTTTCTCTCCATTGATCCATAAATCTCTCTCTGAGCTGCCTTTCTGGTTTTGAAAAATCGCTTTGAGTTGTCCGATTTCTTTGTGTTTATTTGACTCCATTCTTTGCTTTCTCTCCCCGGTCCCCAAGCTGAAATGCTTCAGACCCTGAAAGAGTCATTATCCTCTTTGTACTTTGCTTCTGTGCTGTATATTTTCATGCAGAATGTCCTTCAAAATTGAGACTAAACTAATTTCTGTTCTTCGGCCAAGTGAGAAACTAAATTTTAGGAGAAATGGATGCATATTAATTGGTCATTAAAACTAACATACTGCAGGTCAAAACAATGATTTAGAATTCAAATGCCCCGCGTGATCGTTCACTGTTCAGCAGTGCTGTTTCCATGGGTGTCTGTTCATCCATGGTTCCAAATTTAACATGTAAAATCCATGGCTTGTGTTTCAGTTGTGTGAATGACATAACCGGCGTTTCTGCCTCCTGTTCCTTCTTGATTTAGTAGACTGTGTTTTATCATCCTCTCACCTGGAGGAATATAAGATAAATCCTTTATTTGCCATTTGCGTACGAGTAGAGGTACACAGTTACTGAAATTTTGTCCCGCTAAGTACACATCCTGCACATTCCATTCCGCCGCCGTTATGTCATCAGTTGAAGTTAGGCAGCTGGTTCCGTGACGATGGTCTGTAAGCAGGCCTTGAATGCTCTTGATTCGCCGATTCCCTTCCTTGGGCCCCCCGCCGCTCTGTTCCTTTCTCCACACGTTCTCCTTGATCGTCACTTTGGAATAAAGTTTACTGGAAAGGTGAACCCTCTCCCCGCCTCATCTTCCTGCCTTTGAACAAATTCAATTTTGCTGTTCTTCATGCTGATGAAAGGTTTGCGTCATGTGGACGAGCCCTCAGCACCTGTCTGCTCCGCTTTTTCCGAGGCTCTCGTCTCCGACACGGTAAGGATCTCGCCGGCTCTCATTTTATGGTCCCTGCTGTAGATTACCGTGGTGTTTCATGGCTGGGGCTCTGAATTGTTCGCCCGTCGGTGGTCTCGCTGCTTCCGAGATCCTCGTCCTCCTGGCGTCTCCAATGCGCTTTGGTACCTCTGCCCAGGATTCTGTTTTCAGGGTTTTTCTAAAACATGAAGAATTTGGCGTTAATTTTGACTTGAGCTTGAAGGGGGTCTAGTTGAGAGTTTGTGAGATGGCCACAGAATGCAAGGCTGGCATAGTGGCACGGTTGTTCAGCTGTGTTGCCTCACAAATCTAGAAACCAGGGTTCGAGTCACCATGATTCCGTGTATGTGGAGTTTCCATGTTGTGTTGTGGGCTTGTCCTGGTTTCTCCAGTGTTCCCCCAAAAAGCATGCTGATGTGAATTGGAGTTACTAAATTGTCTGTAGGTGTGACTGGTGTTTATATCCTGTGACGGGGGGGTGCACCCCATCCAGGGTTATTCCCTTGTGTCCATAGGCTCCAGACCTCTGTGTCCTTCGATAGGACTGGCTGTTATGGATGATGGATCACTTCAGAATCAATATATAAGCTTTACTTGGCATTTTGTGCACTATGCTGCATCTATGAAGTGTGAGCTTCTCAAATTCTCTACACTGTTTATCTTTGTCCTATTGTGTTGGTAAAACAGAGTAGTCTCTCCATCCATCCATCCACCCATCCATGGGGGGCAGGCATGGTGTGGTGTGTATCCCAGGCAGCACCAGACATACTCTAGCCCTGTGGCTTTGACCTGAGGAAGGAACCACACTTGACATGAGAACATGCAACAGTCCACATGCCCAGGGAGGTGAGATTTGAACCATCAACCTTCCATTGAGACATCTGTGCTACTCAATAAGTCAGTGGACCAGGTGAAATGTCTTAACTGGATTTTAACAACGTTCTACACCTTATTCTAAGGAGACGTGCACTAAGACCCCATCTCACGTTCACCTGTCTGTCTTGACAGCAAAACCGCACAGAATAAGATTTATCAAAATATATCCGTTTTCCATTATAACCGACAATATTGGGAACATGGCAGCCGTATGGAATTATGATGTATTGAGTTAAACGTTTAAAATTACAACTCCTCAGGCACAGCTGTCAGATTCGCAAGACAAAAGATCCTTGAGGCTCCAGAAAGAGCATATTTTATGCCTCGCCACGTCATCCGAACGTGCGGCCGTTTTGATTTTCCCCAGCCTGGATGTTCTTTTTTTTTTTTTTTTTTTTAAACCGATATCCACCCTTATTTTCTCACGGCGAGTTGACGCGTTGCGATTGCGAACATGCGAGCACTGCCGTTTAGCCGATGAAAAGCCCGTGATTTCGCAGGTACCTGTCAGCTGGATGCTCTGCCGTGCCGTTCCAGGAGCACGCCGTGCCTTTCATGTTTTTCAGATTTTTTTTCCTACCAAAATTTTTGTTTTTTTTTGTCAAAAAAAAAATAATCAATTTTACCACCCGTGAATGCTGTCAAATTTACCTTAACACCCAATCAGTTGTGGACAATTTTATGTTCACATTTCACACGGCTTTGCCCTGATACTCCAGCACCTTAATTAGTGCCTAATTACTTGCCCACACAATCTTATCTACTGCTAAGGCTGCCTGCTGAACCGATCGTCCCATAACGTTTCCCGTTTCAAAGTTCTGCTGCTTTAATTCTCCCACACTTGTAGACCTTTAATTAAAAGGTCACAATGATCACTGTGAACTTCAGCCGGCTGTGGGCTATATAAATGGGAAAAAGGCCGTGCTAGTCTTCTTCACGAGGAAGGCCGCCTGTTAGGTATTGCATTATCCTAGATGATTTTTTAAAGTTATAATTCATTAGATCGGTGTTTCCCAAACCAGCCCTGGGGGGACCTGGGTTCGGAAACACTGCTTTAGATGATAACATGGCTGCTCTTTGTTCAGCCCTAATGGTCATTCACAGGCATGTAGCCATGTAGTAAAGTTATGGGTTTGAGCCATGCTGCCCCCCCCCCCCCCCCCCCCCAAAAAAAAAAATTTGTTTGCTCCTGTCCCGGCATGTAGCCAGGTAGTAAAATTTTGAGTTCGAACCTCCCTCGAAATTCATTCCTGGCTACGGGCCTGGTCATTTGCATTACAGCATCCTGGATGTTTCCGGTCTCTCCCTGTTGCGGAGGTCACTTGGGGACACGGTGTAGCTCCGCCCCCCTTTCATTCATTAGTTTCGTCGGGTTTGTTTTCCTGACGTTTCTGTGCCGGATCCTTCAGCTCAGCCTCTCGCAATCCCCGCCTCCTTCCTCGAATAATGAAACGTAGCTCAGAATCTGCTCCTGGCCTCATTCCCAGACTACTGGGCCTTTGTCTGCTTTCCCTTTTCATTTCCTCTTCTTCCCCGGAATGACTTCACTCTGCCGTGGTCTGGTGGAGGGCGGAGAGAGCAGGGGAGGTGCAACTCGGCCCCTATTTATGTCCCGCTGCTTAGGCCGGCGGGTAAAATGTCAGCGGCTCGTGTTTGTCCCCCAGCCAGTCCTGCCCCCTCAGGTCTCAAGATCTGCCCGCCAATGAGGTGCACGGTAGCTTCCCATCGTCTTTCTGAGCACTGGGTCAAACTCACCTTGAGTTTGGACTTGGGCGCTCTCTAGGCCCATATCATAAACCCGGCCTGCAGTCGGAGGATAATAGTCCAGCTCCAGTTCCTTGTGTAGCTGGTCAGTGAAGGCACAATTTAAAATAGGACCACTTGGCGATTTTGGGTTGTGGGGTGAAGGTGGACACTTTCACAACGTGTCGTCGATGCCGTGAGGCATTTTTCCCAAGGATGCCCCCCGCCCCCATAAGTGACCAAATGACACATGACATTTTATTTGCATCACTGGGCCAGTTTGTCTTCCCATGTCCGGGTCTGCAGATGTAAGTCAGGCTGATCTCTGAGCAGCATCGGAAGCCGATGTGCACTCTGCCTTTCGGGCTAAATAATGAGCACCCCCTCCCCCTCCACCCCCCCGCCACTGCCTCCGAACAGATGGGCCTGATATATTAATAAATACATCAGGAAGGGAGAAAAAGCCGCGGCAGACAGACTGATGGGAGTCGCGCGGTCACGGCACCCAGCATCTTTGAGCTTCCTCGGCACTAAGAGCAGCCTGTCCTTCCAGCGAGGGTTAATCTACATCTCTGGCTCTCGACCACGAATGCGAGCGGTCAGGCTGGACGCCGCCAGAATGGGAAAAGCCCCAGTGGGACGGTCTGACCCTGGCCTGGAAGATGATCGCGTTCTTTTGGTTGTACGCCCATATGAGGGGGGCAATACGGGTGGACAGAGCGTGCCAATCTGGAATGTTATAAACAGGGGCAGTTCTAGGGGGTTTTTTAAGGTGGGGAGCATAAGAGGTTCCATAATACGGAGAGGCACTTTAAATCTGTGACTGACAGAGGAGTGGGCCCTCCAGAGGCCAATCAGGTTTCAGCTGGGGCCAGTGCCCCGCCCCTGTGTACACCACTGGTTATAACATTGTGTCCGTGCAGCAGTTGGGTTTTCTGTAACTGGACTGTTGCATTGGCCTTCAGCATCCTGGGCCCAATGCACCACAACCCCAGAATCCCCCAGGCTAGACACTGGCCCCGCCTGTAGATTAATGCTCCGTCTCCCGCGGATCACCGCAGGCCGGGGCCTCTCTCTGCAGCCCTCCACCCCGCTCAACCTTCCCGCTCCACACTCCGGCTCCGATCAGTCCCGCTGCCACCGGAACGCCGGAACAGCGGCATTAATTATAACACCCTGTAACGCTCCTTACCAAGAATGCACTTGCAGATCCCTGCGTCGTTGCCGGGCAGGGCTGGGACACCGGCGCTAAGAAAAGGCGTGCGAGCGAGTGTGGCCGGGCGCAAAGGCGTCACACGGAGGGCCGGGAAATTACATCACGTCCTCTCCTGCACGGGGCCGAGAGGGAACAGGGGACATCCATCGTTTCTCCTTCATCGCAGAGCTTTGCAGGGCAATCGTGGATGAATTTAACCACAAGCTGGAATGGGAATACATCTCCCCTACAGCTGGTTCCCCGGCTCAACCCATTTCAGCCTATAGGCCCCTAACCCCCCCATCCGGCCACTTGCCCTACAACATCCTTTACGTTACATTTAGCTGCTTAGTCGACATTTTTATACAAAGTGACTTTTTTTCCCCGATTCGCCGAGATGGATATTTTACCGGACATTCAGACATTATTTAAGAGACCTATAACAAAAGGCCTCTTGGGATCTGAACCAGTATCGTCCTCGCTTTCTTCCAGAATGTTGTTTGTTTGCGTGGACTTTATTCTAGTCGCTCATCGCCGTATCCAGGCTGATTCAGACCGCTTGAGGAAGCGTGCCTTGCACCGGTGGGGCGTGTTATCCAGCAGAGCTACCCTGAACATCAGGTACAAGTTTGGATAAATCACTTCCCATCAGAGGTTCGACTCCCGCTAGCCGTATTAGCATCACGCTAGGCGCTAACAGCAGACCTTTATCCACTGCCTGAGCTTTACCCGTTAAACTGATTCTTACAGTTGACGTGGCTTCCTTCATCACATTAAACGCTGCATGGTTAACTAATGAGGAAAACGTAACCAGAGGCCTGGAATATTAACAGGTGTATAAAAAAAAACGAGATTAATTAATGGTAATTGCATGCAGTCTGACTTCCTGTTGAGCATAACTTCCTGTTGAGCATAACGACAGTGTCTCCAACAATGGCCTCTAGGTTCCTCCTCTCTTCTGCCAGCTCAGATTTTTTTTGTGTATTTCCTTGTCACCTGAAAATGTCACCCAACTCAGGCATGTAAGACCCTTCCTATCCCCCCCCCCCCCGTGCAGCAGCTCTCTTTGGCTTCCACACTCCATTGCTGTTTCCTCTCCCAGCCACCCTACTTTCTCTCTCTCGACCTGCCCCCCCCCTCCGTTTTAACCACACGCTGCTGATTTTTTTTGTTTGTTTTTTTTGTTGCCGGTGCCACCCTGGGGTTCCCGTCTCCGCCTGTCCGCTCATGTGCTTGGAATTTGCATGTTCTCCGTGTGACATCATGACTTCTTCTCCAAAGACACACTGAGGTGAATCGGAGTTGATAAATCGTCTATTGAATATAAATGTGTGAGTGAATGGTGTCTGTGCCCTGCGATGACTTGGCCCCCCATCCTGCGTTGTTGCCTGCCTTGTGCCCATAGTTTCCGGGGTAGGTTCCAGACCCCCGCAACCCTGCGTAGGACAAGCGGGTATAGAAGATGGATGGATGGATGGATGGATGGATGGATGGATGGGGCTGGTCCTCCCAGCTGAAGTTGAGCTTTTACAAGGATGGAGTTCCTGCAGTTATCAGTACAGACGCCCCTCTACTTACGAACTTTCAACATTTTAGTTCTTTGTACTTGCGTATACCCATGACTTACGAACATTTCAAGTTACGAACGGCCGTTCGGAGCGTACCTCGTTCATGAGTAGAGGGGCGTCTGTAAAATGTTGCTGTTTCCATGGCTTCCCAGAACCCCCCACACCCCCATATCACATCCAAAACCCACAGGGGGTGTCAAACAATATGTGCCCACAATTATGATGATATTAATAGTCATGTGCATGAATAAGCATGAATACGCACAATCGAACATAAAAAGGGAGGCGATGCTAATGACATAGCTATGTATTTATAGACAGACACACACGCTAATTTCCGCTTGTGAATGCAGTGCGCCTTCCGTGTTGGCCACTGTCTTATGTGTCCCATCTTTTTTGCCCTGATCTGGATGATTTAGTTCTATATTTTCACTGCTAATGAGCAGATATATCTAGCCTGAAAGGTGTCCCAGCCAGTAGGCCAACGGGAACCTCGGGGGAGGTGCAGGAGGTGCACAGAGCAGGCCCCTCCCCCTCGGCAGAGCACCTGTGTCATTCCTCCAACCCTCCTCCTGGACCCTGCTGACCCGCTTCTGCATCCCATCCGGATACAGGCCTCCGGAATGGACCTGCCTGGGAGTCAGGCCTGCCAACCATTTGTAAATTTACCGACAGTCCATATTAAATTTACATTGTCTGTAAATGAATTTGACTGTCCGTAAAACCTTAAAAAAAAAGGTGTCAGTAAGAAAAAAATGGCATGTCGGTAAAAACAGTTTTGTCAGTTTGTCAGTAAAAGCACAAATTTAAGGTGGGAAACCCTGCTGAAGATTCAAATGGTGATGAAGATTCTACATCTGGCCCCTCCCCCTGTGTAGGGACTGGAGAGAGAGAGAGATAGAGAGAGGGGGGGGGGAGCGGCTACACAGTATGTACAGGAGCACAATTTTGCCATCCCAGAGACGAGGCCCTTAATTCTTTGGCCTAGCAATTAGCTACGTGCATCACCCTTCAGATCTGTGCCCTCTGCTATGACTCCTGTCCCCCTCCGCCTGAAGCCCCGGTCCCATTCTGAAGCGGCTCAGGCAGCCCCGTCGCCCGCATCTCGCCATATTGATCCATCTCTGGTGCCCTCAACCGTTATGGTGGTTCCTCGCTGGTGCTCTGCTTGCTTTGAAGTATATGGATCAGCGAGCCTTTGAGGATTTCGTATTCCGCCCGACCCCCACCCCCACCCCCACCCCTGCCCAGCACCATATTGGCCCAGAGACAGCCAGATAAAGGACCTATATATGGGTGGGGCCATAGAAGCACTGGCCCCAGCTAAAAGCTGATTGGGCCCCAGAGCACCCGATCCCCGGTTACTCACTGAATGAAAACATCTCATTGGCTAATAATAAAGTTGCCTCCTCTATATGAATTATAGCCCCTCTTATGCCCCTAACCTTAAAAAAATCCTCGAATTGCCCCTGGGCGAGACGTTGGCTCGAAAAAGGCGCCGGCTTGCATGTAAGACGCATTAGCACAGCACCCACGGAGGGGCTGACACTCGACTCGCAGAATAAAACGCGGATAAACGGGAGCGTACCCGCAGGCCCTGTGGCACAGCGGAGGCGCTCCAGGACGGGGGCCGGACTTAGCGGCGGCGCTGGACGGCGGCCATGGCGCGCTGGGACCACGCAGTCGCCGCCGGGCTCGGATTTAGCCGGATTCGGGATTTTCAACTCCAAGAATCGTGGAGCGTCAGGGAACGGAGGAGAAGGGGAGGGAGAGAGGAAGGCGGCGAACGACGGAGCAGATGGGTCAGCCATCTGGTGGAGGAAAAAAGCAGAGGGAGATAAAAAAAGAGGAAGAAGGGAGCGCTGGAGAGGGAGATAAGAGGAGGGAGGAGAGCGAGGCAGGCCTGTGCGCGGGGGCGCGTGTGTGTGGGGGGGGGGGCAGGAGAGGCAGTGTGAACAAGCCCCCCAGGTACGCTGACATGGATTCACATGGACAGGAGGCGCTGAGGTGGACTTCCAGTTCGGGGGTGGGGGGCGAGGGGGGGGATGTCCATGAGCTAAACACACAAACAGAGACGGGAATACTCACTTCTGCGACCATGCCAGGTGTCCGGTGTCTTTGCCCAGGGCTGAGACAGGGCTCGTTACTGACCAGCATGGTTAATACCCCGAGATGAGGCGGGACACCCGGAGGGAGGGGCTGCGCGGCGGAAAGAGGAGCGTGCCGCATCCTTTCTGTTTACCGCGTCAGGCCGCCGGTGTCTCCAGACATGGCTTCCGTACTATTCATACACACACCCTCTCCCCTTCGTGTTGTGGCCAAGCTTACTGGGATGTTTTAAACCAAAAACAGCAAAGCGATTTAAACCAGCAAAGGAGGGGAGAGACAAAGGCAGGTCGCATCGTAGGGAACGGGAGGATGAAGACGACCGCAGTGGGGCCAGCCAAACATGTACCCCGGCTCCATTCTTGGCCTCAACTCTGACCTCTAGAATCCGCCCCGTGTCTAGCGGTCACATTGGAGCCCGCTGGTATTGCTTAGCATGAAGGGAACACAGTATGTCTGCTCTTTGTAAGATTTTGACCTTTCTCTCCCCAGCAAGTGCAGACTCAGTCTGGAGCACACGTACAGACATACAAAAACCCTTTTGTTTCCCACTGCAGCTTTCTGAATCTCCTCTGTCTTAATCATTCACACTCCATTCATGACTACGCTGACATAAAAGCTAGAGGCAGATGAATAAATGAAAAGCAATAACGTGGCATGAGTAAATGCACCCCCACTCCTTCCTCAGCTGACAGACTTGCAAAGCCGCGCTGTCCATCATACACAAACTCTCACTCGCCAGCAGAGTTCAGTCAATACGGGATCTACCTCGGAGATATACGACCGAGAGCCACACTTATTTGGACGGAGTATAGACATTGCTGTAAAGATAATGGCTTACAGATTCGGGATAGATGCCCGGACACTCACGCGTACAAACGCATAAAACGTGGGAGTGAGGCGACTCCCGAAAGCAGGCGGGTGAGAAACGCGGAGACGCATGCGTGGGAGCCCATAAGTTTATAGGAGTCGCTTACTAATGTTGAACGTTATTTGGATGGCCAAGCAAGGGGAGTGGGAAGGACGGTCACTGGGGGATTTATTCTGTTTCTACGGGCTAAAAGCAAGCCATTAATAAGGCTGTGTCAAACAATATGCCTGCCTCGCCGTGCCGTAATGTCCTGCGCAGTGCCGATCGCTCCATACCGTTTCCACGTGTGCCAGGCTGCGCCAAAGGAATCAACGACGTGCCATCTTTTACCGTACAAAAATTTACATTTTAGCATATATGTGAAGGACTGACTTCCAAACGTTGATAAAAGAAACGGCAGAAAAGGGAAGTGTGAACCAACAAAGCGTTGATTTTATACATCACGATCGTGATTATACACTGACTGATGTTCTCATGGTGGCACTTAAATAGCCAGCGGTCCTGGGTTACTGGGCTATTTCTTATTTATGTTTGCATCACATTTTTAAAGCATTAAACAGATTCAGTACAGAGCGACGTAAACGCTCCACACGACGAAACATAAAGAGTGAAATACTGGACTGAATTAGCGTCTTTAAGGCTTATAATTTACGCGCAGGTTGTAAAAACACTTCTTGCGCTAAAGAGGCAGTGGAGGTGATGGGAAATAATAAGCCTTATGGAAGCGTGTCTGCGAGCATATGCGCCGAAAATAAAGCGGAGAGAGGATCGAGTTGCGCTCAGAGAGGGAGAGAGAAAGACTGAGAGAACGTGACGAGGGAATTTAAGACAGTCGTTTTATTACGGGGAAGAGGGAGGGGGAGACCAGATAACAGCGTCTCCCCTGTTCTTATTAGACTCCGCTTCGTGCAGATCCGACAGGCACAAGCAGGAGGAGAAACTCCCAAAGTCGTGGTGCTCCATGCCAGGCGTCTGAGGGTAAGATGCTTAAAATCATAAAATATTATAGGAAGTGGGCGGGGACGCGACTTGGAAGCTTATAACCGGGGTATGGCAGCTGCGTTTTGCGCTGAGATTCATTTCGGGACGCGGACCTGTGAGCGTTTGTTTGGCGTAGTAGTATCCCAAATATCAGCTGGCAGCATGCAACGCACGGACGCGATTCATAGCAAACCTCGCATTGTGTATTTTCCAGGAAAATGCCCAAATAGTCCAAGCACGTTACTGCACAAAGTGTGTATTTTGCTCCCCGACGCTCCAGTTTTTGGGCAACGTCGGAAAAGTGAACGTTACATGTAGCCCGCAAAGTAAAGGAGTATAGAGGACGCAAGCGGGTTTGCGATTGTAGGGAACCTACAATCCCTATTATAACATAAATGCATGGTGTCTGTACGGTATGCGTGTCTATCTGTTTGAGAAGTTTAACATTAAAGAGAAGGAGCAAAAATAATCGCAGATCTCCAAAACTCGTTTTGAAGAGACGGAGTGCATTTACTTAATTTCACTCCTGGTAGGGTGAGTATCGGAGGTGTACCGACATTCCTCGGCTTGGTTTATGAATGCAAGTGTTTTACCTGCTGCCTTGACACACGTAATTTAGCGCGGGGGTGGGAGGGGGGTCAGGCGTACTCATTTGAGATGGCAAACTCTTCATCGCGTTGTAAAGCGATCATTAATCTAAGTGATTTAAGGTTGTGGGGGCGATCGGAGAGAGTAAATGTTTTGCAAGGAAGAGAAGGACGGACAATGACGACATGGGTCGTGTCAGTGGCTGTTAACAGCTTGCCTTTCTCCGGTATGTTACTGATGTGCGTCTGTATCCTCCTGTGTGTGTATGTGTATGTGTGACAGAGAGAGAGAGAGAGGCTGCATGCCATTGGCATGTAAACGACTTTTACTATGCGTATACCTGTGTGTTTTTATGGTGTGTATCTGTGATTTATCTGCGATCTTCGGCGTCCTCGCCGTGTTTATGTCCTCGGTCAAGGTGTGTGCGTGTGCATGCCGCCTGCGTGGAAAGCAAAATAAATGGGGCATTTAATAAGGCATGCCCCGTGTCGCCGGCGACAATCTGTTGATGTTGCTTATGCGTGTGATACACTGAGAAGACCTAGCATACTCCAGATCGCAGCTGGGGCGTGAAAACGAGTGTGATCGCGGGACACGGGAAGGGAGGGAAGGTGTATCTGTCCTCCCAGAGAGGGACCGGGGAGTTGATAACAATAGAGCAGACACAAGGACTTGGTGACTTGTGCCTGCGTAGGGACTGCACGGGCAAACCGGAGGAGAGATGACTCAGACTCACCGCTTAAACACTGCCCTGGGTTAAAGCAAAGAGGGAAAGGGGCAGGTGTTTAATCGAGATTTGCGTGTGTGCGCCCGGCTCCATCGATCAGACTGTGCCGGGTTTGTCACCTTTCGGAGGCTGATGTTTGAGGACGCTGCGCCCTCGCCTCTGTCAGGCAGCCAAACTTTCCCGTCGTGATACACCGGGGTAATTTTAACTCCGGGAAGCAGACGCTGCGTGTAAAAGCTGTGTGGAAGGTTAGGCGTCGTAAAGGATGTCTTCCTCGGCTGCCCTTGAAAAATAAAAAAAAGCCCTGAAATATAAGAGTATTACTCCTCTCCAGTTTAAAGCTGAGTTTTACAGATACTACAGAGACTGTATCTCCCCTGTCTTTTTGTATGAGCATCCAGTCTCCTTCCCGTAAGGCTGAGGTGTGACAGAACAGCACGAAGCCACAGGAGAGCTGCAGGGCTGTCGGGTGTGTGTGTATGTGCATGTGTGTGTGTGTGTGTAGTGCCAAGCATTGGCCACCTACCACAGAACAGCATACATACCGTGAAACTTTATAGGACCAAACAGGGATGCCTTTCCAATGCTTGGTTCTTGTTTCCAGATAGAAATTATGTTTTTGTTATTAAGATGCTGCAACATTTATTATGTTTTTTTGTTTGCTTGTTTCTGAGCATGGGTGCCAATAGGACGAGGCGGGTAGGAAAACCAGACTGGATGAATGCACTGAAAAATGCATGCTGTGCTGTTTTCGGCCCAAGGGATCCTTGGCAGATTGAAGACGGCCGAGATGTTTTGACACGTCCCGCTGAACGGCATCTCTCAAGGGCTGACTGGCTCTCGGAGCGTTCGGGTCTGTGAGCGCCTTCTGTGGACGCTGTCGTGCCGCGGATGGGGTGCTGTGCTCGCCCCAGTGTTGATTCCGTGCGTGTGTGTGGTATGGTAAATCTCTCCTGGTTTCCTGCCCGGTTACCTTTAAAAAGGCACGCGGCGCCCCTTTAAGGTCACCATACACAAAGACGTCCGCTAGGGCACCTGTACGCCTGCAGAGACGCCGTGGCAGGAGAGACAGGGGCTAAGGTGAGGTTATGCTAATGGAGATGATGCCCAGAGATTGCTGGACTGAATCCAAGACAGTAAAACTGGACGCGTGCACAAAATATCACAGGGGACCTTCTAACCAAACAAAGTAGCACTGGCATACTAACATCCCACTGCTGACGCTCGGTGGGGCTTCTTAACGAGCGAACGGAGAAAGTTTGCCACAAACGGCAACCCGGTAGAGGAGCAGGCAGGCGCCGTATTTTCAGAGAAGGCCGCTCACGTGAGGGAAATATGTGCGAAACGACCAGAAAACAACTCATTAGTGGACAAAGGGAGAGGCAGAAATCTCCCGAAACATAAAAGAACAGAAAAACAAACAAGAACAGCGTCTGACTGTGCGTTTGCCTCTGAATAAATCAGCAGCTGCTGACGATAAGACAATAAGAAATAAAATAAGAGCAAGCGGAGGCCTGACAGACGGCAGCGAGCTCGCGTTAGCGGCTCTGCGATTCATTAATCTCCGGCGGCTCCTCCGAGGTGACAGACCCGTCGCCGGTCTGTTTATCCGCCGTCGCCGGTCTGTTTATCCGCCGTCACCGGGGCCCTGTAGCGCCGCCACGGAGTTACCACGGTTTCCTGCCCGTCCCGATGCCAACAGTCAGTCCACAAGCTCTTCTTAAGGTCTGTGGCGTGTACAGGGACATAGGCTCTGTCTTGGACCACCGTCATTAAGGTTTGCTGCTCAGTCATTCAGCAATGCAAAAGAAGGCGTACTGGAAGGTGATCCATCCATCCGTCCATCCATCCACACATCTAATAGAGGCACCAGTGCTTTCATGCACAGGCTTACCCAGAGACCTCTGTTAAAATGCCCCCCCCCCTTTCCACTTCAATCAACAACTACCCCCCCTCCCCATGTGGGCTGGTGAGACAGGGTGTGCTGTAAACGTGGAGGTGGGAAGAGGCGTGACGCTAACCTGCGTGAGCTTCCGGGAAGCGCGCTGAAGGTCTATGCGCCGTCACATTGTCCGTGCGACTCTGATAGAGGGATTAATGGGTGTCGGCCTGCTTTTCATGTTTGATATTTTACTCCTTGATGAACAGAGTCCACTTCAGGATCTTCCTTTATTTTATTTTTTTGATGAATGGGCAATTAGAAGCCCCCCCTCTAGCCTGCTGGCCAGATAATTCCGTTTTAATAGAACTTCAATTTCTTTCACATAACTGTGATTAAAAAATAGAAAGGGGGGAATAGATCAGTAATGCTGTCATTCCAGAGGTGCTGACGCTGCTGTTTGGGTGGGGCGGGGTGGTGGTGGTGGGGGGGGTGCTTGTTGCAGTTGTGGGGTTTCCAGATGGGTGCTGTATCCTGGTGTCCCCTCAGTTGCTGTTATTCCTGTTCCAGATGAGGGCGCCGTCTCCCCACTTCGACACGGCATTCCGCTGGGTTCTCTGATGTTGGGCTGAGCTGGTGACTCTCTAGTGCACAGTGATGGGCAGGAGCCTCCCCACCCCCCCCACCACTGGCCAATAGAGAGACATGCAGTATTCTTTTGTCCCAAGTGACACACAAGTGAGGAATGCTTGAGGTGTGAGATCATCCAGGAGCAGTTGGGGTCAAAGGCCTTACAAACTCTCCTGGTCATGGGATTCAAACCCACAACCTTCAGGATGTGGATACAGATCCCTAACCCTACTGGGCTACATATTACCCATACCCTTCCCTTAATGGCTACGGGCTGACTGTGTATGCTCATTCCTGTATCTCATACATTTTACCCAGAAAAAGCCTTCAGTTGTTCTTTATTCAGCACCTCCTTGGTACCCAAGTGTTCCTCTTCATAAGTCCATTGCACCTCATAGATCTTTGTGCTTATCCTAGAGATCTTCACGCTCCTCCTTGAGACTCGACTTTCCATCTCACCTTTCATCCCTATTCATCTGCAGGGTTCCCATGGGAAACAGACGCCCTCCAGTGCGCCGGCCGGTGCCTCCCTATCTATCTAAAGTCATTCAGACGTTTGATGGAACTCTAGTTCAAGAATATCTATTCATTTCTGTGGTAATTGGTCAGGATGCCAGTTTGTAAATCTTTTTTTTTCTCATTTGGCTGTGTTCTCTCTGTTTCATGTTTAAAAGAGAAACGTTTTGTAGTCCTCTTTTGTTTTGTTTTGTTTTTTTAAAGAGATGAGCAATTTTGAAAGGCACATTCAAAATTCCAATTGCTTTTTGAAGCTTTAATTTAAAAAAAATCTACATAATTAATGAAACAGCCTAGCTAAAAAAATGTTCAAAGAGCGAAAATGTTTAGATTTTCCCTCATTTCTCATTACGGGCCTGGTGATGCGGCGAAGGTATTTCAATTGAGACGAGACTCATTTGAACGAGCAGAAGAATAGAAATGATGGCGTTGGTGTTCTTGGAACATGCTGATCGTTAAAGCTCGTTTAATTACAGGCAAAAAAAAATTAATGAAACCCACCACTGAGAGACCGGGATGGCCAAGCCTTCTGGTGCATTCCCCTGAATCTTTTATTCGGCGATGTGGAAGGGGGTCTGTTCCTCCGCCCGGGAGACTGGTACTGTGGTGGGCGAGACTGGTACTGTGGTGAGCGAGACTGGTACTGTGGTGGGTGAGACTGGTACTGTGGTGGGCGAGACTGGTACTGTGGTGGGCGAGACTGGTACTGTGGTGGGTGAGACTGGTACTGTGGTGGGCGAGACTGGTACTGTGGGTACTGGCTGGTCTTCCAGATCCTCTCAGCTGGTTCAGGGAGCGTGACCTGAATCACATTCAGACCTGCAGGACAAACCAAGGTGCCTCCATTTTCAATTATAATACATGAAACACCCCTTTCAACTGGAACTGTGGACCCTCTGAGATCTGACCAGTCACAGCTTAAAGCTATAATATTTTTAATATTATTGTATACTTTATAAGTTTATTTTTAAAGAACAATGATTGATCTGGGGGTTTGAACCCGAAACCGTCTGGCATCTTGTATTCAGAGAACCCCCTTTTCTGTGTCTGTTCTCGTTTGCTCTAGAGTCTGATTATGGATGCCAGCCTGGTGGAGTCGATCATGTACACTGTTACAGGGTGATTGGCGTGCTCAAGGAGCAGATCAGACAGATATGGTGTTAAATCCCACAGACGCCGATTCCCCCTTACCGAGTGACTTCGATTAAACCGCTTAACAAAAAAAAAAACGTAAGCTCTAGTCCGCTTGGATGTAAATGTCAGCAGAAATTTAAGAAGTAAAGGCAGCACTTCTAAGGACGCTTGTGTCCGAGGGCAAATACTTATTTTGTTGGGTGGTATCTGTACCAGGCCTGGTGGCTGGAGAGAAATTGTTGCTGAGATGGTAGAGGCCGCAGTGGGGGGCGCTGGTTCTGTTATTGAGCTTAACCGTGACAGGAGATCAGTGTGGATTGGGAGATCCTCCTCAACCCCCATCAAATGGATCAGCCACCATGGAAATGGAGAGTGTGGTGTTTAACGTTATATGTAAATTACGAGTGTGATGAACAGGTGTCTTGTTCAATCAGATGAAGGTTTCTCAGAGGTGGTCCCAGAGATGGGGTGTGGCTGGCTGTGATGATGATGATGATGATGGAGATTTTTGAGAGTTTTGGGTGCGGCCTGGTTATATGGAGCACACCATGGCTGGCAGGTCAGACGTGCAGCTCTGGGTGTCAGCAGGAAAAAATTAAAATAGAGGCGCGTTTGCCACGTGTGTGTGTGCGTGCAACTCCACCCACGTGCTGGGGTGAGGGGGCAGGGGGTACCAAGCTGAACAGCCAGCTAGTCCGATTCCTCAGCTACCTCGAACATCTCGTCTCGCTCGCCAACAAACTGTCTTCCCTGCACGCGTATAAACTGCACGCTGCGGTGTCAGCCTCTCGGCACCATGGGAGTTTGTTAACCCCCCCCCCCCCAAACACACAAACACACCCCCATTGAGTTTCTGCTTCCCAAATGCCTCCTTCCTCTTCATTTCCTGGAGATGTATGGATATCTGGAACTGGAGACTGAGGTAGGCTGGGAGACCTGACATATGCTGCACCCACAGATACTCGCACACATTCACACATACGCTCACATACACACACACTGACACACATACATACAGACCTGTACTCCCATCTTTGTGGGGACCGTCCATACATTTGTAAGGGAAAAACCAAAATCTAATCATTTAGACCTTAATCCCTACCCAGCCCTAACCTTAACCATAAGTAACCAAACACAATACAGGACCATTCCATCCATTCCATTCTGCCCCGGGGCCTCCTCCCAGTTGGGAATGACCGAACACCTCAACAGGGAACCATCCAGGAACCATCCTAGATAAATAGAGAATCACCTCAACTGGCTCCTTTCAATGCAAAGGAGCAGCAGCTCTACCCTGAGCCCCTCCCGAATGTCCGAGCTCCTCACCCTCCAAATCTCCAAGGCTGAGCCCAGACACCCTACAGAGGAAGCTCATTCCTGCAGCTTGTATCCATGATCTCATTCTTTCACTCATTACCCAGAGCTCACGACCATAGGTGAGGGTAGAAACATAGATCGACTGGTAAATCTAAAGCTTCACCTTCCTACTCGGCTCCCTTTTCACCACAACAGAAGAGTACAGGGTCCGCATTACTGCCGACGCTGCACCAGTCTGCCTATCGATCTCCCGCTCCATTCTTCCCTCACTTGTGAACAAGACCCCGAGATAATTAAACTCCTCCACTTGGGACAGCAGCTCATCCCCCACCAGGGGAGGGCAATCCACCCTTTTCCGGTCGAGAACTATAGCCTCAGACTCGGGGATGCTGATCCTCATCCCGGCCACCTCACACTCAGCTGCAAACTGCCCCAGTGCATGCTGCAGGCTGCTGGCCGATGATGCCAACAGAACCGCGTCATCAACAAAAAGCAAAGATGCTTGAGGCCCCCAAGATGCTGAGGCCCCCAAACCAGACCCGCTCCACCCCTAGGCTGTGCCTAGACATTCTATCCATAAAAATTATGAACAGAATCAGTGGCAAAGGACAGCCCTAGTAGAGTCCAACACCCATCAGAAATGAGTCTGACTTACTGCTGGTGGTGCGAACCAAGCTCTCTCTCCATTTGTACAAGGACCTGATGGCCCGCCACAACAGACCCCATACTCCTGAAGCACCCCCCCCCCCTCACAAGGCCCACGAGGGACACAATCATATGCCTTTTCCAAGTCCACAAAACACATGTAGACTGGTTAGGCTAACTCCCATGAGTTTCCACGGAACCCGCATTGTTCCTCCTGGAATCCAAGGTTCGACCAAGGACCCTCTTCCCTAGTACCCCAGGAAGGCTGAGGAGTGTGATTGCCCTGTAGTTAGGGGACCGGAGGATGTGTCCCATCTTAAAGTTTGGGACCACCACCACAGTCTGCCAATCCAAAGGCACTGTCCCTAACGTCCATGCAATATTGAAGAGGCATGTCAGTCAAGACAGTCCAACAACATCAATAGCTTTCAGGAACGAAACAAGAGGGCGAATCTCATCCATCTCCAGATCCTTACCAGCGAAGAGTTTTTTGACTTCTGTGACCTCAGCCCTAGAGATGGGCAAGTCCAAGTCTTCCAGCTTTCTCCAAGGAAGGAGCATCAGTGGAATTCAGGAGATCCTCAAAATATTGCTTCTGCCGCCTGACTATATCCCAAGTTCATGTCAACAATTCTCCATTCCTATTGTAAACAATATGAGTAAAGCCCTGCTCCCCCCCCCCCCCCCCCCCCCGAGTTGCCAGACGATTTGGCAGAACTTTTTCAAGGCCATCCAAAAGTCTTTCTCCATGGCCTCACCAAATACCTCCCGCATCCAAGATTTTGGGTCAGCAACCGCTAAAGCGGCTTTTCGCTTAACCTGCTGGTGCTCGTCAGCGGCTTCGACTCCTCCTTCAGCCTGACAGCTCCCTTTACCACTGGTGTCCTCCGCCGGGTCTGGGAATTGCCGCCACGACAAGCACCAACTACCTTACAATCACAGCTCTGCACTGTTGCCTCAGCGATGTAGCCCTGGAACATGGCCTATTCAGGCTCCATGTCCCCTGACTCCCTCAGGAGGGAAAAGAAGTTCTGCCACAGGTGTGAGTTAAAGATCTGTCAGACAGGGACCTCTGCCAGACCCTCCCAGCATACCTGCACTATACGTTTGGGTATACCACGTCCTTTCGGTATCTCACCACCAGGTGGCGATCAGTTGACACCTCAACTCTTCTCTTCACCCGAGTGTCCAAAACATACGGATGCTGATCGGATGGCACATTTACAAAATCGATCATCGACCTGCGGCCTGGGGTGCTCTGGTACCAAGTGCACTTATGAACACCCTCAGACATGGCGTTTGTTATGGACAGACTGTGGTTAGCACAGAAGTCCAATAACTGATCAACACTCGCATTCCTTTTGGGCAGGCCATTCCTCCCAGTTACACCCTTCCAGGTTTCACTGTCATTACCCACTGAGCGTTAAATCCCCCAGCATAAAAATCCCCAAAAGATATGACTTCCAGCACCCCCTCCAAGGTCTCCAAGAAGGTCAGACACATTGAGCTGGTGTTTGGCATGAACGCACAGACAATAGTCAGAGCCCTTTCCCTTATTTGAAGTCGAAGGGAGGCGACAAGGCTAAATTCCAACACTGACACCAAACCAGGGGGGCTATAAGTAGGCCCACACCTTTCCAGTGCCTCTCACCATGGGCAACTCCAGAGTGGAATAGATCCACGTACTGAGAACCAGTTTTGGTAACCGACAATCAGTCCTTTGAGGGCCCAATCTACACTGCACCTGACCCCCACGGCCCGCCTTGCAGGTGATGGGTCCACGGGGGGAGGAATCCCATGTTATCCCTTCTGACTATGGGGTTGAGTCCCATGGGTGGAGGCCCAGCCCCCAGGCGCTTAGTCTGGCATCTCATCCAGGACCAGGTTGCCTTGGGAGACCCTACCAGTGGATTTGCCTCCAACAATATAGAGCTCATAGGATCATAGGGGCATGCAAACCCCTCCACCACGATAAGGTGGCGATTCGTGACAGGATTTTAGGCATTTTTAGGTTTTTTTGATTGCAGTCACAGCTTTTTATAAAATTGATTTTTTTTCTTTGTGGAGACTAAAGAAATGGTGTCCACAACGTCAAAATAAAAGTTTTTATTGTTTTAACTTTTTGTTATTATTTATTTGGTCCCCACAAAGTAATTTATGTCTGACCCACACATACGCGCACACGCACCAAGTAACATGAAGGGCCGCTATAATGCACAGGCTTTCCCAGCAGCCTCTGCTACAAAGGGGCCTCAGACAGGGGCCCCTAGTCGACTCCCACCCACCCACGGCCGATTAAGGCGCCTCTGGTAATACGTTGATGAAGGTCATTTTCAGAGTTTGAGAAGCGCTCAAGCTGGGAGCCCCTTCAGTGTGAGAGCTTAGATCAGCACATGTACCAGGCCGTGCATTAATCTGGGTCCATTTTCCAGTTTGAGGAGCATTCAGGCTGCAGGTACAGTAGCTTGAATGCGAGAGGATTTACTGATGCCGTGGTATGAGACTGGGAGGAGCGGAGCCGCGGATCGGCCCTGTGTTCGTCAGCATGCTCGCACACACGTCGGTGTAAAGATGCAGACTGGTGATGAACGGGGGTCCGGGCCACATTACGCCGTTTGTATCCACCCCTGAGAGCTGAGTTTATGGCTCGGCTACTAAAAGCCCGTGTGACGTGCAGGAGTGATCAGCCTCGGAAGCGACAGGGAGTGACTGCGATTGGGCGATGCGGCGGGGGAGGAACGGGCGAGCCAATGGTAAACTGTGTGAGGTCGTCAGTACCTCCAGCCAGACACTGGGGGGCAAGGAGTCAATGAACGAATGACCGAAAGAAGGACTACATGAATAAATGAACAAAGGAGTGAAGGTGTGACAGCTGGCGCGGCTTTGGGGGGGGGGGGGTGCCTGTCCGCGGTCAGTCTCGGCCCCCCAGGCCTGCTCACATGCATTATGTATGGGTGACAAATTGGCTCTAATTAAAACGTCTTGCTCGTGAGTCTCTCTTTCACACGCCTGGCACTCTCCTCTCGCCTTCCTGTTTTCCCCGCCCCCCCCCCCCCCCCCACCGCCCCCGTTGCTCTGTCCAGTACGCTTTGCCCTTATCTTCCTTGTATCCTGCCCTCTTTTTCCTGCCATCTCTCTCTTCAATTTAAATTCAAATTCCAGATCAGACCGGCTGCATTAGCATATCAGGAGTTTCTCACTGTTGCCTAAGCCTTTCGGTTATGTAAAAGGAGATAAAACAAGGTGATCCCCCCCCTCACACCTCACAGACCGCCCACTCTGGTCCCACGTTCTGGCATGTTCTCTGTCACTCTCCCATTCCCTGTCTCCCCGCCCCCCGGCCTCTCACCCTGATCCTCCACTCCCCAGTCAGTCCATCCCTTGCTTTTGATCTCCCCCACAGCCTGCTCCCCACCCCGACGCTCTCGGCCCACCTGACAGCTCTTTCGTCTCGTCGTCCCAAGTGGCGCTGCCTGAAAGGGACGGAACAAGTGCTCCTTTTGGCGTCACTTGCGTGCCCCACCGCTAATTGCTCCCGGTTTTTCGGAGCGTGTTTCTGGCCACGGCATCGGTCGGGGGCACGTCAGAGCGAGAGGCGCAGCTGCTCGGGGTGATTAAGCCCTTGGCGTGGCCGTGAAAAGGCTCATTTGTGGCGATTCTTGCAAGTCTCTTCGTGTTCGGGGAGTGAGCGGCATTTCAGGGGTGTTTGAGGCTCCGCACGCCAGGTCTCTTTCCGCTACGGGGCCCTGTACTTTGGCTCCGCCTTCCCGGCACTCGCCAGCTGC
The DNA here is from genome assembly GCF_023856365.1 of Brienomyrus brachyistius. Classification (NCBI taxonomy): domain Eukaryota; kingdom Metazoa; phylum Chordata; class Actinopteri; order Osteoglossiformes; family Mormyridae; genus Brienomyrus; species Brienomyrus brachyistius. The sequence goes on along the minus strand of NC_064536.1, from coordinate 1,939,177 downwards.
TCTTCAGTCACCTGGATGGGTGTTACCATCCTGCTGGAGCTGACTCCGCCCCATGGCCCCCTTCGGTGTCTCGCCAGGGCATCTGTGCAGCAAATCATGGCTCCGCCCTTAGCAGTCCACCCCTCCCCACCAGGCATTTCCAGGCGTTTCTGAGCCCTGTTTGGGTAACGGTCTCCCGTCGCTCAGCCCGCGTGACACTATTCTATCACACCGTGCTCCTGTCACTCTGAATCCGTGAGCAATATTCATTTCGTTTGTCCTTAATCGCTCAGTCGTGCTGTTTGCCCACGTTCGTTCGGCGCACAAGTGATTATTTTATTCAATCATTACACGCCGCGGCGATTTCCTTTCATTCACTGCGGTCACCTGCACACAGACGTGCCAGAAACTCGATTAATTAAAAGTTAATTATTTTGTAAATTTAATTATGATGCTGCTCAGCGGCCGCATTGGATGAAAGTGGTCGTCAGTGTAGTGGGAGTGGGAGGCGTTGGCTGGGTTAGGGCGTTACGCGCTTTTATGTTCCTGTTTCCCTCTCATCCCTTCTGGTAGCCCCGCCTTCCTTTCATCAGCTTCTGTTGTTCTGGTAACCCTCTTCTTTTTTAATATCGTTGTTTCCTTCACTGTAGGTCTCTCTTCCTTTCTTTTAGATGTATTACCTTCCAATAACACTTTATATTTCCTGTTATCTTCTCTCATCTTCCTGTTATCCTCTGTAACCCTCTCTTCTGTCTCTTTGACTCTGTTGCCTTCTGGTAACACTTCATATTTCCTGTTATCCTCTCTCGTCTTCCTGTTATCCTCTGTAACCCTGTCTTCTGTCTCTTTGACTCTGTTGCCTTCTGGTAACACTTCATATTTCCTGTTATCCTCTGTAACCCTCTCTTCTGTCTCTTTGACTCTGTTGCCTTCTGGTAACACTTCATATTTCCTGTTATCCTCTCTCGTCTTCCTGTTATCCTCTGTAACCCTCTCTTCTGTCTCTTTGACTCTGTTGCCTTCTGGTAACACTTCATATTTCCTGTTATCCTCTCTCGTCTTCCTGTTATCCTCTGTAACCCTGTCTTCTGTCTCTTTGACTCTGTTGCCTTCTGGTAACACTTCATATTTCCTGTTATCCTCTCTCGTCTTCCTGTTATCCTCTGTAACCCTCTCTTCTGTCTCTTTGACTCTGTTGCCTTCTGGTAACACTTCATATTTCCTGTTATCCTCTCTCGTCTTCCTGTTATCCTCTGTAACCCTCTCTTCTGTCTCTTTGACTCTGTTGCCTTCTGGTAACACTTCATATTTCCTGTTATCCTCTCTCGTCTTCCTGTTATCCTCTGTAACCCTCTCTTCTGTCTCTTTGACTCTGTTGCCTTCTGGTAACACTTCATATTTCCTGTTATCCTCTCTCGTCTTCCTGTTATCCTCTGTAACCCTCTCTTCTGTCTCTTTGACTCTGTTGCCTTCTGGTAACACTTCATATTTCCTGTTATCCTCTCTCGTCTTCCTGTTATCCTCTGTAACCCTCTCTTCTGTCTCTTTGACTCTGTTGCCTTCTGGTAACACTTCATATTTCCTGTTATCCTCTCTCGTCTTCCTGTTATCCTCTGTAACCCTCTCTTCTGTCTCTTTGACTCTGTTGCCTTCTGGTAACACTTCATATTTCCTGTTATCCTCTCTCGTCTTCCTGTTATCCTCTGTAACCCTCTCTTCTGTCTCTTTGACTCTGTTGCCTTCTGGTAACACTTCATATTTCCTGTTATCCTCTCTCCAGTTCCTGTAACATTTCCTGGCATGTTTGTAGCTGCTCCGTCTCTTTTCCCTCCTTGCCTCCAATCAGACATTCTCCACGGTCTTGTGAGGGCTCACTATTAAAAAGCAAAGATTGACCCCTCCCCCCCCCAGCTGAAGTCCCCTTCTTCCCCTCTGTTCACCCATCCGCTTGAACGTCTCCATCTCTTCCTCTCTTTTCCAGTCATCCCTCTCTTTCGTCATGCCGGTGTACGTGAAATTCTGATTCACCCCAACCTTATTGGGACGGCAGGCACTGGTGGGTGCTGGCGGCCCTTCCTTTCGAGGCGGACTGCACACACACACAGACACTCACACTCCTGGACACACAGAGGAAGATACCAACACCCCCCCCCCACTCACCCACTCAACTTTTTCCTTTTTTTTTTTTGCTCTTTCTGGCACATTTTCTGACTTGGAAATATTCTCTGCAGCACATAAACTAATGACTGCCTGATTAATTAATTAGACCTGCACTCTGACCCCAAGCTCAGCTATGATTGGTTGCTTCTTTATGCTTTTTTACTGTGCTGTTTCTTTTACCTGAAGCATTATGGGTAGCCGCTTTTCTGAATGTAATGCTCCACAGGAGGGGGACGTACCCTAACCTGCCCCCCTCCCCCTGTCCTGTAATGTAATTTAGGTCGCGCAGCATATGCCGTTTAATCAAAGATGCGCACGTAACCTTCAGATTCTCACGGCACCGTCTAGTTCCTCAAGGGTACGACCTGCCAGGAACCTGAGCTGTCAGTCTTCTGTTAATGAGCAAGGATTGTGTCAACCGATACACAATCCTTCACTTCGGACTCAGAGGTATACACAGGGGTGGGGCCGCAGGGACACTGGCCCCAGCTGAAAGCTGATTGGCCCTTGGAGTGCCCCCTTGCCTGTCACTCACTGATTCAAAACTATCATTGGCTAATGATAAGGTTGGCCCCTCTGTATGAATTATGGGCGGCCACATAAAAAATATCCTAGAATCACCTCTGTTCGGTCTAATCAATGGCTTAGTAATTCCATAAGGCATGGAACGGAGTGCCGGTGCATTTTGACGTTTGTTGAATTTCCCACGTGCGGATCGAGGCTCCTGGTTCAGGATGTTCTGACCTGTGTCGCTTTCCGCCATAATAAATGAGGTCCTAGGAGCTTCTCGGGATTGTAGTTGTGGGAGTAGGTTGTATTAAAGCTGGGGCCTTATGGGGGAGGGGGGTCACTGTAGCAAGGTGGGGCCCCATGTGGGGGCTCAGCTCCCAGGCCCGGTGGCCGATCTGTCGGATACGCAGCCTGAAATGAAGGACGCCAACGAGGAGGCGAGGGCGATGGAAGCAGAGGAGGAGGAGGCAGCTGTTGTAGCAGGACACGGCGGCCCGGTGCTCGCCGCCGCGGATAAGGCCAGGCCGCGCAGATACACGGTCTGATAGGCGGCGCTGCGGGTAAGGAACGCGATGTAGCCAGATAAGGTCTCCTGGCAGGCGGAGTCCCCACGGAAAGCGCTGGAAAGGAGCGCTCCCGCTCCTAATGGAATCAGGAGCGTCTCGTTATCGGCACGCTGGCGAGCGGAGGGGAGATTGAAGCGGAGATTTCCAATTCGGGACGTGTGACACAGATCGGGCCGTTCCGTGATAACATCTCTGTCTTTGTCACCCCCCCCCCCCACTTCTCCTCAGTCCCTGTTCCTCTTTGTTTCGGCTGCCAGCTCTCCTGCCCCCCCCCCCATATCTTCATCTCATCCCACCCGCAGTCTGTTCGCACTTCCCCCTCATCCCTGTCTCCCATTCCCCCTCATTCCCGTGTGTTTCATCTCTTTCTCCGCTATTGCTCGGAGACCACACACTTCTCCGCTGCTCCCGTCGGAGTTTCCCAACGGTCCCCTTTCTCTGGCCTTCCATCTCTGTCACTTTTCCTCAGAGTCATCCTGTTAAATGCCTGACTTGCCCATCCCTCGTTCCTTCCCTCTCTTTTTGTCACTCTCTCTCTCCCACTCTGAGGTATTGTCAGCCATTCTGTTATTGTCTGCTCTTATATAGGGATTTGCCTATAAATCTGTTCCGCTACCACCTCCGATTCTGGGTAGTCCATGTTCCCTCCCTCCGTCTCCCTCTCCTCCTCTTCTACCACTTGCGACCCATCCCACTGCGTTAATGATGGCCGACTACGCGGATGCCATGTCATATTCTGTCTTTGCAAAGTGCCCCGGTGGTCTAAGAACTGCATCGGTCCGAGTCAGAATCAATTTTAAGCTTGTCTGAATTTCCCGTTTTCAGTATTTTCATTTAAAATTGTTACTGCATCAGGCAAACTGGTGAAACTGTCTCTGTAGGAGGTAAAATCCGCTCCATTGTGAGATTGTGTTAGCAAAGGTCACCAGCCTTCCTGCAGTGCACCGTATTTTTTTTAGGATTCTAAACCAGTGTTTCCCAATCTTGTCCTCGGGGACCCATAGTTAGTCCATGTTTTTGCTCCCACTCAGGCAGCTGGGGGGAGCAAAAATGTGAACTGTCTGGGAGGGAGCAAAAATGTGAACTGTGGCAGGGAGCTCAGAGGGAGAAAAAACATGGACTGACTGTGGGATCCGAAGACTGCATTGGGAAGCATTGTTCTAAACTTTTAAAACTTGCCTTTTAATACAGGCATAATTTTTTTCTGGGTGCGACATTTTAAATGTTTACTGTCGTTTGGTTGGAGCCGCCGGCTTGCCTCTGTTCGCTCGCAGCCTGAGGTATCCTCGCTTGTCAAATTAACTGCTAATCCTTGGCAGCAAACCTAATCAATGCCAGTCTGACAGCTGTGACTAGCAGACAAACACGCAACAGCGAGGAGATGTTTAAAAAAAATTTGAGGGGAGTTAAATAAAGCCAGACATCACTTCCCACATGTCAAACATCACTTTACAGCCCGATAAGAAGCAGGGTAGAATAAAATAATAAAAGTCCTATAAACAGCTCAGTTTTTTAAGCGTTTAAGGGTTTGAGATCGCAGAGGCCAAAGGCTGTGTTATCCATGAATGGATGTAAACGTGCATTAACGACGGCGGAATCCCCAAGGTGAGAGAGAAAGGAAATAATGAACCGGGTGCATGTTTGCCCAGGTAATCAGAGCAGGAGCTGCAGTCCGGGAGTCCAGACAGTCGGCTAGAAAGAGGAATAAAAGCAGCCCAAGGAACAAAGGTTTACAATCCCCAGACAAGGTCTAGGCTGGCTTTTCGTGTTGTATTTTTTTTTGCTTCATAGCAGTATTTGTTGAGATATTTTTTTTTAATCAGTTTTTTTTTAAAGCTTGAGGGGTATTTAGGGTAAGTAGGTTTAGCATTTGACCCAGAGTGAGGGGAGAAGAGGAAGGATTGAGGACCAAAATGAGTTTAAGTTGTGACTGTGCTCTGTCTGCTAGCTGTGTATGTAGTCAGAGGCTTTGGTTTCGGGAACTGGGGGGGTCCCTGGGTCACAGTAGCTTGTGGCTTTGGGCGTCGTGAGTTCCAGCTGTGTCTCACACCTGGCCAGATGTGTCAGCCTCCCCAGGTGTCCAGCTGCTATGCCAGCCCCCCCCCCAGCTGCACCACACAGGCTGGGCAGATCCCCTTCTGCCGCAGGTGCTCTCTGCAACCACTTTCAATTTCCTCTTAATCGGTCAATTAGAATCAGTCGATATAATATTTAAGTTTTATTCCCCCCCCCCCCCCAAAATGAAACATGCCCAGAAATGGCCATTTGGCGTGCCAGGCTTTCATAAACGCTCCATTGTAGTTGGGGGATTGTATTTCTTCATTCGGAGAAATGACTTTGCATGAACGCCACGGATTATTACCTCCTAATTGGCATCAGAACGGGAAAATGGACCCCGACGCGGGCCGGCGTGCTCCCCGCCGCACGATGCCTGTCGTGGCGGCTTATTTCACGGCAAACAAATAATAACAAGGAGCGGGCGTCACCGCAGCCCACCGTGATGAACGGCTAACGTTCGGCGCTCCAGTCCCGTCTCCATTAACCTCCGCCTGCCGTCACGTCTTAACCAGACCCACCGCCGGGCGATTTATCGCCATGTTTTGCCGCGTTTTCCCATCCCTCATTTTATGCGAACCCCCCCCTCGTAATTTCTCTTTTGATTGTACTGCTGGCCCGCCTGATTCCCCGCTCGAGACGGATTATTATTCCGCCGACAGTCGGCTTCTCTCCACCTCTCTGGGGAATTTCAATCTGCATGCGAAAGTTACTTATGTGGTGTTTCCCCAAACAGAGCTGGGGAGGGAAAGAAACTAGCAACATTCCCATTCATTTGAATTTAAATTAAACGGGGTATATTCTTTCAGATTTCATTATTCACCCCTTTCCTCCAATTCTCTCTCCTTTTGTTCCCGAAGCTCCAATCAGATCCCAGCCTCCCACCCCTGGGATAATTGCCGATGCCAGAAAAGCAATTATTTTTCACAGTGCCACTCGTCTGAATAAGATGCATTAAAGAAAATTGCTCATTGAATATCAGGAATTTCAGACAGCTATACTCTATTACTTTATTTAATATGACTGGATTTAGCAGTCCTGGGTGAACTGGACTATAGCATACTCCACAGCACAGCTCCTGCAAATATTACAGGCACGCAGCGTGCGTGGAAGAGCCCCTTATCGACTCACTTCAGAGGGTAACAATCTCCCACTACAGTGCAGCCTAAGGCCATTGTTTAGGGACTGATATCAGCCCAAACCCTTGACATATAAACCTGCTCGATGAGTGTATGGAGAGATGGGGGGGGCGGGGGGAGAGATGGTGGGGGGGGGAGTGACGGTGATTCAGGAGAGATTCCTTGAAATTCAAGCTTTCAGTTTGTAATTCCCGATAAATTATATCGTCCTCGGATCACTGCTCGTCCCGAGTTTGAAATGCTACGAAGTCTTTCTGGGGGTTGAGAGGGAAAAGTCCCATGTCCTACACAATGTTCTCAGGCTTTTCCTCCTGCCTCTTCTCTTCACTCAGCTTCATATTTTGGACATTCACCTTGGTCTCCTCAAAGTGTCCCCCGGCGGTGGAGGGGAGACCGAGGACAAGAGGGCAGGAAAAGAGAGAGAGATATTGACTGCTGTCTTATTAGTGGCAAATTTAAAAGGATGTTAGCAGGGATGCCCCGCCCCCCGGCTCACTGATCCGCACGGGCCGGGTGAGAGATCAGAGGCACATTTAAGCTGCAGTAGATTAATGGGAGACATCTGGAGGAACACGACACAAACGATGTGATTAATGAATCGACGTCAGGCCAAGTTACAATGGGTCACGGATAAAGGGAAGAACTTTTGACGGAAATTGAAAAAAAAAATCCCATCAATTAAAACGATTTTTTTTGGGAGGGAGACACGGTGAATAATCCAAGCTCAGGAAATACAATAACCGTTAAGGGAAAATGGAGACTTCCGGAAGCATGCTTAGACAATATATTTGGACTTTGACAAATGCACTTGTGGTAGAATAAGAGAAATACCAGAATCATCAATCGGCATGAACTGAAGCCCATTTAGAGCTGCATTCCCAAGTCAGACTAAACTCACATCTGTAAAGGTTTCAGTCGCAAAAGAGGAAATATGGGCCCCTCAGATCTGTGAGGAGTGTTTAATGTCACCCTGTATCGGGGACATCTGGAGCCAATTTGCTGTAATGGAGACAAACTGGGTACTTGGAGCTACAGGTGGATCAGTACGAACAGTCGTTCTGAAGAGGTCCACCTTCGGACCTGGCGAAACAGACGACGGTCCCGGTAGGTGTCGGGCCGCTTTTCCTTCTGGTTGCGGCACGATCTCCCACACTTCCGAGACCCTAATTAAAAATCCCGTTTGCCTAGTGGTGGCTGGAAAGTCATCAAAGGAACATCCCTGTGATTTATCGCCTGAGGAATCGTCTTTTGACCTAATTGGCTCCAAGCCCTTTGTTTTCCGGTCTCCTCTGAGCAGGCAGAAGGATGTGCCGTGACGGAATCAGTGTGCTTCCGGAATCTTGAATAAAAAAGGTGGGCAAATGTGCGACGACCGTCAGCAGCTCGAGACCACAGGTGACGGGTGTATCACGGCACCGGGACCCTGCTGACATCTGGATATATCTGGGTTGTTCTGCTAGAACCGGGTTCGAGGATCAGGTTGAAGATGGGACGATGATAAGGTCCAGCTGACAACAACTCAGTGATGATGTATGAAGAATATTAATTTGGTACTTAATCCAGATGCAGATCTGTTGTTTTGAGCAGAATCCGGAAGAGAATCCAGCAAAGATTCTTCATGGTGATTTACATGAGACTTATTAACTTGTATAAAGAGGCATATCAAACTTACCCATGCATGTCACGAGTGCAGTGGCTTTCGGTAATAGTCCATGTGTGTTGTTGTCCAATATGGAGTCATAGTCGGTCGGGAGCCCCCCCCAGTAAGGGTTGGGGATAGGGATAGGCAGGAGACACCTTGGGCAGGATCAGGATTAGGGTTAGACCATTGCAGAGTGTTTTATTAATCCTGTAAGTATGTATATGAATAACTTTCTCCCAGAAAAATCTATATAAAATACAGATTTGAAATCAGGTCCACAACATTGACCACCGCTAGGCCCGGACAGAACTGAGACCGGGCCGTCGTCGGGCCTGAACTGAGACCGGGCCGTCGTCGGGCCAGAACTGAGACCGGGCCGTCGTCGGGCCTGAACTGAGACCGGGCCGTCGTCGGGCCTGAACTGAGACCGGGCCGTCGTCGGGCCAGAACTGAGACCGGGCCGTCATCAGGTGGCACTTAGACAGATCCCTGCCACTATTGGACCCCCAGAAATAGTGGTTTTCCTTCTGGAATATTCACCCAAGAATGGTGATTAAAAAAATATAGCTATTAAAAAAAATCAAAGCAAGCAGCTGAAGATCATCTGTATAATTACCATTAAAAATGGAGACTTTCTCCTTTGCTTTCCGAAAAATGACAGGCGCATAATTATGAGGCAGGAGAGGAGCTGCTTCGCGTGGCCGGCTGAGAAGTGAAACGACAGCATCGTAAATGATAGCGCTTTAATCTTTTAATTGTATTTATTGTCGTCTTGCCACTTATGTAATGGTAGTTCTCATATCCATGCACCCTCTAACTGCTTGTACACAAGGCGGCAGCTTCCTGGACAGGACACATTCCTCATTATATCGGAGTTGTAATTGTAATCGTCTGTTTTTGGGCCTTTCCAGCCTCTCTTCATCTCCTCTGTGTCCTCGTGCGTCAGCTGACTGCGACATTCAGCTACTGGACTGGCCACGCCCCCCCTAACCCCCCCCCCCCCCGTCCTGCCTCAGGCAGTGCGTTTTTTTCCAGCAGGTGGTTGGCTCGTGGCCGTGAGTCCTACAGTCTCGCACTGGGGAGGCAGAGGAGACGACATGAGTCGGATCCATCCGGTCTGGCAGATTGCTGGATTTTTTATTTTTTTTTTTGGTAATAGCTGTTGGGTCATTTAGCAATGTGTAGGGAAATGCCATTAGTTACAGTGAAGCGGTTTGTCCTTGAAGGTGAACCTGAGCAATGGCTTTCCGTAGACGTCCGTATCGACTTAGTGATGCGGACGGGATTCCCTAGGTGGCAGAACACCTTCAGAACAAGTGGAAATATAAGCATCAGCACCAAAGCCCAGTGCAGCACCGGCTGTCCTCAACCAGACCGTCAGCTCTCTGTGCCATAAACTATGGACCATGGAACGCATCTGAATGGAGGGGGGGAGACTATATTTCAAAGCAGGAGTGGGAGGGGGGCATATTCACTGAAGCAGACCTATGTTACTGATGTATGACCAGTAATAGTGTTATTTTTACTCTTTTATTAGCTTGCATTAAAATATTTGTAAGTAATTGTTCATCACAACATTTTTTTATGTTACTCCATAAGTTACCCCCCCGCTCCCCGGTTCTGTGCTCCATGCTGTGAACTGATTCACACTTTATTGGTTTTGGAAAGGTTACTGTTCTGTAGCTACCAAACCTTCAATACAACATCAGTTATATGACTCATACGGACTGACTGCAATTCAGACAACAGGAGGATGAAACGGGCTGGATGATGGATGGATGGATGGATGGATGGATAAGTGGGCGGGTGATTCGGCAAGGATGGTGATTAAAAACATCCGTGACTGGTTCCAGCCACAGGAATTCTCTTACTGCAGTGACTTTGACTAAGGTGTCTGACCCATCTCATCTATGAGTAAACTTAGAGTAAAACTGATAAAACTTGCAGTGGATAAAATTATGATGTCACTTTGGGTGAAGGTATTTGCTAGGCGGTGACATGTTTATAAAATCCCTGAATGTGCAATTTCCCGTGCGGTGCACAGGTTGTGCAGTTCACTGAGATGTCACTAAACGTCCAAGCAGCACGATTTAAATTCTCCCCCAGCAGGGAGCAGGCGGTACATTGCCTCGGACCCTTGAGGTGGTGGGGGGGGGAGCGGGGGTGCACACGCTTCCCCCTGCCGCTGTGCGTTCCTGCGGAGGCGGTCCCAGAAATCGGAGCAGGGGAGAGGAGGAAGAGGAGAGAGAAGGAGGAGAAGAGGGGAAAAAAGCAAAAAGGCCTTTTAGGAACGAGAAAATCCTGTGGTATTAAGGAGGCTGGGGGAGAGAGGGATGTGCAGAAAAGAGAAACGAGAGCTACAGACAAATACATTTCGAAAGCAGGGCCCTGGAGAGGCAGGGGATGAATATGGATGAGCTAGTTTTAATGTGTGTTGTTTAAGTGCTGCAGAGGCTAATGTATTATCGCTCCTGCTGCTGGGGTCCTTGGGCTGGAATAATGCTGGGGAGGGAGACGGTGTGGGGCTGTTTCTCAGGCTGGGATGAACAGAGCTGTCATTCACGCCTCACCCGTCACGTGGTGCTCAAGTCGGGTCAGGAGGACTTGATTATCATACTGTCCATATACAGGTATACAGCGGCACGTCCCCCCAGGACCACGAGACAGCGAGTGACCCAGGGAGGGTTTTCACTGGACTTCAGGTGCAGGTGTCACGCAGGACGCTGCCTCCGTCTTCCTGCCGCGTTTTGACATGCTGATTCTCGTGCTAAGAGCATTTTTGGGGATGGTATCGGGGCAGGAGGCTGGGGGAGTTAGGGGAGTTGGGGCAGTCTGGTACCTTCTGCCGTTGGTGGCCATTTCAGTTAGTCTCCAAGGCAAAACGGAGTTAATGGCCTTAGGACCGGGTGCTTCCCAGCGGCCCTGTGGATCCTCTGGATAGGCCATCGACCCTATCAATCATTTAACGGTGGCACCTCGGGATAGGCTGCCGACCCTGTCAATGATGCAACGGCGACAGCTCGGGATAGGCCGTTGAACCTGTCAATCATCCAACAGTGATATCTCAGGATAGGCCATCGACCCTGTCAGTCATCCAGCTGCAGCTCCTCAGGATAGGCAGCCAAAACTGTCAATCACCCATGTTTCTGATCAGGCTCCAGAATCCATCTCCGCAGTCCCATCTGCATTTATTGGGATGCAGTGTAACATTGCGCCAAAACTGGGGAGGTTGGGGGGGGGGGGGGGGATTCAAGGAAGAAAGGACATAAAGCATTTATAAGACTCCATTTCCATTTTCTCAAAACCCAAAGCGTTTGCCTCATTCCTATTCGGAAATAATAAAACGACCAGACAGAGAGTGTCCCGATGGCAAACACTTCCAGTTTGGATCGGATAAATACCTGTTAGCTAACAGAGTGGCGTAAATACCTGTTAGCTAACAGAGTGGCGTAAATACCTGTTAGCTAACAGAGTGGCGTAAATACCTGTTAGCTAACAGAGTGGCGTAAATACCTGTTAGCTAACAGAGTGGCGTAAATACCTGTTAGCTAACAGAGTGGCGTAAATACCTGTTAGCTAACAGAGTGGCGTAAATACCTGTTAGCTAACAGAGTGGCGTAAATACCTGTTAGCTAACAGAGTAGCGTAAATACCTGTTAGCTAACAGAGTGGCGTAAATACCTGTTAGCTAACAGAGTGGCAGGCTCCAGCCCCTGTTTGACATAATTGTTCATTTGTGCATTTAATTTATAGGTTTTGATTTGAAATGGTTGAAGTTTTAATTGTTTAGGGGAGGGTGGGAGAGAGGGAAGATCACAGTCTGTTAATTATTAAAACAGGGGGCTTTAAAGTGTGGAGGATTTAGATTTTTAATTAAAGAGGAATTTGTTAGGACTAATGCGACGGACGGGGAGGGTTTAAAACGAGATGCAATCCTGTGTAATTCTCCCCCCCGCCCCATCCTACCCCACTGCAACCCCCCCTCCCATGTCTTTTGTCTCGCAGGGTGTTCAGGTTCAAATGCAGGCAGACGGATTACAGTGTTTCTTAGAAATGTTTTTTTTTTCCAAAACATGATCAAGGTTTAAAAAACGGCCTTTAAGCTCAAAGCAGAAGATTGAATTAATGTAGGGGGGGGGTTTGTATGTGTTAGACTGGATACGCCACTATTCCCGTTCGCTCCCTATCGCTCGCTCTCTCTTTCTCTCTCTCCCTCGCTGGTCCTCATCATGGCCGTTTTATATGACTCCGTTTAGATCTTGTGCATGAACACAGAGTATTTTTTTATTTTTGTCATTATGCTTGCAAGTCTTGCTGTATTTGTCTAAGCATGCTTCTCTGGTGTGTTAATTCAGTAATGCACTGGGGGTATTAATTTTTATGGAGAGAAATTGCATATTTACGGTAGGTTTGTGGACAAATTCATTTTATATTTCCATTTTATATATTTTATATGTCTATATACATTCCCACATCAATACAGGCCATATTTTAATTTTCCATATATTAGTGCCGGGGCAACACAGTAACTGTCACGCTGTGGCCTCACCCCGAGGCTGTGGCTTTGATTAGCGTCCCCTTCTGGGCGCTTATGGAGTTTGCATGTTCTCCTTGTGTTGAGCCCCCTCCTGCTTTCCTTCCCGAATCCAGAAACAATCTGGTCTGGACTGTCTGAAACAACAGTCTTCTGGTAATTCCGAATTGCCCATCGCGACTGTATATGTGCGCCTGCCCTCTGTGATTGGCTGGCGTCCCATCTGGGGTGTTTCTCCGCCCCCCCCCCCCCCCCCCCCGCCACGACCCCGTCCCTGACAGGTGGTTGGAAGGCGGATGGGTGGATGATATGTTAGCGGTTGTAAGTCGCACTACTTTTTTTTTCGTTGTTGTTCCGCACTCCCGGTCCGTCTTATTTATTGCGCCGTGAGCCTGGCAGTAGCCCGCCGCTGTGACAGCGAGTTAGCATTAGCTTTAAAAATGGATGGCGGCGCTGCGTGTCACAGCATACGTGCGGAATACATTAGCTTAGCCGGCAGGAGGAGGACCTGCTAGGGCCTCGTATCTTGCCTGAACCAGGCCATGCTGCCATGGGCATCTAAGCTGCAAATCCAACAACAAACCAACACGCCCTTTTTCCTCTATCTGCCTCTCTCTCTGAGAATAGGATTACCTCCTTATCTCCTCCCAATCTCTCTACTCATCTGTCCATTTTCTTAACTCTCGCTCCCCCCCCTGCACACACACTCATCCTTATCTGTTTATCCCCCTCCTGTAATCTCTGTCTCTGTCTCTCAATCCCTCTCCATGAATTAATGTCATTTTCTTTCTTTTATCTTAATGTCCCGCCCTCCTCCCCTCCTGCGCGCCTTCGCTTGGCGCATCGGCGGTACGCTGCCGGTCTCCATCGCACATGTGTTTGTGTGTGCGTGTGTGTGTGTGAGTGTGTGTGCGCACCCAGTAATCGCTTCTGTCGCTTCCTGAACACGGTGTTAATGTAGCCGGTGGGCAGGCCCAGCATGGCGCCCCCTGTTGGTCTCACTCCACCTCTGCCATCACTTCTCCACTTTGACACGATAAGGTTACCCTGTAGATCCATGGGGGTGGGGGTGGGTCTAGGGCGGGTGTGGAGGGGGGGGGGGGGGCGCTGTCAGCCTCAAGGGTTGATTCTGACTGACTGCACACTCATCAGTGCTGCACGGGGGGGCGTGGGGGGGGGGGGTTGAAATGAGAATGTGAGGGGTAGGGGGGTTAGTACAGGGAGAGATTGATGAAGGAGTGCAAGAAATAATTCTCACTTCACTCAGCGCTGGAAGATAAAGGGAGATTAGAGAGATATAGCAGGGAAGCGAAAGATGGAGTGATAAGTTTCCCTGCATGAGGGAGAGAGAGAGACATATCCGAATACCTAATGCCCTGGGAGGCAGACAGAGAGAGAGAGAGAGAGAGAGGGGGAGGGAGCCAAAGAATGAACGGGCCGAATGAGAGAAGGAGAGCAGCAAAAGGCCCTGGAGATAGAGGGAGAGAGGCAGCCCAAAAAAGAGCGGTTCTCACACTTGCACTTTCATCTGCGGCGTTTTCCGCGCGTGTGGCAGCGCTGCGCTCTGTTTGGAGACTGTTGATTCCCTCCCCTTCCCCGAGCCTGTGGCCTCGATTCCACCACGCTTTCTTCCTAATAACCACGCGCCTTTGAATTAACAGGGGGGATGTGAGACGTTAAAAGCGCCTTGTGTTCTACGCTTTATGGGTGATTACTGTAAGAGCCCCGGCACACAGGGGACGCACATGCTCTGCGTGTTAAGACAAGCACCCCCTACAAGCCTCTCCCATTGGTCAACTGCCCCCAGTGGCCCCTGGGTGGCGCCGTGCATCAGTACGAGGGCCTGTTCTTCCTTGCCATGTGGTATTTTTCCTGTGCTTCCCATCGGAGCAGTGGGAATTGCCCTGCTGATGCCCAACACCGGCACCTGTCTGCTCACCGATGCCTCACTGGGCCTGGGGATGCCAATCATGATTTATTACATACTGTCCCACAGCAGTGTGTCAGATCAACAAAAGACCTTCGATATGGGGATCAGAGACCCTGTGACCAGTGAAACAGAGGATCTAAGGCCCAGTTCACATCTGGCATTAACATGTGTCTTGGGTGATCCGATCACAGCGCTAAATACAGGTGTGAATGCACCCAAACCGGATCCGATCGCTCAAATCACATTTGGAGGGGGACGCATTGAAGGACCGCCTATTCAGCCGACGTCCCCGTGTGAGCGGAAGAACGTACACTCGCATTAAATGCACAAGCGGTATTTCACATATGATTTATGTCAGAACCTCTGTCAGTGCAGTGGCCCACTGTGTAGTAAACTGCATTGTAAACAACAATGCATCCGGTTACAAGCAGTCGATGGAGATGCATTCGGAGACATGTTAAGGCCGGGTGTGAATGGACGCATTTGTGATCGGATCTCCCGGGATGCATGTTAATACCAGATATGAACAGGGTCTAAGACCAGGAGAACAGAGAGCTAGTGACAAATGGAAAGGAAAGTCCTTAGATCAGGGGATCAGAGACCAGGTGACTGAGGAAATGGAGGAGCTGAGCCTAAAAGAACAGTGAACCAGTGACTAATAGAACAGACACTCCATGACCAGTGAAACTGAGGATCTCAGATATGTAAAACAGAGAACCAGTGACCAATGGGATGGGCACCCCGTGGCCAGTGAAAAGGAGGATCTCAGGCCAGTAAAACAGAGAACCAGTGACCAATGGAACAGGCACCCCGTGGCCAGTGAAAAGGAGGATCTCAGGCCAGTAAAACAGAACCAGTGACCAATGGAACAGGCACCCCGTGGCCAGTGAAAAGGAGGATCTCAGACCAGTAAAACAGATAACCAGTGACCAATGGAACAGGCACCCCGTGGCCAGTGAAAAGGAGGATCTCAGGCCAGTAAAACAGAGAACCAGTGACCAATGGAACAGGCACCCCGTGGCCAGTGAAAAGGAGGATCTCAGGCCAGTAAAACAGAACCAGTGACCAATGGAACAGGCACCCCGTGGCCAGTGAAACGGAGGATCTCAGACCAGTAAAACAGAGAACCAGTGACTAATGGAACAGAGAACTAGTGTGTAGAGCAGACATGCTTAGTTGTTGCCCTTGTGGGCCACAGGCTGTGCTACGTTTTGTTCCTGATGAGCACTGAAATAAATCAGCCTTGATTGAGCTGTCAGCTAAATTAATTGTCACGTTTAAATCAGATTAAAATGGTCTTAACAAAAGCTGTATATTTTTATTAGTATTTATGGTTGAGGAGTGTGTCTAACAGTATAAAGATTAATAAAGATCTTTTTAAAACCGTGCTAACTCGCGTGCAGATAAATTGTGCAAATTTATTCAGCCAACAGCTAATGAACTCTAATTAAGAGCTCTGGGGGATGGAAACCAGTATTCCCTCCAGTCCACAGAGCCTGGAATTACCTACGTCTGGTATAAAGGATCCCTGCTCAGTCAAACAGGTGTAACCAAGCACCTGTGTCCACTGTGCAATAGGGAACTAGTACAGTGATTAGAGCAGAGAACTGGTGGCCAGTAAAGAAGTAAGAACCTATAACCAGTAAAGTAGAGAGGCATCGTCTAAAACAGGGAATAGATTATATTTCACATGTTCGAATTAAGCCTGATTCAAGTAATTATCTGTGTGTAAAGGCAATTAACCAATCATCATACCCTTTATTAGCAGAAGGGTCGAGGTGGAATAGAACAAGCTGACGGATTGGGTGAGGTCGCCTAGGGGAGGTGTAAGTGGCCCTGCTTGTGAGGAATGTGGATCAGGACTCCCGCCCTCTCAGAGCTAACATCGCTGCAGGATTTTAAGCACCCGCACTCTGGATCTGACACTCCTCCTCTGCCCTTGAGCAGAGCACGTCTCCCTTAATGCCCCGTTTGAAATTCAGTTGCGCTTGAGGCACTAGCTACACTCCTGCAGGTGTTGCGGGGGAACGGTGTGGCTCAGCAGGTTTGGATGCCGTGTCTGTGATCGGAAGGTCATGGGTTCAAATCCCAAGGTTAGCTGAGTCATGTTAGCTGAGTGCTCTATGGGTTGGCGGGCCCTGTTCTGTCCCTATCCAAGTCACTTTGGATAGAAGCAGCTGTTAATAAATGAAATGGGCTGGGGGGGGGCGGCGTGCTTTGCTGAAGGGGGAGGTCATGAAAAAATGAGCAGTGTCCAGCAGCCCTATAAGTCTGCCTGTGAAAAGGGCGAATTAGTTACGACAACATCGATACTGATGATGCGTCAGGATAACACAAGTACGTTGTGCTGCTTCACACAAGACTAGCAGCAACCTGAATGCTAAGAAGCCGCCCGCATGAAATGTCCAGGAAGTGATACTTACAGTGCAATTAAGGAAATAATATCTCATCAGATGGATCTCAGTCCGCCGGAAAACACAGCACTGCTATGCTGTGTCTGACAGACGGCTAAATAAATGCAGAACAGTCCCTCCGCCAAAGTTCATCGGCCGACCTGGTGAGACGAGACATGCGGGTAATTACCCCGCGGAACTTTTTCTCGTTATCGGCAGCCCCTGAGGAGGGCGCCGGTTTCTGCTGAGGCGGCCATATTTTTCCCCGCGAATCCCAAAGACGTCCCTCTTAATTTGATTGGCTGTTCCAAATCGGCTGTTCCAAATCGCCTGTTCGCCCGAGCTTGATAGCTTTACGAGATGAGCAGCCAGGTAACTCGATTTAGGCCCGACTCTAAAGAAGTTACCCTGCGTGGTTTGGGTGATGGGAGAGGTCAGCCCAGCGTGTGCTCACAGAGGTGGGAGGGGCATGATCTTGGGAAGGTTAGGGCTGTTTGGGATGTTTAAGTATAAGCAATAAATATCATATAACTGAGGAAAAGTCAACAGAAAGGTTCTCTTTCAGCTATTACCACAAAGTTTGTGTCTAAATGTCTCGGCTAAAATCCTTTGAAATGTTAGCAAACGTCAGGGCTGGCCTCCGCGGTTCATGTACGGTTTTATTATGAGGTATTAGCATCTTGTTGGGCAGGTTTCACCCGCTGCTCGAATGCCCTTGAAACATAGACAGGGGAAGAAAATGGCAAGAGTTACCTCTGGCTGTTTCATTCCGACGTCAATGCACTTGGGCCTTTGCATAAACACCCCTGTGTCTGATCGCAGGCAGTCTTTGATCAGATGAGGACCCGCCGGCTTCGGAGGTTAGCTGCAGAGTGGAGGTTGGGGAGGTTAGCTTGTGTATGCAAATGAAGGGGTGTTTTCCGGAGTGCTCGAGCACAAGGTGCGAGCGAGCAGGAGAGAAGTGTGCGTGCGCTTGCGAGGACAGAGATCAGACCACCTTGTATCGTAACACAGTAATGCCTTTCCCTCGAGACGGTAGCATGGAATAGCGCAGCGCTAAATTACCGCACGACTTGTCGCGGGTATACGTTTAACTAATTATTAAATGCTTGAACATGTAAGGGGCTATTAGCATTATGCTAATAATGTGCTGAGAATTGCCACTCAACGTTTAAATGGACATGTTCCAAAAAGAAGGCCCTGGTACGGCTTGCTGGTTTTATGCTGCCATCGTGAAAAGTGGAAAATTTGGTCTTCTAGTTAGCCGCCGGCCTCAGGTCCCCACGGAGGCTACAAATCCGAGAAAAGGCTGCCGATTGTAAAGCATCTTCTGTTTCTGTTTGCTATGTACAGGCACAAGCTGCGAAGATTAGTTAACTGCAATTAATACATATTTAGGTTACCGAAATCATATGTGATTTTTTTTTTTCCCCTAGATATCGTAATATCAATCTCTAAAATCCCATCCCAGCAATAAGTATTATAAATATGCTGTAGATTTCCTAGAAAATAAAGTTTTTTTTTTTTTTTAAACTATAAGGCTGGAACAGTAAGACTTATTTACTAAATTTAGATGCCGCTGTGTTATAAAAACCCACAATGTATCACAAGCCACTTTGCTCATTATCCAAAACCAGGGGATTCGCTGGCGGGATTCCAGTAGCTGCTCGGTCTCCAACCAGATCTTCGCCTCGCATCAGTTAAACGCGTGAGATGATGGAGGAGACAGTGAAGATTATGTGGCGAAGACAAACATGCAAATGTGTAAAGAGCAGGAAATTTCAGAAATATTTATACCTTTATAAAACTAGGCTATTTTTAGGGTGGGGAATTGATAAAGCCCAAAGTCACAGTCCAGTCACTAAATTTCAAATGCCTCAATTTTGCATTTTTAGTTCCACATTGCTGTGTATGAAATCTTAGATTTGGGAGACGGCATTCAGTTTTATTTTTTTATGGAGTCGAGCACTGCGGGAGATTCTGGCTGCCTGCGCCAACTTCCTGCTCTTCCACTCCCTCCCGCGGTCCTTAAAACAATTCCCTCCCCCTGCGTTGATTTTTGCTGATTTGCCCTTCACTCCGAAGGCATCGTTTACGCTTTTGAGAGGGTGAAGACAGAATGCAAAGAAGTAAAAAGAAAGTTTCGTACGGTAGTGGGAAATAGCACGTCCGCAAGGAAGGAAGAATGGAAAAGTAGAGAAGTGAGGGATGAGTGAGCGTAATTAAAATTTTCAGTCTCGTTAGGTTGGGTGACAGCCCTCAACGCTTTGGGCTCTTAGATCGATGGCGGAGATCGGCCTCAAATGCTAACGAACCAAATCGTTTGGGTCCCAGCCAGGAAGACAAAAATTAATTAAGATATTTATGCCTCCAATTAATCAGTTCAGTAAGAAACTTTCAGCATCTGTCAACTCACTGCAGACAAAACGTGAAAATGTTTGGTTTCCGTCATGGAGATGCTCATTCCTTCAGTTGGAATGGCAGTTGATTGGACACAGATCCTCAGCATCCACCCTAAAGGCTGCTCTCTTCCACATCACTTTGCCTACACCCACGCTCACCATTATACTCGTGGGTGTTATTCTCTTCTCGTTGACTCACGTTCTTAAGATTCTACTTGGAGGAAATTACCTTGGTAATTTCTGAGAGTGTCTGGACACTGAAGAGCTTGCTGTCAGGTACAAGAAATGTATCCTAAACACCAGCAAGACAAACAGAACAGTACAGAAGTAACTGTTTCATTTCATGGGGGTCAGGGATATATAGAGGGGCGGGGCCACAGGGGCACTGACCCCAACTAAAACCTGATTGGCCCTCATAGTGCCCCCTCCCCTGTCACTAATTGAATAAAAAAGTGTCATTGGCTAATCATAAGGCCTCCCTGTTTAAATTATTTCCCTTCCTATGCCCCCCCTCAAAAAATATCCTAGAATCTCCTCTGGGGGGGCAAACAGCCGAATGACAGTGTAGAAGGTTGAAATGTTTTCAGCACATTTGAATTTGTGTAACATCAATGCGAATCAAACTGTGGCACAACAGAAGAACTCCTGCCATGTAGGTTTTTGGTCAACTGAGACTCAACAGCCGTGGGTTTAGTTGGGTTCCCTAACATCCCCTCAACTGATTACCCATCTTGTGTTGGGAGAGTGTCCAAATTGATTGCCAAATTGTTGTTCAAAGAGTGTTGCACAGGAGGGGGTCAAGGTAACAGGGGGAGCAAAGCCGTTTACCCCCCCCCCCCCCCCCATCCAGTCCCTTTAGCTAAGTGGTAGAGCAGAAGGAGTGGAGGACAGTTGAGGACCCATTTTAAAAATACAACAATATTGCCAGTACAAGTGCTTGAAGAGGAGAGAATAGATATGAGAAAAAAAGAAGGAGGTTGAGACTACAGGGAAGAAACAGGCGAGAGAGATAGGGACTGAAGAGAGAGGCACGGACAGGAGAGAGAGACGGGCTGGCAAGAGAGAGGCAAGGAACAGGCGAAAGAGATAGGGACTAAGGAGGGAGGCACGGACAGGAGAGAGAGACAGGCGGGGACTAAAGAGAGAGGCAAGGATATGAGAAAAAGACATAGATAGGTGAGAGACATAGGCTGACAACAGAGATGGGGACAGGAGAAAGAAATGGGGCAGGTGAAAGAGGGAGGCTGGCGAGAGAGATGTGGATAAATAAGAGAGATGATGACAAGCCAGAGAGATAGATGCAGGCAAGAGAGGTGGGGACAGGCGAGAGAGACAAGGTCATGTGATGGGATGGGGGCAGACAGGAGAGAGGGAGGCCGGCAAGAGGAATGGGGGCTTGTGAGAGAGATGGGAACAAGTGAGAGAGACGATGACAGGTGAGCTGGTTAGTGAGACAGGCTGGTGAGGGAGACAGGGGTTGGTGAGAGATGAGGACAAGCCAGAGAGACATTGACAGGTGAGAGAGTAACAGGGACAGGTGAGAGAGAGATGGGGATAGGTGATGCAGTTGGCAGAGGCAGAGCAAAGGGTCAGGGAACTGAGATAGTGAGAGAGAGAGAGAGGACGTCCACCGGGAGTATTCAGGCCTTCGGCACGCTTGAGTGAGTCAAGTTTTTCTCTCTGCTACACTGTCGCTGCAGCAGCTCTCAGGTCTTTGCATGACACCTCCTCAGACAGAACATCCCCACACCAGTCACTGGTCCACAGTAGGGCCTAGACGGCCTTCTAGAACACATATATGAATGTCTACGTGATGCTGGTGTACTGAGAAGCTGGACAAGGCTCGACATGGTGGGCACTGAAGAATCAAAACCTTTAAACATTTCTGGGGTGCTAAACTCAACACACTCAACACCAGCTACGGGCTAGTTACCTGCTGGATGTGGTTGTCCACCATAGCCCACTTACAGTCAACCTATATACTACAGACGCACGCAAACACTACAGTTCCTGTGAGCTTCCAGTTGAATCCACACAAGACACCCACAATAAGGGTCCAACTGACTGACTCGGCACAGTTCCATACCCCAAAACCAGGAACACTATGAGGATGAAAGCAGAGGAGAAACTTTCCTACAGAAGTTACCACTGATGGCATGACTTACTCTGGGATTCAAATGAAAAATTACTGCTGTTGGATCCGGCAGCCCCTCATTGGATTTTGTGGTCCAATCTGTTGATGAATGTCTCAGGATCTCCCTGCATATCTTGCACCATTGCTGCTCATTTAATTAAGGATTTGCAGTGAAAGTTGTACTAATTGTGTTTTTCTTCTGTTCTCGCAGGCTGTTCAGTCCCCGGTGGGGGAGTAACGGAGAAGCGAGGAACAACAAGACAGGACGGGAGAATGAAGAAATCAAGAAAACAAATATTTTGCCTTGATTGTGAGTCTCACCACATCTGTCATTTTAACTAACTTTTCAAACGAAAGCCCCTGCCAGTCGTCATGGGAAACCGAGTCATGCTCCTATTGGCTTCCCTCTGCGTGTGGGCGGTCCTTAGGGGAGAGGTCTCCGCCAAGGTGATCAGGAGAAGAGGGTTGGGTGCTTATACTGCAGCCATTGGAGAAAAGTTGGCAGTTAGTCAGTGGGATTCAGGTTTTGACAAGACGACGCCTCCACTGGCGAAGCTCATGGGTTTCCTTCCGCATGATCTTGGCGTTGATACTAAGTTGGCTTCTCATCCAAGAACAACTCAGAGCAACTCCGTGACTCCAGTGTCAGGTGGAAAAGAAATCCAGACTCATACAGATACGTCTAAATCTGTTTCGAAATGGGAGGGGAGGCTGGTTTGTAACCCTAATTTAACCGCCGCCGTGTCCATGGAAGTTGGATCTAATTTGAGCTCAAAAGAAACGAACAACACAAAAAGTCCCGAGTTAAAAACCAAAGAAGAGAGAGTAGAGAAAAGCCATGTGTTACATCGCAGAGTGGACCTTAGTCTTCTATCCAATAAAACCAGGCTCAAGCCACTCGTTAAATCGAGGCCGAAAGCAGATCCAGAGGTTCAGGTAGCTCAGGGAAGAGGAGTTTTGTTGAATTCAGCCAGGATATCAAACCTGCCACCGACCCGCGGTCCTCAGAAACCTGGGCTGAAAGTGAACTCGGAGCCGATTTCAATCACACAGCTGCAGAAAGGGAGCGTCGAGGGTGTGGTCCCTTTTGGAAGGATCCTGAGGAGCAGGAAGCTGGATCTGGTTGGTACAAATCGCAGCCAATTAGCAGCCAGCGTTTCTTCAGGGAAAGCTCAAGAAAGACCTGCCTCTCCAGGTTTGCCCAGTGTGAGAGATCAAACTGCACGCCCACCTAGCCTAGTTGCGAATCTCGATAAGGGTGTCGACGCTGGGGCAGCATGGCATGACAAGCATTTTACTGTTCGCACCACGCTAATGGGCCAAACCCGGGGGGTTCCTGATAACGAGAGAAGCCCGTTTATTGAAAACTTAGATTCCATTATCCAAGATGGCAAGTCCAACCTATTCCATATGGGAGCCACTCTTCAGTCAGGATTATCTTCGGAACCAAGAGCAGAGAAATATCTGAGTCAGAGAAGCAGCACTAGTGACGTTCACACAGACGGACAAGAAGCAGCCTCTACTGCAGAATTCACAAACCAAGGGGTACTACCAGACATCAGCCACATCCTAAAACTCCGACCGGATCCCATCCCAGACCAGTCGGTCTATGGGGAGAAGGCACACAGCGGGGTCCCATCTGATTCTGGGCCCGGCGACGATGAGGGCGGCTTGGTGTTCCAGGAGGCGGAGTCTGAGGCAAGGAGCCAGGAGGTGGAGGAGACCCGGTCACGGAGCAGACGTAGCTGGATCTGGAATCAGTTCTTCGTAATCGAGGAGTACAGCGGCCCTGAACCTGTGCTCATTGGACGAGTGAGTAATTCCTCTTTATAAATATGGGAAGTGGTCATGTGACCACAATCTGTCACTGCTGACTAATTACTCCTAATTATTAATGCGGCGTCAGCTCCAAGCCCACCTGCAGGCTACAGTACAAAGGAAATTCTATTTTTAAGTGTAGTGCTTTAAGAAATATTTATACTGATATATTTTGATCTATGTTGTATTTCTTAGTAATACTCATACTGGGTGGGGGGGCTGCTGTAAATAAAACCTTAAACCCTATATTTGCTTAGCCTGACATCTTTTGCCCAGCACAGATCCACTGCTGCGCTAATGTAATTGTTCCACATTAATGGAAAATATACCCAGTGTTTTCAAAAACACATCCATTTCTGGGTAAAAGGCCTGACCTCGGGCTGTACCTTAGGTAGCAGGAGTGCACCCTCACGCAGTGGAGGATTAGCGTGGACGGATCCTGCGACAGAGAGCATGGAAAGAAAAAAAAGTGTTGCGTGTACCCCAGCCTCGGGCCACGCTCTCAGGCATGAGCCCCGGGGGGTGCCGGTGGGAAAGTGATGGGGAGAGGGGACTGACTGAAGGCTGGGGGATCGAGCCAGCAGCCATATAAACCTGTCAGAGATCACGCCAGCAGTAACCTCACACCTACTGGTACTCAGCGCACGTAGAGGGCAGCACGGTGACCTTGCCTAGAGAGCGTTTGGCCAGACGGCTCACGGCAGAGCCAGCTACGGCAGTCGGCAGGGAGCGAGAGAGCTGGGGTGGGGGCTACACTGCCGGGCCCAGGGTCCCTGCTTCCCGTCTCAGAGACAGGCTGGAGGTGACGTCTTTGCGAGCGGCGTCAAGATACTTCACGCTACGCCAACTGGGTCACCTGGGTTCCATCACGGCAGGGCCCGGTCCGCTCCAGACGGACGCCGTGTGGCTCCAGTGACCCCGTCGACTCGGTCGCGGGTCGCTGCTGCTGTTTTAACGCCTCTGTGCTCGCGTAACAGGTGAACAGGCGACAGATGTCCCTGACAGAGGTTCTGACTGGGTGTTTTGCCAAAACTTGATTGGCACGGGGTGCAGGGAGTGGGGAGGGGGTGGGGGTTACTCTGAAGCCTCGAGACAGGATGACAGGGTCTTGGGGAAGTCCCAGTATCCTGTCACAGGGAGACGGGCGCACACGTATGTTTGCGTACATGCTGAAACACGTAGATATACACACACACCCACAGAACAGTCTTCAAAACATTGTTGCTGGGGGGGGGGGGGGGGTGACAGAGTGGAGAGAGAGAGAGGGAGAGAGAGAGAACGACAAAGGGAGACAGACAGACGAGGAGAATAGAGCAAGAGAAGAGCAGATACATATCGCAATCAGAGAAAGCGAATGGGGGGAAAATCAAATACGAGGAGGAGAGAGGGGGAGAGGAGGCACGTCAAAGAAAGAGCGAGGAAACGGCTGACAAGATGGAGATTAAAATAAAGGGGTCACGGGAAAAGATGAGAGCAAGTGCCGGGTGAAAAATAACCAAAAGACAACAATGCTTGGCAGGAGGCAGCGTACGGCAGACAGCAGAGTAGCCCACACCTGCTGAGGCAGGGATTCTCAGGCCTGATTGCGGGGTTTCTCAAATGGTTCTGTTTCCGCAACAGAGTGGCTCTTCCTGTCTCGCGGTGGAGAGTGTTATAAACAGCACGAACAGCTTAGTTGCTGGGGACGGTGGGAGTGGGTGGGAGGGGGGGGGGGGAGATGTGGGATATATGTGGGTGCCATACAGATGGGAATCAGAACAAGGGGAGCCGGTAACAGAGAGAGGAAGAGGATAGGCCTAGCGTGAGAGGCCTGGGACCGACCAAGCAAAGCCGTCAATATTACTCTGGAAGTGGGGAGAGAGAGAGAGAGAGAGAGAGAGAGAGAGAGAGAGAGAGAGCAGGAGGATGGGGGAGAGAGTGAACAAGAGGGAGCGTTTGGTCAAATGCCATTTTATTACAAACCCCCGAGGAAAGGAAATTCAATGCTTTTGTGTTTAGTGTGGGAGCTGAATAGCTGAGCGATATATATAGAGAGCAACCCACCCCCCACCAAAGCTCTCTCCATGCCCCCCCATGCCACCTCTTGTATGTAGTCATTTTGGGTGGTTGATGAACCCAGCAGTCACACGTACCTAAAGTCTGTGCTCAGGCCTCATCTGCGGTCACCGCGCACGCGACCATAAACCCCCCCCCCCTTCCGTGGATAACAACGTAAAATACCCCCCTTCTAAATGCGAAGAGAAAACAACCTGTGTAAAATGCCCCACAGTGGCCCCCCATATTACATTCAATTCCTGTCAATCCAAAGGTAAAGGTATAAATGGGTATTGCACACATCGTGTGGTTAAGTAACACTTTAAGTAATAATGTTTTTTAACATAACATGTAAATGAAACTTAGAAATGCATCAAACTACAATTACTACAAGTAAACTTCTTATTCATTTGTAATCTCCCTGTACAGTTATTCATTAATTGCTTCTTACACACATCAAACCGTTAGCAGAGTCTAGCTAAAGTGAAGTTTTGCCAGCAGAAATTTAAGCAAAATAATTCGAAATCCAAAAACATGGGACTGAATGTCTATTCAGAGGTATCAGAGAAATTTGCTGAAGCTGAAGAAAAGAATGTAATTTTAGCGCAAAACTGTTTTATTAATCTGTTCACTTTGAATTTTTTACTAAATTTTTTTTACTTCAGCACAGTATGATTTGGACATATGGAGGTGGAGCTGGACTCCGGCATGGTCCAGTTTGGACATAAGGAGGTGGAGCTGGGCTCCGGCATGGTCCAATTTGGACATAAGGAGGTGGAGCTGGGCTCCGGCATGGTCCAGTTTGGACATAAGGAGGTGGAGCTGGACTCCGGCATGGTCCAATTTGGACATAAGGAGGTGGAGCTGGGCTCCGGCATGGTCCAATTTGGACATAAGGAGGTGGAGCTGGGCTCCGGCATGGTCCAATTTGGACATAAGGAGGTGGAGCTGGGCTCCGGCATGGTCCAATTTGGACATAAGGAGGTGGAGCTGGACTCCGGCATGGTCCAGTTTGGACATAAGGAGGTGGAGCTGGACTCCGGCATGGTCCAGTTTGGACATATGGAGATGGAGCTGGGCTCCGGCATGGTCCAGTTTGGACATATGGAGGTGGAGCTGGGCTCCGGCATGGTCCAGTTTGGACATAAGGAGGTGGAGCTGGACTCCGGCATGGTCCAGTTTGGACATAAGGAGGTGGAGCTGGACTCCGGCATGGTCCTGTTTGGACATATGGAGGTGGAGCTGGGCTCCGGCATGATCCAGTTTGGACATAAGGAGGTGGAGCTGGGCTCCGGCATGGTCCAGTTTGGACATAAGGAGGTGGAGCTGGGCTCCGGCATGGTCCAGTTTGGACATAAGGAGGTGGAGCTGGGCTCCGGCATGGTCCAGTTTGGACATAAGGAGGTGGAGCTCGGCTCCGGCATGGTCCAGTTTGGACATAAGGAGGTGGAGCTGGGCTCCGGCATGGTCCAGTTTGGACATAAGGAGGTGGAGCTGGGCTCCGGCATGATCCAGTTTGGACATAAGGAGGTGGAGCTGGGCTCCGGCATGATCCAGTTTGGACATAAGGAGGTGGAGCTGGGCTCCGGCATGATCCAGTTTGGACATAAGGAGGTGGAGCTGGACTCCGGCATGATCCAGTTTGGACATAAGGAGGTGGAGCTGGGCTCCGGCATGATCCAGTTTGGACATAAGGAGGTGGAGCTGGGCTCCGGCATGATCCAGTTTGGACATAAGGAGGTGGAGCTGGGCTCCGGCATGATCCAGTTTGGACATAAGGAGGTGGAGCTGGGCTCCGGCATGGTCCATTTTGGACATAAGGAGGTGGAGCTGGGCTCCGGCATGATCCAGTTTGGACATAAGGAGGTGGAGCTGGGCTCCGGCATGATCCAGTTTGGACATAAGGAGGTGGAGCTGGGCTCTTGCAGGCTCCCTCAATATTTAAAACTTTGGTGGTGGCTAGCGTTTCCCACCCACCCAGATTCCACAGGGAGCTGAAGCATTCCACATGAGAGCTGTGGGTACACAGTATCCCCCCTGACACAGTGAAGCAGCCAAACCCCCCCTTGCCCTTTCAAACGTCCTGCCGACGGTGAAGCCAGCTCTGCCCTTTCCCACCGCCAAGGCCGCGGTTCTTAAAGGGCCACGCCGCTCGTCTGTGACAGTGGCAGCGAGGGGAAATGCCAGCAGACCCCCCACTTCACACATCACGCTGTGTGATAATCAACAACAAGGATTTACATTTTTGGGGCAGAGCTGTGGTCTCATAAATAATGCATAATAATGACTTTGCATAATAAGAGCAAATATGAAACAGTTCATCATGATAATGACTAATGGTAAAAATGAATAATGAATGTTAGCGGGCTTCTCTGTGACTAGTGGGGCTTTGGGATTTGAGCTCAAGGGATCCGATGGCATCAGATCCCAGTTGCTGAGGGTCAGCAGAGAGAAAAAACGAAGATTCACCTCTAGTGGGCAAGGGGCACGGTGTGATTGGTAAATGCAGCTGGACTTTGCAGGCCATGGCGGTGGACTCAGTGTGGGTCGAGGAGGTCGCCAAACTTATGACTTGTGACATGCATCGATTTTTGGGTGGTGTGGTTCTTCAAGAGGCTACAAAGGGGCACCTGGAAATGGGTACAGATACAGGCAGATGCTGGTTACCTAGCAGATTGTGATACAGATACAGGCAGATGCTGGTTACCTAGCAGATTGTGGTACACATACAGGCAGATGCTGGTTACCTAGCAGATTGTGGTACAGACACAGGCAGATGCTGGTTACCAAGCAGACTGTAGTACACATACAGGCAGATGGTGGTTACCTAGCAGATTGTGGTACAGATACAGGCAGATGCTGGTTACCTAGCAGATTGTAGTACACATACAGGTAGATGTTGGTTACTGAGCAGATTTTGGCACAGATACAGGCAGATGCTGGTTACCTAGCAGACTGTAGTACACATACTGTACAGGTAGATGTTGGTTACTGAGCAGATTTTGGCACAGATACAGGCAGATGCTGGTTACCTAGCAGACTGTAGTACACATACTGTACAGGTAGATGTTGGTTACTGAGCAGATTTTGGCACAGATACAGGCAGATGCTGGATACCTAGCAGATTGTCCTACAGATACAGGCAGATGTTGGTTACTGAGCAGACTTCTATACAAATACAGGCAGATGTTGGTTACTGAGCAGAATTCTATACAAATACAGGCAGATGCTGGTTACCCAATGGATTGTGGCATTGATACAGGCAGATGCCGGTTACCGAGCAACTGTGGTACAGGCAGACACATCGACTGCACTGCAGAGATTAGTATTGCAGGGAGTTTCCATTGCAGTTGTAATTAGCTCTGATCCAGTCAAATTGGATCAGGTCTTCATAATGGCTCTGATGCATCGTGTTGCAGTAGAACCCAGTCCAGATTGTGGTTTTTGTATTAGATCCCTTTCGGCTTTACGGAATTAAATTTGTTTTTTCTACGATTCTGCGGGGGTCTGTGGCACAGGCTAGTGGGT
The DNA here is from genome assembly GCF_023856365.1 of Brienomyrus brachyistius. Taxonomy (NCBI): domain Eukaryota; kingdom Metazoa; phylum Chordata; class Actinopteri; order Osteoglossiformes; family Mormyridae; genus Brienomyrus; species Brienomyrus brachyistius. The sequence continues at coordinate 1,910,353 of NC_064536.1, read as the reverse complement.
TACCTGCGGCCTGGTGCAGGTAGTGTGGTTTTGGCTTTTCTGTGAGGGTTCTGAGGGAGCCTCAGGGCTGGTGACTGTGTGGAGTGGTTCTCCTGCTGCTGGAGTTATAATCACATTGCATATGATCCGTGTCCCCAGGCTTCAAACGTTGCCCTTAACTTCCCCAACTCCCTCCCTTCCTCCCTCTCCCCCCTTCTGACAGGTGACTTACCCCCCCCCCCCCCCCCCCCCACCATGAGTCCATCATCCACACTCCGTGATCCTCCACACGAATGAATACCCTCCCAGCACATTGTCACCGTGCCCCAAATGGGATTCCTTTAAATGCATATAACCCCCCTCCCCCCACGCTAACCCGCTGTGATGCCGCGGCTGCTGTCCCACGGGACTCAGCTTGGTCAGGGCCCATGGCTCCCCACTTGATGGCAGACGTTCGTCACACCAATCTCCAAAGCCCGCAAGGTGTTGGTCTTCCAATCTTGTGTTATTCCTGTCAGGTGGGGGGCAGTGTTGGTGGTGGACCAAATTTTATAGCCTGAGCCAAAATTATCATGGGGCTGGGGGCAGTAGTGTCATTACCAGGAATGTGTGGGGGGTAAGGAAGGACCATGCAGAACCTGGGGGCCCAGACCAACAGTGGCCTTTGGGAGGGGGAGAAGTTAAACAGGAGAGCCCAAATAGACCCCACATGGAGTCTCCCCGCCCCCGTGGTGAATCAGCCACTCAGGAGCGGCGGTTAAGAAGTCAGACGACATGCCCGAAAAGCTGCTGGCTCCGTCCTTCATTTAGGCTAGAGCGCTGGCGAAATACGCCACCCCCCCCCTTGATTTATGATCGATGGTCTCACCGAGTATATGAAATGCGAATCATGGAAGAGATTCTCAGGCCGACGCCAAATGTATTTTTTTCCCCCCGCTTTGTGATTTATGGTGTCGCCCCAAAATGTGGAATTGAGTGTATGAGTGTGTGGTATTCAGGTGATTTAGAGGCTGAATCGCAGACCGAGCACAGCAAGAATCTCAGGTTCGATATGTAACGTTCCCAACCCAAGCGGCACAGATGCTACTTAAAAACACACAGGGTCAGTGGATCTATAGTCAAATGTCAAGAAAACAGGCTGGAGAAGGCCGGGCGGTCCTTATCATATAAAAACATTAAAATAAGCAATATAACATGGACCAGGGGAGATTCCAGGATTTGACTAAGACACAAAAAAGAACCATTTCTTCCCCAAGTTTCCCCAAAGGGGGGTACGAAATCTGCAGGGTTGGAGTGAGATTTTCAATTAAGTCTGCACACAAATGCACATACACTCACATGTATGAAATAAGTTTATTGCCTTGTAAATAGTAAGTAGGGTTTTCAAACTACCCAAACACTTTTTTTGTAGCTAATTTTAGGTTTCTAAAGGAATAATATAGTGGGTAACAGATGTGTGAGTGTGTGAGAGTGGCAACCCTGAATGTACACAGAAACATGGGACAGATTGCTAAATGGCCCTAGATTTTTTTTTTCCGGGGAGGATGAAAAAAGATAGGGGGTCTGAAGGTCTAGCAGAATGTCCTGCAGATGACAGCAATTGTGCTTCATAGTGTGGGGCGGTGGATCAGTGGCACTGTGGTGTTCCTCTTCCGGTTCTCCAGCTCTCTCTCTCTGTGAGTCTCGGAGAGTTGACATCTCTAAATTGCCTGCAGTTTGAAGGCTGTGTTTGTGTGCCCCGTGATGGATTGCCACCAGTTTCCGGGTGGCTCTGGTCTCCTGCCTCTGCTTCGTCTAACAGGCTCCAGACTCACTGTGACTCTGCACTGGATGAGCGCGTATTGATGACGTACATAAGTAGCGGTCTACTGCGCTATGTTCTGCAGTGGAATGTGGTGTCCGAGGCCATGGTGAAGCACTGCAGTGTTTCTGCATTTACCTCTAATATCCGCTGCTCTTGACTCCACTGACGCACTCACCTTAACATGTGATAAATCTGTGATCCCCTAAATGCTGCAGATTCGACACAATTGAGGGAACTCCAGTGCACACGGTGCCGTTTAACGCAAGCCCTCATATTATGTGTTACCCTGTGCAGCATTAAGAGGAGCATGTCACATTCACTAATCTCGGGCACTGCTAATGCATGGTTTAATTACTGCAAATTAACAGCTTGTAATTTTATTAAAAACAGGTAATTTGGGGTTAAGTGAATGATAACTCATGCTTTACGGTGGAAGCCCAGCTCTCCACAGCAGAATACATTGTACACTGCATACATTTATGCAACTTATCTTCCATGATTTTTGCATGTAATAGATGGTTGTTGGCTTGAAATCTACCTCCATCTTTCTGTGTGGAGTTTGCATGGGACAAGCGCTTGTGGATTTGGATCGCACTTTCACCTTTCTGTGCGCCATTTCCAGGTAACAAGTGGTTGTGGGTTTGAATCCCATCCCCTTTTTATGTGAGGTTTCCATATAATGGATGGTCAGTGATTTGAATCCCACCATTATTTTTCTGTGTCGAGTTTGCATGTAACAGGTGGTTGTGGGTTTGAATCCCACTTATGTCTTTCTCTGTAGAGTTTGCATGGTATTTCTGATTGTACACCCTGTGATAGACTAGCATCCAATTCAGGGTGTCTCTCGCTATATGCCATGTATATCCTGAGATAGGTTCTAGGCCCCCAGTGCTACATTGGGTCACAGATTATGGAAGATGAATTATGAAGAGGCCTCGTAGCTGATTCTTCCTGTGTACTACATAACGTATGGTACACTTTCTTCAGTACGTTTAGGGTTCTTCCGCTGAACCTATATAGGTTTTGCATGGGGGTGTGATGAAAGCTTAGAGCCAACGCATATGCGGGGTCTCATTAGAGCTTGCTGGGCCTTTGTTCCTGGAGCGGGTGCTGCATGTGTAGCGCCCTGCTTGTATAACATCGAGATGAAGAACGTTCCGATAGAGCCGCAAGCAGGAGAAAATCGAGAAGCATTGCAGAGTCCCCCCCCCCCCCCAGCCCACCTCTCAGCCACAAAGCTGGTCCTTCTTCGCATCCTCTCCTCAGATCGTTACTGCGGTAACGAGGCGGCTGGCATCATTAAAAGGCATCATTACGGGCCATCGTTATTAAGCCGGTCGTTCGAGCACCGTGGCCTTTGCCAGCCGATCCCATCAAAGGCCGACAGCCCCTCAGACACACGGTGCGGGTCGCGTCATCACCCCTGGCAACCCTGGACATCCCATGCTGCACATGGGATGAAGGACAGTACCAAAGTTGGCCTCGCGCTGACAAAGACCCTGCTCCGTAACCATGACAGTGTTTCCTCCTGGGGATTGCATTAGCACAGCATCTGGCAATGATAGCAGTAGGATGGGGGGTTTGGGGGCGTCAAGCGCTGAAAAAGAGGTCAAGACACCTGAGTTTCTGTGTTTGCCTCCAGATCTATGGCTTCCTCTGAATCGTCCCCAAGACTGAGGATCACGATGCCTTGGCGCACGTGCCGAATCACGGGAGAAAAGGATCTGCTTGGGCTGTGACCAATTTTAAATTATAAAACAAAAATATGTGTAAAAATTCTTCCGAGTGTTTTGCTTCCATCCATCAAACGTAGTCTTTGGCTGTGAATTTGAAATGTCACACTGTGCTAAATCCAGTTTAAGATCCGTTGAACCACCCAGCAGATTTTAATCATGAGGGGAGTCTGACAGGCACTTTTTTTGCCTGTTTATTCAGGCACATAGATTGTTAAGCTTCAGACTGTTATAGAGCTAGAATTAGTAGATTTGTTGTACCCTTCTGGGCTTAATGGGAATATGGATCTAGGTCATAGATATATAGTGTACTGGATAAGTCTGGTGTTACATTGAATCTGTTTCTTGAAATTCAAGGTGACGTTCTCTGAATATCAGGGACCGTTTTTTTTGTAATTGCGTCTAAGCTGCTTAAATGAAATAAGCTGTGTTTTGTGGCCTGGTACATGCAGTAGCAAATCTGCTGTGCATGTGAAGGTTCTGGGTTGTACCCGCCTTGTTCTTACCTTGTTTTTACCGTGTGTCACCTCCTGTCATGTTTCCTGCAAGCCAGCCAGCCCCCCCGCCCAATCACCCCCTCCCCACCTCCCTGACCTGAGCTGTAACAAAAAGGAGTGTTAATATTCCACGTCTGTTCCGGAGGGGGCCCAGCGCAGCGTAGGGACAGCAGTGGAAAAATCTCTCCCCATCGGGCGCCCTGCTTGAGAGCACATCGGATGAAAGTTCCAGACCCGATAATGCACCGAAATTGATTCCTCTTTGCCCGGTGATGCAGTGCAGAGATGAGACCCCCTCCCCCGCCGCCTCCGCCCCATCAACCACCACACCTGATCCACCGCCCCCCCCTCCCCCCCAGCACCGGCTGTTGTGAGACGTGCAGCCACGCTGTCTACTGTCTCACCAGTATTGTGAAAAATATTTCTTGCCTTACGGATGGATTGGCAGGTTGGAGGGTTGCCAGATTGTACGAGGGAAGTCTGCGATATATTTTGTTTGCACCTAAGGAAGGCTTGTTTTTTTTAATGGTGCCTTCTGGGAGAAAGTGCCCTCGGGATTAAAGTGAAATTCTGCGGCGCGCCCCAGCCCAAAGCGAGGGTAGGCCTACGTCAGATACGTGTTAGGTTAATGTCAGGCAATCTCTTGGCTTAACGTCGCCTGATAAGAACAGGCAACCTTTGTTTGATGTCACAAATGTCAGCCTGTCTTTGTGTTTTTATTTACCATATGAAACTCCACAGGTCAAAATAAAGTTGTTGTAAGTTCAGAGCTGAATTCTGACATAAAGTTCAGGTGGGTCACCTCCAGTGCGTGCTGGGCCAGCGTGGGCTGAACTTATTTGTTTGTTTTTAATTTTTTATTTTTTTTTTGGGGGGGGGGGGGGGTCTGTATCCTGATTATAATGCGCATTCAGTATTTTTGATTAAAACTTAAATGCATATCCCAATCTCATGCCTTTTTTTGTTTTGTTTTGGCCAGCTGCACACGGACATGGACAGGGGTGACGGCCGTACCAAATACATACTGCGGGGGGAGGGTGCGGGCTCCGTGTTCGTGATCGACGAGAAGACCGGGAACATCCATGTCACCAAGCCACTGGACAGGGAGGAGAAGGATGAGTACCGGCTCATCGCCACGGCAACCGACCGCCAGACGGACCGCGCCCTAGAGCCCTCCTCCCAGTTCATCATCCGGGTGCAGGACATCAACGACAACCCGCCCGTCTTTCAGGACGGCCCCTACAGCGCCACCGTACCCGAGATGGCCAACATAGGTACTGCATGCGAAGAACGTTAATGAGCCTAAGCCTCATGTGGTCTCAGTTCTTGCAAACATGTCTTTTTCAGCGCTTCCAGAGAAGCTCGTATATATTCATAAAATTATCAAAGCAAGAAAAATACATGTGCTGCATTAAATATGTGTATGTATTTAATGCTGTCGTCGGCCTATTTAAATTCTTCAGATTTTACGTTTGAGTCTACTTTGTCTGTTTTCCCCGCATTTTCTGTCTGAGTAATGTTCCATCTCTCTTCTTTTTTTTCTTTTTCTTTGACGGATCAGTGCTTAGGGTCAGCTTTGGGCAGCAGTCTTCCTTACCCAGCCTCGTTCCCCCTGCTCCCTTGCTCTGTGACACTGTCAACGCTTTGATGTCAAAAACAGCAACAGCTGCTCCCACAATTCCCCTCTTCCCCGAGAGCTTGTCAGGCAGTGGCCCATGGGAAACGTAGTTCTTTTTTCTGATTCCATATCTCTTTTTTATCTGTGTTAATTTTTAAATAAAGCTGATAGTCTTTGATTTGTTCAGGGCGCCGATAGTGCCTTAGAGAAGCGTTTTAGGACAGAGGGGAGTTATTAGAGAAGGAGAGCACAGTGGGAGGGAGCCCATGACAAATAGAGAAAGAATGAGAGAGAGAATATGGGGGATAATGAAATACACAGGCAGGCAGGGAGCGAGAGAGAAAAGGACAAATTATTTTTACATTGCAGTGAGAGAGATGAAGTGGATAGGAGCGAAATAGCAGGACCACAGGGAAGCCCTCGGCACCACGTGTATTTTTGAGCGGAGAAGTTGCCACGGGTTATTGCAGCGGTTTGGATCTCGCGCTTTGAACATGTAGCTGGCCTGGCAAGCAGCGGAGTACACACTTCCCTGTTAACCTCGCCGGCGATTTCCTTTCAGCTCTGCGAACCGCTTAGCCCGTCTGCACTCTCTTGGGCCCATAGAGCACTTTCGTGTCGATCATAAACTCTGTAAACCCAGCCTCCTGCACACCGGGGTTAATGCACTCCCATTTAGTGTTAATTTACTGTAGAATTCAAACCCCTATTAACCTTCTCTCTCTCGCTCTCTCTCTCTCTCCTTGTCTCCACCAGGTACGTCCATAATCCAGGTTACCGCGACAGACGCGGACGACCCCACCTACGGAAACAGCGCCAAGCTGGTGTACACACTGACCCAGGGACAGCAGTATTTTTCTGTGGACCCCCAAACCGGTCAGTTTTAAATTCACCTCTCTGCAAGTTTAATTTCCCTCCCAGAGTTCCCACCCTGCCCCCAATTCCCGCCGTCCCCGGCATGTCGGCTTTTTAATCGCAATTTCCACCTCTCCGTTTTTCATCCCTGCCTCTCTGTCGCTCCGCATTTCATGACTCGCTCCTGTAATTCGATCACGTCTTGAGTTTCCGCGCAGGTCCGACACGGATACCCATGTCCTTACCACCTCCCTGGAGATGCACGCCATCGTAGCATGGAAACCGCGCGCCCGTTATATTTCCCAGGAAGCTGAACGTCTGCGCGAACACGATGTGGACGTGTCGCTGACAATGAATCAACTGTTAGGCTCGGCACCCCCTTCTGGCTGTGTGGTGTAGGGTCACATGGACTCTTTCTGCAGGCATGGCCATTCTCAGCTCCTCCAGCTGGTATCCGTGCTCTGTGGATAAATCCCAGTTTATCTCTTTGTGTTTATCTCTGTATATTTTGGATAAAGGCGTCTGCTAAATACATAAAGATCTAAAATCATCTCAGAGCTAATTCTCTGCAGGGGGGCAGCATGGCTGTGATCAGAAGGTCGTCGGTTCAAATCCCAGTGTTGGCTGAGTAAACTTCACTATTAGGGCCCTGAGCGAGGGCCCTTAAACCCTAATTTCTCCAGGGACCGGCTGACCCTGCTCTCCCGAAAATGTGCATCGCTTTGGATAAAAGCTACTAAATAAAACAATATATATTTTAGGTTATAGTGCATCTCAGCCGGATTCCGCCAGGTGTGTGTGCGGGACACTTCTTGTCAGCATCTCTGCATGTGAGATTCCTAATGTATTTTTTCCCATTAAGAGAAGTCTCAGACTGTGACCCCCATACTTCATATCCATATAATGTAATTAGTCAGCTACATTCTAATATTACTGTGGAGTATTAATATTAATAAGCTGTTCTGGTTGCTTTCTTTGCAAGTTAATTAATTGCCAGGTTAAACCCCTGTACTGAGCAACTCTGGCTACTGGGTTGGCAGTTTAATTTTCTAGCTGGGAACTGACTGCATTGTCCTTTGGCAAGGGGTGGGTTTTTTTGGTGGTGGGGGGAGGGGGCTGGCTCCCCAGGGTGATAGGTCACCTGCACAAAGTCAGGGGATTTAAGTAGCTGTGTGTGTATAGGGTTACAGGCTACTGTCCTCCAGCCCCCCCCCCTCTATCCCAGTTGACTAGTTTAATTCAATTTTCTTTTCAACCGCCTTTATTGGCATGGCAAACCATTTACCCTGCCAAAGCACTTCAACGCCTAAAAAATATTGCGCAAAATAAAGAGGATATACTGCGTCTAAGGGGGGGTATATTTTTACATTTACCTTTAAAGGTAATAATATCCATCAATGCATGAGGAAATATTTATTAAGGACTTAGTACACTGTTGTTCAGTGTAATTCAATTCACAGTGCCCAGTATTTATTGACAGAGTCTAATAATTCTGTATAATCTATCCATCCATTTTCTATATCGCTTTTCCAGTGTAGAGTCACAGTAAGCCTCAAATCAATCCCAGGAAGCAGAGGGCACAAGGCAGGGGATAGTCCACTGCAGAATTTTTATATAATCACGTATTATGATGTAGAATATGAAATCCATTTATTGATAGTCCTTGTGATGTACTGACCAATGCCATGTGAGATTTTCCTGTGTCAAAATGTTTTGGAGTTGGGTGAATTTAGATAATCATCGAATAAAAAAATAGGCTTTTCTGTTGTTTCTATATATATAGAAGATGTCACATTTTGAGACAAAGTAACGCTCTGCCTGTGTGACGTCGCCCCCCGCTGGCTGCGGGGTGAGGAGCTCGAGTCCTCTGGGGGGGGACAGCTGGTTTGTGCTGGCTGCTTTACCCCTCCCTCTCTAAGCTCTCCTACACAAGTGAACCTCCAGGTCTGTTGGCAGGGATGGAAGATCTGGGGCAGGTTCACTCCGAAGAAAGATGTATGTGGACAAAAACTGTGGTTCTGAAGCTTTGGGGGGATTAGCGGCTGGCACTCCAGCTTCACACCCCCAGCAGTTTGACCCCCGTTCCCAGCTCTGTGTGTGGGGTAGGTTTGCTCCAGGAATGGCTGTGAATCGCCCGTGCCCTGCGGTATCTGGGATCCCTGTCCAGCCTGCCTGTGTTTCCTGGAACAGCCTCCAGGCCCACGGCCCTCCTGCGTCGGGTCAGCGCTTACGGAAGATGAACGATAGGAAGAAAACTATTAATAAGTAAAGAACAATACCCTCTCTGCTGGAAAGTTGGATGTATTTATAAAAGACAAGAAGAATTGATTTAATCCATTATTAATTAAGCATTTATATTCTCTGGATGAAATATTCTCACCATATTTTTGAACTTGCATTTCATGCCTGTCGGTACGTTTTGCAGGTTTAGAAGGATATGCGATTGTATTCTGTTTTGCACCAGTCGTTGTGATGGTGTGTGTGTGTGTGTGTGTGTGTGAGAGAGAGCGGGTATACCTATCCTTATGGGCACACAGTGTCCCCATAATGTGATAAATATCCGTTTTTTCCCTTATGGGGACCAGTTTCCTCTATCTCTCTCTCAAGCCTATGAAAAAACTAAAAATGCAAAAACTCTTGTATTTTGCTTGGTTACTTATGGTTATGGTTAGGGCAGGGTGGGGGTTAAGGTTGTCATAGTTAGCGTTAGCATTTTTCCCATAGAAGTGAATGAGCAGGCCCCATAAGGATAGGTATACCCTACATGTGCATGTATATGTGTGTGTGTGTTTGTGTGCAGGTGTGTGTCTGTGCCCGCCCTGCTATGGGCTGGCATCCCTCCCAGCCTGTCCCATGTGCCCTGTGCTGCCTGGGACAGGCGTGGACACACAGTGTCACATCTCCTGTTCATTTGTACCGTAACATCCTCCTGCCCAGGTATCCTCCGTACAGCAGTGCCGGATTTGGACCGGGAGAGGCAGGATCAGTACCTGGTGGTTCTGCAGGCCAAGGACATGGGCGGTCATCTCGGGGGTCTGTCCGGCACCACTACGGTCACCGTGCGGCTGAGCGACGTCAACGACAACCCACCCCGCTTCACGCAGAGTCAGTGTCCGCCTCGCTCACCCCTCCCTGACTCGCACACCCCCATTAACACCACTGACACCTCTAACTGTCTCACACACACACACACACAGCTGCCTTATTGCCTACTGCACACAAACTGCTAATGACTCTTAATTTATCTCATTCATCGCTGCCTCTGCTGCTTCCGATTAAACTCCTTTCTCCTCCTGAAGTGTTTACCTTACAATCAGGTCCCACCTGCCTGTTCCTCTCCTTTGGCCCAAAACGCTGCACTCGCTGGCATCTCGGCTTCATTCATCCCCATTCCGATCCATTACACACATCGTTTGCCGAGCCTAAAACACAAACAAAATCAGCTCCCTCCCCACCACCGTTCCCCCTGGGAGTCAGAGGAACTGTAAAAGTTCCACATCAGGAGTGAAAGGGGCTGGATTTGGCATCTCTTGGCTGTTTGATTACAGGTTTAGAGTCTTGCTTGATGACAGGCACTGGGGGAATGGGTGGGGGGGGGCGTGGGCACTGGGGGGGGGGTGCTCTGCGTGGGCCCGCAAATATCCATGACGCGCTGTATGAATTTTTAAAAGCCACGACATCCGCTCGGTATCTGTGTGTCAGCGGCAGCTGATGAATGTGCTGGATGACGGCCTTAACGGGTCCGCTTGTCAGATCTGTGTGTTTTTGTTCAACTACATGGCCCGGCGGGGGGGGGGGGGGGGGGGGTTTGGGGGCCGTGGACGGATTCAGCGACTGTTCCATAATAAATTTTACTCATTTATTTTCCCGTGGGGCATTCAGGGGCTGCCTGGAAGCCCAGGGAGTAATCTTGCTCGGCCTATTATATAATTTGCCCTTTGAATAGGAGAGAACGGGAGTGACAGGAATGTAGGGGGGTGGGATGGAGAAGGGGGGGGGCAGTCAGAATGATAAACACGGCCATTTGTCTTAAGAGGAAGTGGAGGAGTAAAAGCAGGGAGGAGCCGAAGTGTGTCGAGTGGAGATGTTAGAGCGAACGGTGCTGCTTCAAGCTCCTGGCATGCATGCGGACGACCCCGACGTTCACAAAGGCAAACGTAAGACAGGTTTCGCTATTACACAGCGATCGCTGCATCTCTGAGGCTCTCCACAGCCCCCACGTGGGTGTCGGGCATTCTTATCGGACAGCACTGTGCAATTAGGCCCCCAGGAAAAGTGGCCGTCGCAGTTAAGATCTCAATCCGCTACTCCCCACGAGACAGGCAAATGGCTGCGTCTGGCCAGCGTTGAAAACCAAACACTAGAACAAGTCCTCGCGGTCTTGATGTTGTAAATGTCGTGAACACCGTCACGAAGTAAAGGATGGCCTCTTGTTCACGCATCCTTTCGACTGGTTGGCAAAGAAGCTCTGTGATATGTACAAGTATCGGTATATGCTGCTGGATACCGCTGTGATTATAAGCCGTTATTAGCAGACAAGCGACTACAGCGAACTCTGTGAGTACAGAGGAAGGTTTGACCTTTCTCGTCATTTAATGGAACTAGTTTTTATCTCCCGAAATTTACTTTGTGGTTTCGAATGTCAAAACAGTTATAACGACGCAATATAGATTTCATAAGAGCAGGTTGCGGCAGTTTATGACTGACGCCATAAACTCTCACAGGCAAAGCAGGGCAATTTACAGTTGTGATATTCTTCCTTTGTGTGTTTTATAGAAAATGGTATTTCTCTCGCCTGCTGCCGTTACGCCTTTCCAGGTGTTATTTCAGGATGTTCTGCCCACCGCTCTGTGCCGCTCCTCGTCCCTCGGATCGAATCGTATGAAGCCGTGACTCACGTTCGGCTGTCGTGGATCTGAATGATAGGTGCGTTCTGAGGATCGTGTGGCGGGGAGTCTGAGTCAGCGTGCCGGCGGGTGGCGGCCCGGCCGCCGTGAGATCGGGGCTTGGGTTTGAACGTAGGCCCCGGAGATGTAAAAAGCAGTCAGTGATGGTCGGGGAGCGTGGCGAGATGGCGGAATGGGAAAGGATGTAAAGGCCTGGTTCAGGGTCATGCAGTGATTAGCACGGACGCCTCACACCTCTGGAGATCAGGGTTCGAGTCTCCACCCCAGTGCAATGTTTGCATGCTCCCCCTGTGTCATTGCAACGTTTCCTCCGGGTACTCCGGTTTTCCCCCACGGTCCAAAAACATGCTGAGACTAATCGGAGTTACCATTTTGACTATAGGTGTGCATGCGTGTATGAATGGTGCATGTGTGAGTGTGCCCTGCGATGGGTTGGCGCCCCATCCTTGGTTACTTCCCGCCTTGCAGCTGTATTTTCCAGAATAGGTTCCAATCCCTGCAATCCCGCATACTGTAGGAAAGGTTATATTAGAAGCACAGCCTGTGGAACCGGGGAATAAACCGACAGGGACACTATTCGACTGATCAGTAATACTTTTGGCTCCTATTTGCATGACATCATGTGACAATGCACTAGTGTGGACCCCCCGCCCCTCCCCCCCACCACCCATTCCTCAGTCCCCAAGGCTCCAGTTGTCAATTATGCATAAACGATCTCTGAAACTGACAGCGACACGCTTGGTTTGGAAAGCCAATATGTGCAATTAGCCTTGAACCTGCCCCCTCCCCCCGCGGGCTGTCCGCTGGGTCTGCGCGAGGTGTGGGGTGTCACTCAGCCAAGCCGCTTGGCGCTGATGAGTTTCTTCAGCGATCTGGCACCTTGCCACACCCCTCGCATGCCAGAGCGGGCCACTGGATTGGTCAGGCGATTCAAGTGCCGGAATCCCAGCCTGGCAGGAACACCAACACTGCAGCTGAAATATGACTTATTTTTAAAACATAAAGACTATGAATGGAACAGTAAATCATTTCTTAAACGAAAAAGAACCCAGCCCTAAAACCTTTCATTAGGGCATACAGCACTTTGCCGTCCTGTTTGTATATTTCAAAGGAAGCGGTGTGGCATAGAGGGGGGGCAGTGGCCCCAAGTCAGGCACAGAGATGGGAGTGTGGGGGTATGGTGCAGCGGCCGAGGAGTGATATATGGGGATGTTGCATGATGATGCTGATTTACAAGCAGGGGAGTGGCTCACAGGTGGGGGCTTGGTTCATATAAAAGGGGCGTGGCTCTCAAGCAGAGGTCTGGTTTACAAGCAGGGGAGTGGCTCACAGGTGGAGGCGTGGTTCATATAAAAGGGGCGTGGCTCTCAAGCAGAGGTCTGTTTACAAGCAGGGGAGTGGCTCACAGGTGGGGGCGTGGTTCATATAAAAGGGGTGTGGCTCTCAAGCAGAGGTCTGGTTTACAAGCAGGGGAGTGGCTCACAGGTGGGGGCTTGGTTCATATAAAAGGGGTGTGGCTCTCAAGCAGAGGTCTGATTTACAAGCAGGGGAGTGGCTCACAGATGGGGGCGTGGTTCATATACAAGGGGCGTGGCTCTCAAGCAGAGGTCTGGTTTGCAAGCAGGGGAGTGGCTCACAGGTGGGGGCTTGGTTCATATAAAAGGGGTGTGGCTCTCAAGCAGAGGTCTGATTTACAAGCAGGGGAGTGGCTCACAGATGGGGGCGTGGTTCATATACAAGGGGCGTGGCTCTCAAGCAGAGGTCTGGTTTACAAGCAGGGGAGTGGCTCACAGGTGGGGGCGTGGTTCTTATAAATGGGGCGTGGCTCTCAAGCAGAGGTCTGATTTACAAGCTGGGTTGTGTCTCAAGCACCATTGGGATTTACAAGCAAGAGCATGGCTTATAAAAAGTGGCATGGCTCACAAGTAGGGGACATGATGTATAAGCCGGGGCCTAGATCATAGGCAGGGGCGTGCTTCATATAGAGAAGCATGGCTCACAAGCATGTCCGTAGCTTACAGGCATGGGCATGGCTTACAGACCTGGGAGTTTCCTTATCTCTCTTATGGGGAAAAACAAGAAAATCCCCCTTAAAAAGAGAGAAGAAGAGACACTTTATTTCTGTATTTTCTGCACGCCTGAGTAGTGATGCAGTCAGCTACACCTGGGTTTTTCCGCCTTGTCTGTAATGCCCCTGGGGCAACCGGGAAGATGAAGAACAGCGGCGTGTCCCGGAAGAGGCTGACCGCTGTCCATGGTGCCGAACGAGCGTCCAGCCACAGCGGGCTGGATCCACAGCCCTCCGCTCACTCTCTCTCCGCTCGCTCTCTCTCCGCCTGTAATGTCTTTAACACCCCTGGGTCACAAAGGCCAGCTTATGGTTTTCCATTTTAATAAAAAGCAGCTGTACAGGTCCGTCGTCAGGGCTGCATGTGTGGGGAGCCGAATAAATTGCGGACACTCCTGCTTAAAGACCGCGCTGTTTGTCTAGGAACAGAGTCCATATATACAACACGTATGATTACTGAGCGGTGATTAGCAATGTGATAAGACCCGCGCAACAGTGATTATGGGTAATTTAAAAAAGTCTTCAGTTTATGCTAAATAGGCACCCCGTTAAGAAGCGTTAATGAAAGTACAGATCCTGGCAAATCCTAGTACCAGAATGCGTTGCTGCTGCGGTGTACCGCACACCATACTGTAGTTGAGTTCTGATTCAGCCTGGTACCGTCTCATCATTGACAGATGCCCACCGGCGCCCCTACCCCACAAACGGCTCTGTGGTCGAGGCCCGGAGGGTGACGTTCACGCCTTCTAGATGGCAGACAGATCCGTCTTATTCGAAGCCAATAAGCCTGGGGTGAGATGGAGATTAAAGATTGTGGGAATTTGAGGGGTGTAGCCTGGGGGTGGAGCCTAAGGGGTGGAGTCTGGGGATGGGTGGGTGGCTTTCTGTTACGGCTATATTTCAGTCCACAGGAGAAAAGTTAAAAGCTTTTGCCACTGTGTGTCACCTTAGATGAAATAAACAGCTTTGATTTTTTTTTTTCTTCATTCTAACAAACACCACCGGACAAAGTCGCCACCGGACCCTACAAGAAAGGTCGCCGTCAATCACTCCCACCACCACACACACACATGTAAACGCTGTGCCTGACGTCACCCCCAAGCTCGCCACGCCGAGAGCTCTGCGCCCAGAGGAAGGGCTCCGCTAATGGGAAGCTTTTTGCACCTCAGAATCACACTCACTTTGGCTCACGGCATTAAATGACGAATGGATTTCCGTCCTCGTTCCCCTTAATGCGATTCACTCCGTTTTTTTTTGTGTTCCATTTGTCTGCACATTCTTACCATCGTTTCTGTCGGCCACAGCGCTTGCATCAAGACGGTTCTGTATTATTAAGTTTTATATTCAAATTATTTAAAAGCTGACTGTTTATTATTACGTTTTCAGTTACTTTATTTCTAACTTCTGCATGGCTAATTAAGCCATATGAATGGTTGTGGTTTTATGATGTCGACTGATTTCATTTCATGGATTATGTGCTCATGAGTGGGGGCGGGGTTTCAGCCTAAGTTGTGCCGATGGTTCATGGGTTTGAGTCCCACTGCATCCCAACAGGTGTGCAGTTTACCCTTTCTCCCCAGCATGTCACTGACTCAGCCTAATCGTGTACCTGTGCTTTTGTGTGAGTGAACACTCCCCACTGCACAACCGTCCAATCCAGCCTGCGCCCTGTTCCACACCCCACACTTCCTGGGGCCTGGACCCCAGTGACCCTACTCAGATGATCCATTACTGAAAATGAATGGGAGAATAAATCCAAACCGGCTTATGCCCTAAATGTTCCACTCCTGTGCCGGTAGATTTTCCCAGCTCCACAAAGGCAATTTACCCATCTGCAAGCCAAGGGGCTCTTTCAATAATACGGCACAACTTTCTTGATACCTCTGAGCGCAGCATA
The DNA here is from genome assembly GCF_023856365.1 of Brienomyrus brachyistius. Classification (NCBI taxonomy): domain Eukaryota; kingdom Metazoa; phylum Chordata; class Actinopteri; order Osteoglossiformes; family Mormyridae; genus Brienomyrus; species Brienomyrus brachyistius. The sequence goes on along the minus strand of NC_064536.1, from coordinate 1,894,995 downwards.
TGCAAAAAGAAACTCAACAACTGTGCCTTGTGTTCAGTGGCTTTTAAACTTTCGATCCAACGTTTAGGTTCTAAATGGGCAACCAGGCCAGTAGCTCCCCAGCACGGCGCTCTTTCACATCACACTCGTTCTGTTTGTCTCCGTCTCTTTCTAATGACGTTCATTCTGACTATGACGCTGAAAAGGACGTTTTCGGTGTTAAATAGTAGGGGAGGTAGACGAACGATACAAAAATGAAAAGTCTAAAGCTTATCTAATTGTGTTTTTTTTCCTTATTACCAGTCACTGAGTTTCAAAAATGTCTTTATTAAAATTCCAAGAAATGATTATTTCATTCAGCATGCGTTTATTTTTTACTTTAAAATATATTAAATTATATTGCATGCGCCTTACATGTCCTTTTTGGGTTTTAATCTTCTTCATTTGCTGAAGCCATTAATACATCTGTCATGAGTAGCCCTGCCCAGTTACCTGCAAAAGCCCATTTTATTCACTCACAGCCTACTGGGAAGCGGAGATATTAATAATTGAGTCACTGCAAAAGCTTGTTGAAGTCTATGCTACAGTAATGCCTCAGAATTACAGACAAAAGTTTGACAAATTAGTTCTTTTCATAATACTGTTTTAATGGAATCTGTTTTTAATGCAGTTGGGCGGTTGTAAAATTTTATCAGTTAAGGTGAGACTACAGGATTTAACGCTACGGAAACCGTGTCGATGAATTGTTCCGGAGTGGGGTTTATCGGGTGGTTGCGAGGCTTGGTAATCTTAACTCCACCCTTTAACACTAGATTTACCGAGTTTTTATTCTCTGCTGAGAGTCCCAAGGTGTTTGTCACCCCTGCTGTGATTTTCGCAGGTCTTCAGCCCCATCCTCCTCCTGCTTTTGTTGTGCAAACACACCCATTACCTGTGAGGCCTGGCGCATTTGCATTTTTTACTCAGAGTAGCTCAAATCCAAGGCAGGCTAAACCTCTGTGTGTGACATGGAAACCTTCACAAAAGTCTGCCATATCTATACCAAATATCCCACACGCTGACTGACCTGCAAATATGAAAGACGCACATTCACAAAATATATGGAAACACAAGTCTGTGTTATTTATAAAACAAATTGAGTGAAAATAGAATGAAAAGTTGCTAATAGAATGAAATGAATAAAATGAAAACATGCTAACACTTCAGTCTCCAATGCATGTTTGTATATAAATGTCATAAGCTGAGTGAAGTCATGGTCCATGGTTTTTGACATGCTCATACACATACAGAATAAAATGTCATTTCATTTTCATTGGCCATCACTGAATTATAACACCAAAAGTGAATTTTGTTTTTGTGTGATCTCTCCAGCTTTGCATGTTTGGCTGTTCATGTAAAAATTGATGTATCCGTGCCTCAGTTCCAGGTTCATCTCTTCGTCATCTTTCTGCCTTTTGTCTCAGTGGTTACTGTCCCACACAGTCTGTCTATCTTTCAAAGTCTGTGTTTGCAGCGTTTGAAAACCCAGTGACCATCATCCCTGTATTTGGCAATGGAGTTCCTTGGCTAGAAGAATCGGAAACAATCTTCTTTTTCCTTTCCACCCTGTAGATGCTTTGTACAGAACGTAGGCATTCACCGCCACCAAGTCCAGCATGTTGTAAAACACAGCTACTGGCCACTTGCTTGTTGCTGCTCGTACTGAATACATGCGCGCCATTCTAAACACTGACGTGGAGAATTCCTCTCCCTGTGCAGTGTCCTTTGCCAATGGAGGAAGTTCACGGCAAACGTTATTCACCATGCCCAGTAAAGTGAAGCAGTCTGTGTGACAGTGACAGTGAGGTGAAGAAATTGTCCATTGTGACATTTCTCCCGTCATCCAGAAATGACTCCATCAGACTCATGACCACGTTCTCTGCCAGCCTTCACCAAGAACTGTGCTGAAAGTTTCACTCCAGGAGAACACATGAACATAGATGTACAGCTGTTCTCGACCAAGGTTCATTGTCCATGCAGTATATTTACATTTACATTTACAGGATTTGGCAGACGCCCTTAGCCAGAGCGACTTACATAAGTGCTTTGAGACTCTGCAATGAATTTCCGATGCTAGCTCAATAAGGACCCCAGCTACGAATACTATCTCTGAGAACGCCATTGAGTAGTGCAGAATTTTTATTTTATTTTATTTTTTTAAAACACACACCAGAAAAAGAGTCGAGTAAGAATATAGAAGTTCTACGTCAGGTATTTCTGAAAAAGAAAAGTTTTGAGTCGTCGCTTGAAGACATTCAAGGATTCAGCTGTTCGGACATCTAGGGGGAGTTCATTCCATCAATTAGGTGCCAGGACAGAGAAGAACCGAGATGCGTGTCTTCCTTGTGCCTTGAGGGGAGGTGGGACCAGTCGAGCAGTGCTGGAGGATCGGAGAGATCGTGGTGCAGAGCGGGGTGTGATGAGGTCCTTTAGGTAGGATGGTGCCAGAGAATTTTTGGCTTTGTATGCGAGCATCAGTGTTTTGAATCTGATGCGTGCAGCTACAGGAAGCCAGTGGAGGGAGCGCAGCAAAGGAGTGGTGTGGGAGAACTTGGGAAGGATGAAAACAAGACGAGCAGCTGCATTCTGAATCAGTTGGAGGGGACGGATGGCGCTCAGTGGTAAACCCGCTAGAAGCGAGTTGCAGTAGTCAAGGCGTGAGATGACGAGGGACTGGACGAGTATCTGGGTAGCCTGGGTGGAAAGAAATGGACGTATCCTCCTGATGTTAAAGAGGAGAAACCGACAAGAGCGAGAAAGACTGGTGATATGTGAGGAAAATGACAACCGATCATCTATGGTAACTCCAAGGTTTCTAGCAGAAACCGAAGGACGGATCAGGGAGTTGTCAAAGGAGATCGCAAGGTCCTGGAGGGGGGATGAGTCAGCCGGGATGTAAAGCAACTCAGTTTTACTAGTTTTGAGTTTTAGCTGGTGAGTGGTCATCCAAGATGAGATGTCTGCCAAGCATGTAGAGATCTTAGTGGAGACATGAGTGTCTGAGGGAGGGAAGGAGAGGATGAGTTGAGTGTCATCGGCATAGCAGTGGTAGGAGAAGCCATGTGAGGATATAACTTCGCCAAGAGATTTAGTGTAGAGGGAGAATAGGAGAGGGCCAAGAACCGAGCCCTGAGGGACACCGGTGGAAAGACAACGTGGAGTAGATGTGGATCCATTCCATGTCACTTGGTATATCGCATCCAAGCCGGACAAATTTGGGATCAAGTTCTGGATGGCCACGGATTTGGAGACCAAATACGTCTGCAACGTGTCCCCTAACTTGGGAAAGGACCCCAGTCACCAGAAAAGGGAGAGGCTGGCAGAGAACATGGTCATGAGTCTGATGGAGCCATTTCTGGATGACGGGAGAAATGTCACAACGGACAATTTCTTCACCTCACTGGCACTGTCACACAGACTGCTTCAGCGCAAAACAACACTACTGAGCACAGGGAATAAAGTTTGGTATGAACTTCCTCCAATTTCAAAGGACACTGCACAGCAAGAGGAATTCTCCGCGTCAGTGCTTAGAAGTGGCAGTGTCTCCTTGACAATTTATGCACCTAAAAAAACAAGATTGTGTGTGTTCTGAGTTCCTTGGACCAAGATGTGGCGATCTGTGAAGGCAGAAAGAGGAAACCCAACACGATAACAGACTATAACCACATGAAGGTATGTGAATGTGTGTATAATTTTACATCAGTGCTACAATGTTTTCTGATATGTACTATACAGGCCTATATAGAAAGAAGGTAGAAAAAAAGCAAATACACTCATGACTCTCTCTCTCTCTGCTGTTATAGTGTGGTGTAAATGTGTTGGACCAAATGGCGCGCATGTATTCCGTAAGAGCAGCAACATGCAGGTGGCCAGTAGCTGTATTTTACAACATGCTGGACCTGGTGGTGGCAAATTCCTACGTTCTGTACAAGGCATGTACAGGGTGGGAAGGCAAAAGAAGATTATTTTTGAGTCATCTAGCCAAGGAACTCCATTGCCAATTTATGCCACAAAAGGCTATGGGGACAGAGGAAGGCTGCTGCTGTGCCAGGACTTGTATGGACAACTCAGTGTCAGGTACAGGAGAACTGCAACAGAAACCGCAGCAGGTTTACCAGTGCAAAGTGTTACAAATTCACTTGCGCCAAATGCAGGGATGATGGTCACTGGGTCTGCAAACACTGCAAAGTTTGAAACACTCAATTCTTTTTATAAATAAAACAGACTTGTGCTTCCATATATTTTGTGAATGTGTGTCTTTCATATTTGCAGGTCAGTCAGCATGTGGGATATTTGGTATAGATATGGCAGACTTTTGTGAAGGTTTCCATGTCACACACAGAGGTTTAGCCTGCCTTGGATTTTAGCTGCTCTGAGTAAAAAAATGCAAATGTGCCAGGCCTCACAGGTAATGGGTGTGTTTGCACAACAAAAGCAGGAGGACAATGGCCCAAGAAACTCTCAGCAGGGATGCTAGTAGGTGTTAGGCCCAGGGAATTTACGCAAATTTGCGTAGATTTGGCAGTTCTAGTGTTAATTTCCACCCCGAAAGCAAGCCGACCGGTAACTCACAAAGGTAATGCTGTATCGATCCTCAAACGAGCTTTTACTTTTTAAAAAACGGCGCTCGCTCCCCCCGCCCCAGCTGGCTTGCAGTAATTACACTTCATCATTTCGACGAAGCAACACATGGGCAGTGACAGAATGAGCGTGCAGTAATGAAATCCACTTGCAGGAAACCTGACTCTGGACGTCGGTTTGCGGCTCTCAAAGCCAGTCTCGCTGTTTGCTTTGGGATCCTGCGATTTGCCCCCTCCCTCGCCCCCAGTTTCGGCTGCCGGCTCGAAATGAAAGTGCCGTTTCCATATATCCCGTTACCGTGACTGGCGCGTAAAAACAAGTCTCCCATATTAACATTGATCGTATTTTTTCTTTAATTAATCTCAAAGTAAACAGTTTACATTTTTAGAAGCAGATTCACCAGTGGTTAGATGGCTAGCTTTGCGTCAAATCCGATGACGGATGTTTTTTTCGTGTATTGTTTACCTATAGTACAATTAGTTCACAAGTGAAAGAATAGATTTTTCTTACTCTGCGTGTTCATTCACGATTTACTGTAAGCAAATTGTATTACTGCTTGCACAATTATAGTGGACTCAACTGAGGAGAAAGACCGGTGGGCGTATCTGAAATGAAGAACTAATGGGATTTATCAAAGGCTCATTCATACTGCGGTAATTAAAACTAAACTGCTGTTTAAAAATAATATTTCTGGAGCGCGTGTCTCCAGTCCGAGTTCTGTCGACCAATTAACTGAACATTAATTCAGCAATTGCTTATGGTCCAACGTAAGTGCTGGCGAATTTAATCAAGCTGTCCATAACATGAAAAGCCTGCTTCATTTTACCGGTAATGGCTAAGGCTCGGCGCTGGGGACAGATGGATATCGCACTGTTACACGCTGTACTTGCTAATGTAACTGAATCATTTTTATTAATGGAACGCCATTGCTTGTAACATTTCCCAAAATGTCCCATCCTGCTTCCCACACTGAATGAATTCTGCGGCGTCATTGTGTATTTCGACCGAATCCTTGGGCTTATTATAATGTGCCATTTTTCATTCATGGTGGGAGGGTAACAAGATGTTTCTCTATGGCGCTGCAAGATGAATGACTCAAATCGCGGGACTGTGTGAGTAATACCCTTCTGTTAGCAAAAGGCTGCTAATTACTGTAGCATACTGGTGTGTACTCTACTTTAATGGGGTTTTCTGTTCTCTTCACTATATATTTGTTGTTAAAAGCCGTAAACTGGGAAGTACAATTCGAGAAAGACCACATACAATCCAGGATTTGTAGTGTGTGTAGGGTTACACATCCACACTCCCAACCACACCCTGTGGAGCATATGGGTGCAGACGTACTGCCGTGTGGTTCTGCACCCAAGTCCAACTGTATTATGCAGACATAAGCAACAGATGCAAGCGATCTGCATTATTAAATCTGTGTCGTAAACCACCACATTGCAATTCCCCCTAATTAGTCATGCAAATCATTTCACAGTAATTACCATTAGTTCAGCTTAGGAATCACCGGCAGTCTTATTTACACACATTAAGTAGGCCTAGTTTTCGCTATTTTGGTGGCACCTCATTCTCCTTAATCTTACCCTTGAGCGAACTCTTCCCTTGTTTTACTGAATATTACTTGAATATTCCCCACTCCCCCGTTATACTGGTCAGAGGATGCGGTTGCTAACAGGACATCTGAAACGTGGTAATAAAATCATCCTCTGGCGACCTGAGACACCAGCCATGAGGTTTTGCTCCAGAGACGGTGTGACACTTGGAGAAGCACAGGCAGTTTATCTTCATCAGGGCTGCAGTGTTGTCGCAGGTCGTCACACCAGCACAGACGCACAACAGCTGCATTAATGGCGCCTTCAAACATTTCCCTGACGAAATCCATGCCAAGTTCCTCTGCTTACTCTCCTACTGCTCATGTTCCTCTTTCCTAAATAGACCCCACCCCTACTGTTCACATTCCTCTTCCCTAAATAGACCCCACCCCTACTGCTCACGTTTCTCTTTCCTAAATGGACCCTGTTCCTACTGCTCGTGTTCATCTTCCCGAAATAGACCCCACCTCTTATGCTCATGTTCCTCTTCCCAAAATAGACCCCACCTCTTATGCTCATGTTCCTCTTCCCTAAATAGACCCCACCCCTACTGCTCATGTTCTTCTTCCCTAAATAGACCCTACCTCTTATGCTCATGTTCCTGTTCCCTAAATAGACCCCACCCCTACTGTTCACATTCCTCTTCCCTAAATAGACCCCACCCTTACTGCTCACGTTCCTCTTTCCTAAATGGACCCTGTTCCTACTGCTCATGTTCCTCTTCCCAAAATAGACCCCACCTCTTATGCTCATGTTCCTCTTCCCAAAATAGACCCCACCTCTTATGCTCATGTTCCTCTTCCCTAAATAGACCCCACCCCTACTGCTCATGTTCTTCTTCCCTAAATAGACCCTACCTCTTATGCTCATGTTCCTCTTCCCAAATTAGACCCCACCTCTTATGCTCATGTTCCTGTTCCCTAAATAGACCCCACCCCTACTGCTCATGTTCTTCTTTTCTAAATAGACCCCACCCCTACTGCTCATGTTCATCTTCCCTAAATAGACCCTACCTCTTATACTCATGTTCCTCTTCCCTAAATAGACCCCACCCCAAATTCTTACGTTCCTCTTCGCTAAATAGACCCCACCCCTACTGCTCACGTTCCTCTTCTCTAAATAGACTCCACCCCTACTGTTCACGGTCCTCTTTCCTAAATAGACCCCACTCCTACTGCTCATGTTCCTGTTCTCTAAATAGACCCCACCTCTTATAGTCATGTTCCTCTTCCCTAAGTAGACCCAACCCCAAATGCTCACGCTCCTCTTCCCTAAATAGACCGCACCCAACTGCTCATGTTCCTCGTCCTTTATAGACCCCAACTCTATTGCTTGTGTTCCTATTCCCTAAATAGTCCCCACCCATACTGTTCGTATTCCTCTTAAATAGACCCCACCCCAAACTGCTCACACTCCTTGTTCCTAAATAGGCCACATGCCTACCCCCACATTAATCAAATTACAGTTGTTCTCCTGGTGCCAGATAATTTCCGAAATGTCTCCCATTTCTTGTGATTTCTCAGTGAAGTGATGCTCCATTTATTACACATGCAGTTTAGTCAGCAGGACTATGATCAACATTAGCTATGGGAATGTCTGTTGCACTATGTGATAGCATCACCATTCTGGTGTGTTTATAAGGCCATCCCTGTGAGCCTGTGACATCCTGAAAATTCATTGAGCTGACTGTACACAATGCTGATGCATGCTGATGTGTGATGTGGACATGACAGCGATGTGAGTTTTATTTTGTCCATTGGCAAGACACTGAATAGGCACAGTGGAGAGGTGGTTTTTTTTTGGGGGGGGGGGGGGTCAGTTACGGCGCCGGCGGGGTTTTTGTGTGTGTTCCCTAGGAAGCCACTTTCGCTTTGCCATGCTCTGCTGAGCAGAAACTAGGGAATGATGCTATATTCTGGCACTTGGTGCTGGTGGGAGTGGTCAGTGGAGTTCCGCCCATCCCCTCATTCCCCATTGGCTCAGACACTCTTGGGAGGGGCCTGTCTCTCATGCTTTGCATCCCGCTGTATTCACTGGATCCCAGCGGTGAGAACTCCAGCACTCACATCTGTGAGTCCGCTAAGGCAGGCGCTGAGTGACATTCTACCATTTTACACCTGACTTGGTGAGAACAGCCACTCAGGTGGGCCGGTACCATTTCACACAACCAAATGGGATTTTACATTTTTTTTTCCCCTACCACATGGTGAAACACAGGAAGAAAATGAGATTGTGTCCCCGTGCCTCATTGACAAACATGGGCTCAGAGTGGTTTGCTGGGGACGGACGCACTCGGACTCTGACCGCGCGGGTGGCCAGAGGTGTGAGCTGCCTCCAGTCTCTCAGAAATCACGGCTGCTTTTCTGCGTCTGCGCCTCTGTGCCCAGTCATCTGTGTGACACCTTACTCCCGGCATCTCCAGTAGAGAAGGATGCTAAATAAATGGGCAGTATAATTTATATTCTCTCTGGCTTTGCTGCCATGTGAAGCACAAAAATGCATTCCCCTCTCAATTCCCCCGACCAATTTCTAAAAATCACATTTCCTAATGAGGTATCTAACGAACAGAGCTAACTCCCTGCCCTTTCCCACTCGGGGCATCGTGATGTTAAGAGGTCTTTTGACGGTCCTGCATTTCAGATGCTCTGGCAAAAGAGCTGTTGATTTCACAGCCTGCTTCAGCCAATGTAGTTTCAATCCCTTCCCACAATGGCAGTAATAACAAAAACAATGAAGATACACTCATAATTATGAATATAATTGTAATTAGGATAATCAAAAAAAATTCAATTAACAAAATAGTAAGAGTCAAAATGATTATCTTTGTGCTCCATTATTTTCACCTCCTTCCTTTCCTATATTAATATTTCATGTAAGGTTCAGCCATTTCTGCTTCAATGGACAGTAAAATCGCTGCTGGAGATATTGCTTTCAGACGTCTCTCTCTCTCTTTCTCTCTCTCCCTTACTTTTTCTATTCTTCATCTCTCGATCTCCTTACTGTCAAAACTCAGTCGTATTCTGCTCTAAACTCCCCATTTCCCTGAATTGCAATTCTGTTTATATTTGCTCCTCACATAAAGAAGCCTTCATATGTAAAAAAAAAAAAAAAAAAAACCTAAATAAATAAAAGACAAAGGCAGTTCAGGCAAATAAATTGTATGACGGGGGGGGGGGGGGGGGGGGCAGCAGAATTGAACTCCTGATCTCTAGTGACTTCTGTTTCTGTGGGGCAGAGCTACTGTGGGCGGTGGTTTGTCTTAAGTACTCCCCAGGGAAGGTGAATTGTTTTGTTATGTATGACAAGACAATAAAGTTTGCTGATACACAGTTTCAGTTATAGGGGGGGATCTGTCTTCCCTATGCATGCGCATTTATGTGGTTAAGGTCCCAGGTCGTGTCTTCGAACCCCGACCCTGCGCTACGCTGGGCGCCCTGTACCCATCCTGCGTACGCCCCCGCCAAGCGCTCCCAAAATCACTCTGCCAATCAGTGCCGCCTAAACGTGCCGCGGGGTGCGGCGGGCCGTGGAGTTTAAGTATCACATTAAGCGGTGCTGACATGCCACGTGCGGGCTGTGAATTAGGCCTTCGCCACGGCGCCAGCTTCTCGATGCACGCTTAAGAGCGAGCTGCTGCGGGTTTTAATGGCCTGCTCATTCAGGACGGCCCTCTCCAGCCAGGAAAGGCTGATTTTAATGACCCTCCAACTCAACAGCTTCCCCCTGTAAAGAAGAGCAAAGAAAGGGACCGGAGATAAGCCCCCCCCCACCCTACACTCCATCTTGGTACGCTCCATGCCCCTCGCCCTTGTTCTGCTTCTGAAAGCGTGATTGCTGCATTGTAGCTAAGGACACGGGAGGCCACCTTATCACACTCACATCCCCCCCTGCACCCCTGTCCCCATCCTCTCTCTCTCTGCCTCTGCTGTCTCCCCCTTCATATGTTTTGCTCCGGTTCGAATGAGAAATTCCTTGTAGTCATCCATTGCCTTTATCCCACCATGCACCACGTAAAATTATTACAAACCGTGAATAATCTGTAAAGTCGACTCCAGTGGAGATCGGAGGCACGGCTGCACTTTCAGCTGCACACGTGTTTTGTGTCATTTATATTTAATGTCAGTGATCCCCAACTTAAATTCTGTGCATACGGAATCCCGGCTTCCGACTCTTCCGCTTATTTTAAAGATATTCAGGGCTTGGTTTTTTTTTAATTTAGCCATGCTACAGCAGACACTAAGCGATCAGCTCACTGTGAGCCGGGCTTTGGGCCCAGGGCCCGCCTGGCATTAGTGCCACTGTTGGCAAAAAAAAAATAGCTCAGCTTTCTGAAAATAAGCAGCCGCAAATTCGTCGCTCTGCTTGCGTCTGAAAGCTGGGCCTCCTTCCGGCGCTGAGTGGGGAAGGAGGAGGCGGGACTCTGATTTCCGTATCTCGCCTCCTCTTGTGTGTACAAGCCGGCGCGCTGCGAGCATGACTTGTATCACATGAATGGCTTAATTATGTCAGTTTGTACGAGTTATTATCTCGGCCCAATGAGTCATTAACATACAGGGAGAGCAGCGCTTTGATGTCACTTCACTGTCGCTATGGTTTCACTGCGCTGTCTTTACATGCTGCAGATGCTTGACTGTCACATCCACCCTGCTGGGTGTTTCCATCACATCTATGCACTGTTTCTCCATCATTTCTACCCCACTGTGAGACTCTACCACATCTACACCAAGTTTATCCATTACACCGACCCTCCTGCGAGTCTCGATCACATCTATACTATGTTTCTTCATCACAGCTACCCAATTGTAGATCTCCATCACATCTACCCTGCTGTGAGTGAATCTTCATCACATTTACCCTCCTGTGACTGAGTCTCCATCTTATCTACATTCCTGTGAGCCTTCATCACGTCTACCCTCTTGTGAGTCTCCATCACATTTACCCTCCTGTGAGTGAGTGTCCATCACACTTACCCTCCTGTGAGTGAGTCTCCATCATATCTGCCTTCTGGTGAGTGTGTCTCCATCAAATCTACACCATGTTTCTCCACTTATCTGTCTTGCTGTGAGTCTCCATCCCATCTGCACTATGTTTCTCCATCATATGTATCCTTCTGTGAGTTTCCATCCCTTCTACACTGGTTATCTGTTTATGTTTCTTGTACCTTTCGTATTGGTGTGTTTCTGCCTTGATGTGTTTCTGTTAGGTCAGTGTTAGTGTGCATGAGTTAAATCTGTTTTGACGTGTGTGGCTTAGACACGTCTGCACTGATGTGTTGATGCGTGTACTTCTCTCATGGCTGCATTGATGTATGTCAGTTATGTCTGGTGTTTATCTGCCAGGTCTTTGCTGGTGTTTATCTGCCAGGTCTGTGCTGGTGTGTATCTGCCAGGTCTATGCTGGTGTTTATCTGCCAGTTCTGTGCTGGTGTTTATCTGCCAGGTCTGTGCTGGTGTTTATCTGCCAGGTCTGTGCTGGTGTGTATCTGCCAGGTCTGTGCTGGTGTTTATCTGTCAGTTCTGTGCTGGTGTTTATCTGCCAGGTCTGTGCTGGTGTTTATCTGCCAGGTCTGTGCTGGTGTTTATCTGCCAGGTCTGTGCTGGTGTTTATCTGCCAGTTCTGTGCTGGTGTTTATCTGCCAGGTCTGTGCCGGTGTGTAACTGCCTGGTCTGTGCTGGTGTTTATCTGCCAGTTCTGTGCTGGTGTTTATCTGCCAGGTCTGTGCTGGTGTTTATCTGCCAGGTCTGTGCTGGTGTGTAACTGCCAGGTCTGTGCTGGTGTTTATCTGCCAGGTCTGTTCTGGTGTGTAACTGCCAGGTCTGTGCTGGTTTTTATCTGCCAGTTCTGTGCTGGTGTTTATCTGCCAGTTCTGTGCTGGTGTTTATCTGCCAGTTCTGTGCTGGTGTTTATCTGCCAGGTCTGTGCTGGTGTTTATCTGCCAGGTCTGTGCTGGTGTTTATCTGCCAGGTCTGTGCTGGTGTTTATCTGCCAGGTCTGTGCTGGTGTTTATCTGCCAGGTCTGTGCTGGTGTTTATCTGCCAGTTCTGTGCTGGTGTTTATCTGCCAGGTCTGTGCTGGTGTTTATCTGTCAGTTCTGTGCTGGTGTTTATCTGCCAGGTCTGTGCTGGTGTTTATCTGCCAGTTCTGTGCTGGTGTGTATCTGTCAGTTCTGTGCTGGTGTGTAACTGCCAGGTCTGTGCTGGAGTTTATCTGCCAGGTCTGTGCTGGTGTTTATCTGCCAAGTACTGAGACACGTCTGTTTGGTGAAAAACTGTAAATGGTAGAGTTAGGGGGCACCAGCGAGGGCATCAGCAGGCAAGCCCTGCTGTGGCACAGACCATGTCTGGCAGCTCAGTCAGCCGATCAAAACCGAGCTCCGTCCTCCGTTGGAAGTCTCCGGGAGTTCTGCCATGCCAGGCAGCTTAATTGGAGCCATTCTCTCCGTCCTTGAGTCCAGGCGCCGTGACTCAGAGTGACCCCTGGTGGGGGTGTGAATTGAATGCGCACACACCAGCTGCACCCCGCATCGCAGAAGGCATCGGGGCATGGAGGGGGGAGGCGGACACCCCAGAGAGCGAAGCCTTCATGTTACAGTGTGATGAATGAATGACAGTTTAGGATAATGAACAAAGTAAAACAATAATATTCTTCATACATAATTTAATCCTTCCTACATTTAGATATCTAATAGCACAATTTGTTTTGAATGGGATCTCTATGAAATTAGTAATTATTTGGTGACTTTTTATTTTGATGAGCATGAATTTGAAGTTTTTTAAAAAGTGCACAACGATAACTGAAAGTCTTTTACGCAAATTAATTTGTGTATCAGGGTATGTCTGAATAGCATCAGGGTGACAGTTTAAATGTCATCAGCATGACTGTGTTAAAACAGCACCTGGGCGATTGTCTCAAAACGATGTCAGGGTAACTGTGTCAAAACAACTTCAGGGTGTTTATGTTAAAACAGCATAACTGTGTTAAAACAGCAGCAGGGTGATTGTATCAAAACAGCATCAGTGTAACTGTGTTAAAACAGTATCAGGGTAACTGTGTTAAAAAAGCATTAGGGTAACTGTGTCAAAACAGCAGCAGGGTGATTGTCTCAAAACGGAGTCAGGGTAACTGTGTCAAAACAGCATCAGGTTGATTGTGTCAAAACGGAGTCAGGGTAACTGTGTCAAAACAGCATCAGGTTGATTTTGTCAAAACGGAGTCAGGGTAACTGTGTCAAAACAGCATCTGGGTGATTGTGTCAAAACGATGTCAGGGTAACTGTGTCAAAACAACATCAGGGTGGATATGTTAAAACAGCATAACTGTGTCAAAACAGCATCTGGGTGATTGTGTCAAAACGGAGTCGGGGTAACCGTTAAATCAGCATCAGGGTGGATATGTTAAAACAGCGTCAGGGTAACTGTGTTAAAAAAGCATCATGATGACTGTGAGAAACAGCGTTTATGTAGGAAGGATTAAACTGGCACCAGGGTGACTGTGTCAGAACAGCATCGGGGTGACTATGTATGAATGGAGTCAGGGTGAATGTGTTAAAATGGTGTCTTGGTGACTGTGTCAGAACAGCATCAGGATGACCGTGTTAAAATGCCATCATGGTGACTATGTTTAAATGGAGTCAGAGTGACTGATAAAATGGCGTCAGGGTGACTGTGAGGAAACAGCGTCAGGATGATTCTGTTAAAAAGGCATCTGCATGACTGTGATAAAAAGTGTTAGGATCACTGTGTTAAAACAGCATCAGGATCACTGTTAAAGCGGCGTCAGGTTGAGGGTGTTTCCAGTCGCATAGCTGCAGTCCTACACAGATTAATTAATGTCATGATCAGAGCAGTAATTACATAAAAACCTTTCACAACAGACTGACAAATTGATCTGTCTCGCATGATGACTACTTCCCCCCTCCGCCCCGCACACAAACGTGCCCCCCCCCCATTAATCTGTCCTTCAGTCCATCTCTGTGTCATGGCAGCATCACACTGCAGAGCTCTAGCTTTGGTAAACCTGTAATAAGCTGCCCACCCCCTGGTTTTACCTCCACTGTTCGCCGTCTCTGAATTCACACTCGTTAATCCACCTTCCAGCCAGACCTCCAGGGGTGTTGTAAAGCTTCACTCACATTACACACATTCACATCACGGACAAGTTCACATCACATGCACATTCACATCACGCGTATGTTTACATCACGCACACATTCACATCACAGAGTTCACATTCACATCACGCATATGTTGACATCAAGTACACATTCACATCACAGAGAAGTTCACATGACATGCATATTCACATCATGCGTTTGTTGACATCACACACATCCACATCACAGAGAAGTTCACATCGCGCATATGTTGACATTACGCACACATTCACATCACATGTATGTTGACATCACACACATTCACATCACGCATATGTTGACATTACACACACATTCACATCACACACCCACGTTCACATCACACACATGTTCACATAACCAGTCCAAAAGTGACTTGTCAAATAAGTTAATCACATTTTGGCTTGTTTTCCCAACAAATAGCTTTGATGGTGACTGTCGGTTTGGTTAATGCATACTGGAAATGCGAACCGCTAATTGCATATTGCCCCCTGCTGAGGAGGAGTGACACAACGGGTGGCCTGAGAAAGGCCATTGCCAATGTGCAGTTTGGGACCTCCGTCAGATGGGGCCATCAACATGTGGGGCTGCCAAGGAGTGGGCTGCCTTTCGGGTGACCGAGGCTGGAACCAGTGGGTTGCTATGGGTTCCAGTCGTGATGCTAATTTCCGGCAATTTGTTTCGAGGCTGGAGATTGACTTAGTGATTGATTGGCCAATGAACTGAGGATTTTTTATCCGGGTTGGAGAATAGAGAAGACCAGAGAGCTGATGTTCTCATGGTTTTCTGTGGGGGTGTCACTGATGTGTGTCTCTCTCTCTCCCTCTCTCTCTGTCAGGTATATGGGCATTTTCGGTGTCTGAGCTGGCCATCCCGGGTGCCGAAGTGGGCCGCATCTCAGCAACAGATGCTGACCTCGGGGACAATGCCAAGCTAGAATATACCATCTTAGAAGGAGAGACGGGGGACACCTTCAACATCACCGGGCAGGACCAAGAGGCTGTGATCCTCCTGAACAAGGTGAGACGCCCTGTGTTTATATGTGACTGAATATGACTCTGTGTGTGTGTGTGTGTGTGTGTGTGTGTGTGTGTGTGTGTGTGCTAATAATAGGAAATGAGATGCAAAAGAAGGGCAACTGGAACATGGATAACTGGAAAAGGGGAGTGGAATTTCAACCCAGTTGTCTTTATATAAAAAGGGTAGGGCACTACTATATTTATAATCAACAGAATCTGCAAGATAATAGATTTACACATAGATTCACAACATAAATCAAGAAGTGTTCCGTGGTGCCCTTGAGGAGGACCTTAACCTGGATTTCAGCAGTAAATATCCCACTGTATAAATAGATACAGTCTAAAATTGTGAGCCTGTAATTTGGACAAAAAAATTAAATTCAGAAAATTAATAATAACAGTCAATAGCGTTTGCTCAGAAATGTACACAGGCATCACGGTGTTCAGAGTAAATCAGTTAGAAATGAAAAGACAACAGACGACCCCTCAGAGGTATTGGTGGGGTAAGGGGGGGGGGGGGGGGTGGGTGTGTTTCAACCTCGCTTTCTGTCTCTCGTAGACAGGCGCTCCCAAGGTGCGGGCGGAATTTCGAGGTTCAGAGATGGAGGACTCACTCGGAGCAGGAAGGGGGGGGGGGGTACCCAGAGGGTCTGTGGGAGGTAGACTAGGTGGGAGGGGGGAACTGATAGGTATTCGCCATGGTTATGCTGGGGAGACACATATCAGAGGCTGTCAGACGTCTCATGGGAGAAAGTCACCACGCCACGGGGTAAACGCTGATTTCGACGAGGCGGCGGGTGGAGCTGGGAATTTTTTACACGCGTCTGTGGAAAACTCCTGAAGTACGCCTCTCGTGACAGATGTAAAACGAAAGCCCCCCCCCCTTTTTCCCCCAGCATCCGAGTAACACCTTTAATGTGACTGTTGCTTAGAGCTGATGCCCCCTCCATCATGGGTTGTTTAGCATGCCGGCGTCGCATACAGCCTAAAGAGGATGCAGCGTGGTAACGACAGAGGACAGCAGGCCAAAATAAGCAGGCGCCCGACCTTTTTTGAGAAAACACGAAAAAGATGCAACCCCTGAAGCTGTAAAAAAAAAAAAAGAGTCCTGAATCCTGTCAGGAAAAAAAAAAGATTAATTTATCCCTTGCGAGCCCAGTTGGCATTTGCAGGCGGGATGGAGTTTGGGAGATGGGGGTGGTGGGGGATAGACTGTCTGAGGCTCGTCCAGCCAGTCTGCAGGAGGATCTGCATGTCTGTGCAGCAGTGGAGACTGCCGGCTAAAAATATTGAGCAGCTAAGAAGATAAAACATTATGCAACATTACAATAGCGAATTTCTCCGAAAACGAGAGAAAATGTGCTTGTAAATGGCAATGAAATTTTTGCGGTGACTTGTTTATTTGATCATTTAATCTCAAAAATAGAGGAGGTGCTACCTGCTGCACCTCTCTGTACCAGCCGCTTCTGCTGTGTGTGTGTGTGTGTGTGGGGGGGGGGGGGGGGGTGTGTGTGTGCACCTGCCCGTCCACATGCCATCCCCTTTGCCCTGACAGCCCAGCCAGGGTGGTGAAGAGTGTTTAAACAAGATTTGGCTGAAGGCAAAGAAGGCACTGCCAAGGTGAGGGATTGATGGAGGAGGCTGTGATGTAGGGGGGGGGGGGGGGTTAGAGCAGGACTTGGGCTCTGAGGGGAGAATCAGAAATGGCCAGACTGAGGGAGTGAGGGATAGTGATAAAGTCACGGAGAGCGAAGTGTTTATTTGTTATTTAGTATTTGTCTCTTGTACGTCAATTATACATACGATCTACATTATGTATTAGCATAATTTGCACTTGTTTATGTCCTGCCCATGAATGTCATATGAAGTTGAATCAGGAATTAAGCGAGAGAGCATCAGTTTGAGAGAGAGAAAGAGTGCGGGAGAGGGGGAGGAGGGAGAGAAAGAGAGAGATAATGGGGAGGACGGACAAAATGCACCGAATGAGTTGGAAGGAAAACAAACGAAAATTTCCCCCAAATGAATGAGCCGCACACCGTGTCTGCTTTGTTGGTATGCCGTGTACATGACCACATTAGCTCAAAAGAACACTCGTCCCTAATTAAAAATTTAAATCCAATGCAGTTTCACAAAAGCAAACATTTCACAATAACAAAAAAAAAAACGGCAAGGACCATTATCTGAGCGCCCGTATGGATGTACCACAGCGCCTTGCTGCTGGGGACCCCTCTACGGTACCCACGTTTGTCCGCAATTATCGCGCGGTGCAGAGCCTACGTGGATGTCATATGCGGTACGCTTCTGGGTTGGGGGGGGGGGGGGCTGACGGATTTCACGTGCAGGGAACCCTGGAGCAACTAACTGAAGACACAAAAGACGTCGCTCTAATGGAATTGAAATAAAAACTGGAAATTAGCAGCAAACTTCTGCCTTTGTTTCTGCATTTTATGAATATGTACATTTTAGAAATCGCTGTGTGGTATTTCTTTATGCTGCGATGCACTCTGATGTCTCAGAGGCTCGGTGTTCTTCTCATTGGACTGATTAGTTCAGAAATAAAAAAGCATTTAAAGACAGGCGGCATGGCGGCGGGAGAATAGACATATTTGCAGTGAAAGTGCTCGTTGTCAGTGTAAATCCCCTCCACAAGCCTATTAGCACTTTCGTAACCGAAGGCTGCACTTTCTACACGCCAAAAAAAAAAGAAAAAAGATTAATTCTGACGCTAGATTTCCGAGTTGCCTCCGAAATTTCCACTCAGACATAATGGGCCGCATGTGAGGCGGAGAAAAGCTCCAGACCTCTGGAAGGGGGAGCAGCGGCCTCACCTGACGTTCACAGGCTGGGGGGGGGGGGGGGGGGCAGCTCTAGGCACAGAGAGGAGCCCCTGTCATTGCTGTTTGGGTGACAGGTGGAGGGTTTTTGGTGGGGGCAGCCGGGCTGTGCGACCGAGCAGCCAGTAATCGACTCCGCTCACCCGGAGAGAGAAGCGCCCTAGCAGGTCGGCTAATCTTATCTCTCCCATGATGCTGTCAAGTCGTCTCTGACCACACGGCTCCGATGTGCGGGTGGGTGGAGGTGCTGGTGATGTTAGTGGTTTTGGTGGGGGGGGGGGTGGTGAAGCCTCTGCTGAGCACAGACCCAGCTCTCCGCTCTTTGTGTCCAGAACCCCCCCTCATCCCTACACTCACCACCTGTTCTTGACTAATGGATGCAGTGTGACTATCTGGGCCATTTTAAATAAGTAACAGAGTGGGAGGGGGGGGGGTGGTTGGCCATGACACCAGGGAGGAAGAGACATGGTGTTTCACGACGCTCTGTCGATTTGGGACTCGCTGGTGGTGGGGGGGTGTGTGGCTCCTCAGGTATACACTTCCTATGGCATACAGCTCTCTTGAGGTTGTGCTATTAATTAGCACTGGTACCAAGAGCCTTTTCACATCCCTGGGCACCCTTTGTCCTGCCTACAGGTTAAAGGTCACGGTATTAGCCACTAGTAGTCAGTGCAGTTCGTATTATACTCACCTCTGCCTCATCTCTGACGGCTAGCTGCTATGCTACTGCTGCTGATCCACAGGCCTCTGTGATGCTGCCACCCAGTGGTGGCCCTCAGGCAGCGCAGGCAGTGCTTTTGCTTCCCAGGCCTTATTATGGATGGGATAATGTGATGAGCTTTAGGCTGCAGGCGGTGGGGGCTTTGTCGAAGCTGGAATGAAACCACAAAGCCATTAATCACGTTTTTTTTTTTTGAAAAAAAAAAAGGGGGCATCGGAGCATTCTCAGCAAGGGGCTGGTGATGTCATCGCGGTCAGGTGCAAAGATCTGTGGGATTAGCTCTGTTCCCGGCACTCCTGGCTTTAACCTCTCTGGGGTTTTTTAGCTCATCGGAGGCTATATTCTGCTCAGGGTTACATTCCAGCCGGGTTATATACAGCTTATACAATATTTACGTAGCGTCCCGGTAATGAACTAATCAGTGTGAGGCTGGACGTTTTAGACTATCAGCTCTGCTCTCCTCTCCAGGCGCAGTCTTTTACTGCCGCTTGTTGAGCTCAGGAAGTAATCATATTGTTTTCTTCCTGGCCAATATTTTCGATCCAGTGTTTTATGTCAAGCAAGAAAAAAACAGATTTTTTTGGAAAGTGAAAGGTTTCAGTATGCTAAGACCTCCCTGTGCTCGGGATGCTGCGTCAGTGCACTTTCACTAAGAACTAAAAAGACTTTGTATATGACAGAGTCCCAAGAAAGGTCTATGCTATTACAAGCGTCCTACATAAAACACTCAAAAAGTTTTAAAAGATGGAAAAGAACTGAAAAGAATCCTTAAAAAGGCACCAGTACAACAAACTGTTGGATATTGTCCCAGAAAAGCACCGCAAACAACCACCATGCAGAGTTTATTTATCGTATATTAAAATCAGCGCTTTCATCCATATTTTTGAACTGTGGTGTCAATAAGAGAAAATGAACACGGTGTCGCATGCCAGCAGAGTGACAGAATGCAACCACGCTGCTTTAATTGTGACCTCCGTGCCTGCATTTGCTCGTTTCGCGGCTCGTACCAGGGATCATTTATGGGAGCCGGGGGAGGAGGGGGGGGGAAATGGGTCGAGCACATGAGTGGGAAGGCGAAGAAGGAAGCTCTAGTGAACCCCCCACCACGGGGTTCTGATTACTGCTCTCCTCTGTCCGCGCCTCCATGTCATCCACCTCAGTGCCACTCCGTGTCTGATCCATTTACACAGCTGTGCGTGGCGCTGGAGCCGAACG
The DNA here is from genome assembly GCF_023856365.1 of Brienomyrus brachyistius. NCBI lineage: Eukaryota > Metazoa > Chordata > Actinopteri > Osteoglossiformes > Mormyridae > Brienomyrus > Brienomyrus brachyistius. Next base: position 1,874,878 of record NC_064536.1, on the reverse strand, counting down.
GGTTAAACACCAGGGGGTCCTTTCCAGATGTGACCCGACGACCTTCAGGTTACGTGTCTGACATTACCTAATCGGCTGCATCACGTTTCCCTCTCCGCTGGCCCGCCCCTCTTGGTCTCCCTCCGGGGACCCCAGGCCACTGTCTGGCTGCTTGTTTTCCATCATCGGTTGTAGTGTTTACAAACATCTTGAAGGGGATGCGGGGTGCTGTTCTCTCTGGGGCGATGGAGAGACAGATTACTCTTCTCGCCGACTTTGGATTTGTTCATACATTAAATCTCGGCGCCATATGGAAGCATGCAAATGTTTATAAAGCGTCGGGTGTGCAGAGACCCCTGAGGTGTGCCTGAGCCCGTGGCCCGACCCACAAGAACTCCCAGTCACATGCTGCACTGTGAGGTCTAATAAACCATGTCTCATTGCACCATCCACCTCAGAGTTGGATTGCATCCCCCCCCCCCCCCCCCCTCGGGCGTCTAGCGTCAAGCGCCGCTGAGTCCGAGGATTCGGCAAAAAGGCTCATTTAACCACGCCGACCGTGGGGGCTCAGCTGTGCGAGCGGTAACCTGGGAAACCGAAACGCATGCATTAGCTTTTAAACAGGATGCGGACCGCTGGGGCTGCGGGGGAATGCTTACTGCTATCTGCAGTGTTTATAAAACGATGATCCAGAACGGCCGGAGCGTCCGTATTTACATTCAAAACGGCTAAAACCCACATATTAGCCAATTGGACCGATGAAAGTAATCGGGCTGTTTTACGGAGTCAAACTCTCACATCCCAGCCATTTTGGACCTGCGGGAGGAGACGAGCAGATATAAGTGCTATGAAAGTCCAGGAGGGAGCAGTTCTGTTGGTCACGCCGGATCAAGCTGCACCGTGAGCTCAGGATGACGACGTACTTTTCCTCTACAAGGTCGCCTCAACATTGGGGGGTTTTTGTGACCTGCCCCTTCCCTCGTCTCGCTCAGCCCAGACTGGTAATTATTTTTTTTGATTCGCGGTACAAGCCCGGCCCTGAGGTTCGGACCCTTGCCGAGGTCGTCGGCAGAAAAGGTTGCCCTGTCTGCAAGTCAGACGAAGGCAATCACTCTGCTTAAGCAATCGTCTTTTTATTATTATTCCAGAAGGGGCAAGGGGACACACTTTGAAATTACAGACTCATAAATATCAACAGGTTCCATTTTAGGAGGAATGTGATTTGGGGAACGCATATTGAGACGAGCTGATGCAGGAACGCCTGGTATGGTCAGTCTCGGGATGTAGGAGCGGATTGGAGGGGGTGTAGGGGAGCCGGCCGATGTACCAGGTAGGGCCGGCCCAAATTGAAATGCAAGACCACAGCCCACAGAGATTTGTCAAGTAGTACCGTGAGCACCAGGGGAAATATCAGACAATGAATTTGGAGCTGAACTCGCTCTTCCGAAGCCCATTGTTTGTCACGAAGCTAAATTGGCCAATTAACTCTAGAGAATGTTTCAGCTGGCACCCATCACTGTTATGACAGGACCTATCCATGTTTGGAGAGATGAGCTCTGTGTAAGGCCGTCTCTAGGCTGGTGATAATGACCATTGGGGCCCTCTGGGGGGAGCAGCACTCTAAGATCAGAGTGACATGATGTCACACACAGCCAGCAGAGAGGGGTGGCCCTTGGAAGGACCTCACGGCGCGATGAAACCTGTCCACAGCGACACGTCAGTTGGCAAGGTGGAGTGCTGCTTGGATCACGTTGCACAGTACCCAAAGAGCCAGGGAAAGCTGTCTGCAAGTCCGCCTCCTGTGGAAATGGCATTCCCAGAGTGCTGAGAGGCCTGGGCAGTTCAGGCCATGGCTGTCAGCTCTGTGGGGGGGTTGGGGGGCAAGGTAACCTTCTTGCACTGTGACCTAGGCGATTCACCTTCTTCTCGAGGCCATTTTTTTCCCCAGATACTCCTCATTCATTTCAGTGTTTTATGGAAAACAGCTTACGTGCAACATTTTTATGCACCCTCAGTTATAAATACAGTTTTATTAAGTAATCAGGTTGAGGTTTCAGATTTTAGGTTATTTGCCGGATTTCTCTGAAAGGGGTAATTTTATACAAATTACCACAGAGCATTCACCAGACGACCACACTAGAAGCGTAAAATCCGCTCTTTTGTCCATATTTTAGAACCCTTGTGTCAATAACAGGAAATTAACGCAGGAGCGCATGCAGGGCTTATAACGCGACAGCGGCTTCGTGCCTCGCAGCGGGGGTGACTCACGGGGAGGGGGGTTTGGGGGGAGCGAGAATGGGAAGGTGAAGAGTGAGGCACCGGTGAGTGCCTGTGGATGTGTGTAATCCTCTGGGGGGGGGGTGACCCAGGGGCAGGCATGGAGAGAGAGGCTGATGAGTGTGTGCCGGCAGTGTAAGTGACATTTCTGCTCCGCAGACAGATTGTCTCTCTCTGCCTCTAATGGGATCCTGTTAGAAGGAACCTTTCTGCCTCGTTCTGTCTATAAAGCTGTATCTCTCTCCTTTTTCACTCTCTCTCTCTCTCTCTCTCTCTCTCTCTGTCACTGTCTCTCTCTCAGATCGGCTTACGTTTATTAGTATTGCGTCATTTATGGTAAATCAACGTTTGCTGCATTTTCCCCATATGAATTTTGTCATTTTTTCCCACACATTATATATATACACACACACAAACACACACACATGTCACCCCGCGATAAACGGCTGGGAGAGGGATGAATGATAGCTAAGAGTAAAATGAAGCAGCAGACAGCAAATAATGATGATATTGGTACTGAGAAAATATGAAGCCATTAAAAAGGTATATATATATATACATAGTGCACAATGACTCGCGGTCGATTGTACTGTAACCAACCTCCTAAAGTAGTCTGAGGACGGGCTGTTTAACAGTTTTAACATATAAAGAGGCAAGGGGAAGTTCTAAAATCATGTTGTTTAAGGAACTCTGAAATATTCAGAGCCCAATAAAACATTAATTTATTCCCATACCTACCCGCCTACCCGCGTCAGGGACCCTCCACTTCGGGGCGTCCGGTCGTCCGCACACCTCGCCCTCTCAGGAAAGACTGACTGCCTTAGGAGTCGGTGACGGTCGCTTTCCTCCTGTTTATTATTAATATCGTTAATGTGGTTAATATTTAAACTGGTCAAGTGCTGAAATAAGGATTTCCCATTGTTCTGTTTCAAAACCAGGTTAACTTTGATTTTGTGTCGCAGCTAGCGGAGCTTATTAAGGTTACGGTAATTAAAGTTACATTAAATAAATATTTCCTATACGTGTTATGGATATTGTTTTCAGTTTAACAATGTTAAATCGGTTTGTACTTTTTCTTGCTTTTGTAATTTTTTTTGTGGACGTCTTTCAAATAAAGTCACTAACCTAACTTTATTTATTTAGCCGTTTTGTTGTTTTTCTATTTGCCGCTGTACCGATAGAGGAAGGCGCGAAGGAGCCATGACGCGGTGTCCCTCGAACAGCCGGCTGACAGCCCGCACAGACGCCCTTGTGATCACTGGCGTCTGTTTAAGTCGCTGCTTCTGGCAGCCGGGAGGACAGATCCGACTCGGTGCGGGATCAACAGATTCCTGCAGCTGACATCCGCCTTTGTCCGCTGTCATCCTGTTTAGGATGACTGGAATTTTCTAATGAAACTCAGCAGACGTTGCGAATGCAATCTCCACTCCAATCTGCCACTCTCCCCATAAGTAGGCCTACATTACATCTTGTAGAATATACAGGTGTTTCTATGACGTTCTGTTTTTGCTTGAAAATGTTTTTGTGTGGAAAAACCATAATTCCGAGGATCCTGTGTAGGTTCCTGTCTGCACACCTCAATATTATTAGCTTGGTAGTATTTTTCCCGTGATATAACAATAATGGTTTTGAAACACAGAACAAGCTGTGGGCACTTTTATGTTAGATGTATATGAGCTGTACAATGTTGGGAGTTTCTCAGGCATCTTTAGCTGGACACATAATGAATTGATGGTTTTTTTTTACCATTTGCACAAGTACATTGGAATTGTGTAGATTTTCACGTATTCCATTTTGCTGCCCTTTGAAAGTTGAGAGCAAATCTTGGGGTGAGATCATAGGCCATTTATCTGGCATTTCTGAAGCATTTTTTATTTAATTTTTTTTTTTGGGGGGCGGGATTTAGCTCCTTGCTCATGTGTCCAAAGGAGGTGTGACTATTCTGTTGAGGATGGGATTTGAACCAGCAACCTTCCGAACATACCTTCCGAATGCACCATATGTTCAGAATATATATATATATATATATATATATATATACTTGTTCCCAGTGCTGCCTGGAATAGATTCCAGCGGCCTGCTACACTGTCCAAGTAATTGCAAGATGGATATTGGTGGATGTATAACCATATAACCCCGTATATGCAGGCACTCACATTTTGGTTCTCTCTTCTCCTTAGCCAGTGTGTATGAGACCCACTTACCGCTCCCTCCTCCTCCCACTCTCAGGCCGTGGACTACGAGAGCCGCAGCTCCTACTCCTTCTCTGTGGAGGTGCTAAACCCTACCGTGGATCCCCGCTTCCTACGGCGGGGGCCCTTCAAGGACCGGGCGTCAGTGAGAGTGGTGGTGCTGGATGCCGATGAGCCTCCCCGCTTCTCTCGGACCCGCTACCGCCTGGATGTGTCAGAAAATTGCCCGTCCTCTTGCACCGTGGGCCGGGTCAGCGCTGTGGATCCTGACACAGGGCTGAGCAGCAACATCAGGTGTAGTGTGGTCCTTCACCGGGGCGGGGCTTAGTGGTGGAGGTATAGGAGGGTTTTGGGTGGTGCTGATTCTTCTTGCAGAAACCAGACAGGCCTGTTTGGGTCTCGCACAGTTGACAAGCTGATGGATGTGCAGTTTGGTGACAATGACAGTTTGGCTGCAGTTTGCTTTCAGTTCCCTGATAGATTTCTTTTGTCCTGAAGAGGAGCTGAATATTGCATCTTCTGTTCTGCTCCCAGTCTCTGATTTCTATATTTTTTTCTCTATTAGTGTTGGTATCCCCCCCTCCCCTCCCCGCACCCCCACCCTTGACCTCCCATGCAGGTGGAATTATTTTGTTTTTGTCACTTTATAAAGAATGAAAGTGTGGCCATTGGCCAGTGACAATGCAGACAGCCAATAATACAAACAGGGAGGCAGGAAGCGAGTAAGCCGTAGGTGCATTCAGGGCGATGTTATTATTGTGAACAATGGTGTTCAGCTGGAACGGGGGGAAACTCTGAATGTGAATGATCATTGGGTTGCCTAGTGTGTGCTTTAAAATGCCTCTTTGAATCGCTTCGGTGAAATATCAGCCTGAGAAAGCGGTGAGCGATGCACAGTTCCTTGAGTGGCTTCGGGTAAAAACATTGTCCACAGAACAAGAGCAATAATAATGATGATGATAATAATAACCGTGTCCTTCCATTTTTATTAGGTATTCTATCGACCCCCAGTCGGACCCTGAGGCCCTGTTCCGCATCGCCCCCGACAGCGGACTCATCACCACGGCGATGGAGCTGGACCGGGAGCACGAGCAATGGCATAACATCACCATCATCGCCACGCAGAGAGGTCAGAGGTCACCTCGGCAGCAGCATGATGCCTCTCGCCCTGTCGCTCTGCCCTGAATTTTCAGCCCCATGTGTGAGGGATCTGCTACCACTTGTAGTAGTAGGACAGTAGTGGCAAAACAGTACTTTAAAATTAGTACAGGTTTAGTAATAGTACCATACTTAGAATTGATACTGGTTTAGTGATAGCACAGTACTCAGAATTAGTGCAGGTATCGTGTTAATGCAATACTCATATACTACTCATATTAGTACACATTTAGTAGTAGGGCCATACTTCAGAGTGCAGGTATAGTGATAGTACAGCACTTCTGAATTAGCACAGGTTTAGGGGTAGTACGATACACAGAATTAGTACAAGTTTAGTAGTAGTACAGTATTTTCATACCAGTAATTTTGTAGTGTTAGTAAAACTCATAGTTATGATATGACAGTATTTTGCAAAATAATATTCTCTATAATACTTTATGTGCATTTAATTAAAAGGTCATGTTTCTGCCAGTCTGCGTAGGACACGGGTGTGAGGCCTTCAGTCCTGCATCGGGAATCCCGATTACATGGGAGACCTCGGTCCTTGCTGAGGTTTTGCCCCTGTGACACGGCTGTTGTTGCTCATCCCAGACAGCCCCACCCAGGTATCCAGGGTGGTAGTTGCCATAGAGACCTTGGACGTGAACGACAACGCCCCCGAGCTGGACCGACAGTACACCACGGCGCTGTGCGACTCCGCCGCTGTGGGCCAGGTCAGCGAGGACCGGCGCCCGGTGCCCTGCGCTCTGTTTTGTGTCCACAGGCTTGTGTGTGCCTGCATGCTTGCTGCCCACTCTGTGTACCTCATATACCACATCAGCCCCTTTAGCCTATTACCTGCTTACACATTTAGCAGTTGATGAGCAGTTGATGAAGCTTTTATGTTGCTTGTAGGTTCATTTGTCATATAATATTACACAGGAAGCCATCTTCAGGTGTCCTCAACTTTCTGTGGCGCGTCAGCTTCTTCTCTAACGGCGATGGAATAAAAACGCGTGATTCACAGCGACTCTCTGACACGCCTGCCTGCCCCGTAAAACTTACGAACCGCTTCTGCTGAACACTGAGATCCTGAGCAACATTTTATTCATTTGCTGAAGACCTAAATCTGCCTGGAAATTAAAGAATAGCTCAGAGAGATAAAATTCAATCTTCGAACGGTGTTACTTTATCAGGAATTGCATTTTCCCCTTTTTCATCAAGTGTATTAATTATATTATTATCGATTCTTGGCTAGGCTTCACTATAGCTGTATGAGGATACAGGGCCGAGGTTCCTCAGGGTTTGGTACCGGGGCATCATACAAAGGGGTTCTTATCTTCTGTGCTTCACATTTCTTGCTAGCATCTTTCTGTCTTTTGAATGACTTTGTTCCTGCCCTTCTCTGTCTTCTCTCCCCCCCCCCCCTTTTTTTGTTTACTCTCAGGTGGTTCAGGTACTACGCGCGATCGATAAAGACAAAGGAGGGAACGACACCGCTGTTCACTTTAGCATCGCTCCTGAGTCCGGCGCAGCCCTGAACTTTTCCGTCAGGGAGAGTGGTGGTACGTGCCTTTCATCTCCTCCCGTGTGTGTGCTTGTGCCCGCCCCTGCATCAGCCTATCTCATCATTTTCCTTACGACCGGACCTCGGGGGTCACAGAAGAGGAATATTTTCTCAACACAAAGCCTAAGCTGGCGGTAATCACCTTCAGACTGGACAAATTGGCAGGAAACATAGACTGATGCAAACCCTGAGACAGTCAGGATCTGAAGAAGCCCACCTGCGGGGCGGAGTAGGGGGGTCGGCGGTTGGGAAGGTTTGCGAAAGCTACTGTGAGACGCACTGTTTCTCAGGTCTTCCTCAGAGGCAGGATGTGCTGCTTAACCCTCTGGGGTCTAGGGGTAGGGAACACACTTTCACTGACTGGGGCATGGTCACACGTTTCTTCAAATATCACAAACTAAATGCATGGCAAATAATTTTTTTTTATATATTTGTTTTACCATTACACTCATCTTTATTTTGATGTATATTGTAGATATGTCAGATTTATGTGACGTTTGTAATTTGACATCAGAGTATAGACATTGCAAAATGCAGTTTGGAACACCTGCAGAAACATTATAAAAGTACATAGTAGAAAATGGTGGCAGTTTGTTTTGATCCCAGATATCTGATCACCACAGTCTTGGCTACATGAAGATGACTAAATGTAAAGTGTAGTTGCAACATTCAGTTGGATAAATAAATAAGAAAAACCTAACTCATGTCACTATTTCTGACGACCTTTCATTGAATATGTAGCAACTTTCATGTGTATGAGCCATTCACACCTGCCCACACACCCCCCCCCCCCTTTATGGCGCTGATGGGGATGTATCTGGATCACGTTTCACTGTTGCGTTGTTCATCTAATTACCACGCGAATGCGATTTGAATACGCGGAAATGCGGCTATTCAGAATGCAAATAGCGATCTTCAGGTGAGGGCGGCGCTACACGCCCCCCATGCAGGTAAAACAAATAAAGGTGACATGGTTTACCTTTTTGCCAATTTAATCTAATTTTAAAAACGTTAATACTTCCGATAATTGGCGTTTTGAAAAGAAGACAGATTACGGATTTAGTCCGATTTAGTAGGATTTTCATGATTCTACAATTAAGATTTCAGCGAGATATAAACTGAAATAGATGCGAAAAGTACGCTGTATCGTCGACGACCCACTCGACCCCAGAGCGTTAACTTTCCTTTATTGCTAAAAATGTGGCAGCAACGAATGACAACTTACCGGCACCAGTCAAAATGTCAGGACCTCCAGGGCAGACGTCTCCGAGCAACACTACAGAAATGAAAAGAGGAGCTCCACTGCTGTGATGGTGAAGATGCTCCGCTATGCTGGAGAGTTCCGTGCTATTGAAGCCACTCCAATCTTCGCCGGATCGTCCTCGGCTCTCTCCGTGCTGCTGAAGGCTCTCTGTTATTCCAGAGAGTTCTGTGGTGCTGAAGCCGCTCCAGTCTTTGCAGGACCCACCTTGGCCCTCTGCATAGTGCCGAAGACTCTCTATTATTCTAGAGAGTTTTGTGGTGTGATGCTCTGAGCTGAGTTTCCCAAAAAGTCCTGTTACCAACTCGCATAGCTGGACCCATTCAGTTGCATGGTTCCAACTATGTAAGTTTCTAACATAGTTAGCCGCTCTGCTTTTGGGAAACACTCCACTGGTCTTCATAGGATCCCATGGAGTTTGCCTGTTCTCCCAGAGTTGTTAGGTGAACTCAGAGGTGTTTGTACAGGGGCGGGGCCACAAGCTAAAAGCTGATTGGTCCCCAGAGGGCTCCCTCAACTGTCACTCACTAAAATCAAAACATATTATTAATTTGAGATAAGGTTGCCCCCCCCGTACTGCCGCCCACCTTAAAAAAACCCTAGAATTGCCCCTGGGTGAACTGGTGTTTTGTTCACCCGTAATGTGTGTGCTCTGTCTTCCTGTCCTGCCTCTTGCGATGTGTTTCCTGAGAGGGGGTCCTGGCTCACAGTGACCCTGAACTGTATGAGCAGTCATGGAAGATGGATGGATGGATTATTGTATAGGGGCACATTAACATATTGATAAAACTTCAGCTCTTGTGGATGTTCTCTTTTAATCCTTTGAAAGCAATTTTCTCTCAAACTTGCCCTTTGTCTTTTAGGCCCCACTGCCAGCCTCGTGCTCCTCTCCCCACTGATGCCCCTGTCTCGCTCGTCATCTTCCCCATTCACGCTGCAAGTGCCCCTGGTCCTGAAAGACAGTTTCTCGGGTCTGACCAGTACTGGGACAGTCACCGTGTCCATTTGCCCTTGCCTGAGGGGGGGTGCCAAGGCTGGTGAGAAAGAAGGTCAGACAGAGGGTGAGTGGGAGAGAGAGACAGTGTGTCTGCCAATGGCGTCCTCCTCTTCATCACCTGGGCTCAGTACCGCCGCCCTGCTGGCCATCCTCGCCTGCGTTGCTACACTACTGGGTAAGGCTTGCCTTTCTGCATGTCTGCACATTTCCGCTCTGCAAAAATTAATATTAATGGTTCAGCTTCAGGCGGGAAAATAATTTTTATTCAACCCAATGCCTTTCTTCAGGGAATATGGTTCTAATTTATTTATCGTAAGGTTGTAACCTTATTAAAAAAAAAAAAGAAAGAAAAATAAAGTTTAAAATTCAGAAACATTTAAATGCAAGCTAAATTCGGGTTCATTACTCTCCTCAGTGGAGACGCGTGTTCAGTGTTCCTGCTCTCCCCCCAATAATCTCGCCCTTTCTTCTCCTCTCTCCGTATCTTGTAGCGGTCAGCGCACTCTCGCTGTCCCTGCGCAAGCAGAAGCGTGACTCACTGTCGCCCCTGGAGGAGGACGATGTGCGAGAGAACATCATCACGTACGACGACGAGGGCGGCGGGGAGGCCGACACAGCGGCCTTCGACATCGCCGCGCTGCAGAGCGCCCCCCACAGCTCGTGCCGGGGATATCGCACGCTGGACAGCAGGAACATGTGAGTGTGCTTGGGGATTTTTCAGGAAATCCCTCCTTTTTTATCGGCTTGCGGGGGAGTTTGATCATCCCCTCTGTCTCTGCAGACGTTACACCCAGCAGGCCCAGGACAAGGCCCCAGGGTACCGCTGGGCCTCGAAGGCGGGCCTGGAGTCACAGTACCCCAGTGGTGCTGCCCCAGTGTACGGACGCCTCTGCTACAGCAGCCACACGCTGCCCGCCCTGCGCCACTCCCGCAGCGTCTTCGAGACGGGCCTGGGCCTCACCGAACTGGCGTGCCGCTACCCCACTGGCCCGCTGGACCACTCCCTGGTCATCCAGAACCAAGGAGTCATGGGCGGCGCGCAGGATCGCGAGGCCGACGGAAAGGACAGGGCAGGCGAGGGCTCTGTGAGGGACCCCTGTGCCCCCCAGCAGAACCGCAGCCAGAATCTGGACTGGGTGAGGATCCCCGATCCCCGGCTTTTCCAGCCTGCCCCCCTGAACCGGCCCCCTCCTACTGTTTAACCGCCTGACAGGCCTCTAATGGAGACGGAGGGAAAGGTGATGAGGAGATGTAACCATTCTGCCTCTCTCTGCCCTCCTCTCTCCTCCACGTCCATTGCAGTGCTTCATGAGCTCATTCTAGTGTCCAGTCAGCACGCGTCCTCGCCGTCTGTTCACCTTTATCTCACCTGTTCTCTCGTACCTGTTCTCTTCCTTCTGCATCTCTGCTTCCATCTTTACTTTCTCCCTGGTGTCCACACAGACCAACAGACCTCCTTCTGTTTGAACTCCGTCTGTCTTTCCACTGTCCGCTTTTCTGTACACTGCAATGGTGCCTCGCCATCCCATTTAACACCCGCCAGCTGAGTTTGACCCAAGTTGACCCCGGTCCTGCCCCTCCCCCTGCAGGTCCAGTCTGAATCCCTCCCCACGGACCAGACTCTGGTTGTGACTCGGTCCGGCTTAGCGGCAGTGGCCTCAAAGAGGCTGTCTGGTGCCTGGGCATGTGACACAGGTGTGCTGACGGGCCACCGCGCCAGGCAGGCCAGCCCGTCCCCGAAGCAGGTCGGCACCGGGCCTCCGGGCACCCCCGACTCCCTCGCCTCCACCCCCTCCAACGGAAAGGACTGCAGCGATGGCTTAAGCCGCAGTTCTGGAAGCATCCTGCAGGGGGAGCTACACAGGGACTACCCCAGCAGTCTGGGCAAGGGTGGGCTGGAGACAGGAAACAGTTTCGTGGTGGCCAGGCCCCCTATGGAAGGGAGTGTGCCTCTGGGCGGAACTGCTCCTGGGATACTCCGCGAAGGGGTAGGATACATACCAGACTGGCGCAACATGGCAGGCTACGTCCTTGGGAGGAAGGATATGATACCTCAGTTGCTGCCAGTCCCAGGGCAAAACAGGGGCATGGTGGGGCAGATGGCTTACAGAGGTGGGTGGGGCACGGAGGTGGGGGTGGGAGGGTCCAGCTCCCTGGCGGTTAGGGTGGGTGAGTTCCTGAAGCTGCGCTTAGCTCAGGTGACCTTTGACCCCGGGCAGCCGCCCTATGACTCGGTGCAAGTGTACGGTCTGGAGGGGGAGGGCTCCCAGGCAGGCTCGCTCAGCTCCTTGGAGAGCGAGGAGGAGGAAAAGGAGCCGGAGCCCGAGTGGGGCGGAGCTTTGGAGGAGTGGGGGCCTCCCTTCCAGAGGCTGGCTGAGCTCTTCCGGGAGAGGGAGCAAGAGAGAGAGGAAGAGAGGGAGCCGGAAGATGAAGAACTGGGCAGGAAGGAGGAGGGAGAAAGGGGACAGAAGGCTGGAGGTTCGAGGAGCGAGGGGCAATGAGAAATGGGCAGAGAGGAGGGTGCGTGGTCGAGAAATGAGAGAGAGAGGGAGGGCAGGAAGGACATGGAGGAACAGCAAGGCACAAAAATGAAGAGGTGAATACGAGAAGGGGAAATGGAGGATGTGATTGGTATAATTTAAAGCAATAAGTGATCAAAAGCCCTACAGAGAGAACACCGAACATCCCCTATTTACTGTTCAGAGCGGCAGCCATATGAGTGCTATTCACTCCCCTATGCTTATCATTCCAAACCAGCCCTCAGATACGCGGATCCGGCAAAACAAAATCCCAGGTCAGAGACGCGAGAGGCACTCGTGAGAGTTAGAGAGAGAAAAGAAGGCAGGAGGGGTAAGCAAACGAGCAGAACAGAAGGAGCTGTTCCTTCCACACGTCCTGTTTGACAAAGGGGGTTAATCATGTATCTGGCGGACATCTTTGTAAGTGAAGGTTTCATTTCTGAATATCGGTTTCTGTCCTAGAGCTTTACAGGTAACCGCTCGAATAAATCAAACATAAAGCGTCGTAATCGGGCGTCAGGGCCCAGGAAACACTGGAGCAGCTTCGTTACGCCTCGGGTCTGGCACTAAAGTGGAAGGAAACTGCAACGGTCTTCTATGAAATTTCCTGTGATTCTGTGCTTTGTTGATGCCGGTTTGGAACGTCGTGACAGGTGCTGCTGCCGAATCTCCGGAATGGATAGAGAGCCGCTAACTCCGATGTGGTTTTTTTGCCGTCTTCATGGTCATAAAATCATCCTGCCACCAGTCGTGCCTTGTTGCAGGGCCCTTTGTGTTTCTGGAAGGCTCCACTTCTGTCAGGATAGATATGCTTCACCATATGTTAATGTTGATCGTTCGGGATGACCTTGAATTTGGCATTCACCTTGAAAGCACGAAGGGTTAGACCTAAACCATGAAACACATTCCATGCCATAAAAGAACAGCCAGAAACCTTCCCTGTGGGATGCAAACACTGGCTTCTACTCTTCTGCTCATTAAGTCCTGGCTGAAGCATGACTCCTTTTACTTTTTTTCCACTGCCCAATAGACCAAGGCCTTTCTTCTTTACGCCACACCACTTCACTCGCAAAATTCATTTTGAGCTGTAATAAGATATTTATGTACTGCAACATGACCACAGAATCCCCCTTTTTTATGAAGCCCTATACAGACTCTGCTGTAACTGCCTGCTCACAATCATAGATTAACATTTGCATTCAACTGTTGCTGGTCTAATTTGCAAAGCATCTCATTACTTTATATTTATTTAGCTGGAGTTTTTGTCAAATGTGACATACAAGTGAGGATGAGAGAGAAGAGTTGGCCTGGCCTTGAGAGTGATTGAGTTTAAGGGCCTCATTCAAGAGCCAAACAGTGGTATGATTATTGTTCCAGTCATGGGACTTGACACCCACAACTGGATATGGATTCCTAACCCACTACACATCGTCTTCGCCATCTCAATTCCACACACGTGCATCACAGTCAAGCAGAAGGTACTTCCATTCTCCATCAACTCAACTCATGCTGATGACGTCTCTCATGACAACCAGTTACCGTGAAACACTAGCAGGTTGAGCAGTCTTCATCCCTGAAGCTCTTGCCAAACGTGGACCAAGAACCGGCCCTCAATCAGAGTTGCTGAGGTCTCCTCTTCTAGCTATGGTAGCATTATAATAAGCATAATGGAATGTTAATTGCTTAATTAACTCAGGAAGCCCAACTGCCTGGGAGCACCTGTTTCCAATATGCTTAGTATCTCTGGTTTACATCACCTTAGCAGTCGCTTGGATGATCCTCACATGTCCTTTGCATGAAATGCTAAAAATGAGCAGGACATTTGACCCACACAAATACACATATCAAAGCATACGTACCCTCACTCAGAGATGGGTACAGCAGCCCGAGAGGCTATGTTCCACGTCATGGCAGACATACAAACTGATCAATCAATCAGGCGGTGGCTGGAGTAAGGTTTGGAGAAGATCAGTGGGGAATTTCAGTCATCATAAATGCCAGTTTTCACTGATTAAGAAGATTGCAGCAGACAGCTCAATTACGGAGTCCTTCGATTACGTACTGCATCTCCATGGGTGGAAAATGGGTGAAAGTCATGGTAATAGCAGTTATTTGATTTACCAAAGCTTTCATATTGATTTGTGTCATTTTTGGTGGACAGGAGGAGCGATTTTCTGGGTGTGATTCGATGGAACAGTTATTAAGTCCCCCTGTGTGAAATAACATGGTTCAAAAATGCGATCTGTTATAACAATATAACAGTGTACATCTACCTTTTTTTGTGGCTGTCTGAAGACCATGTTCTCAGCAGGTCTTCCAACCTAAATGGAATCATGCCATGGTCTCGTATCCAGAGGAGTCCGCTATTTGGAATGTCGATGAAGGTGGTAACGATGATGAAGAATTTTATTTTTAAATGATGATTTGTGTGTATATATGCACATTACAAATGTAAATATCTTTCATGTCCAATCTGGAAGAAAACAAGTTTTTTTTTTTATTATTTGTAAGGTGAAGGTAACTTTTGTCATTGACAAGAAAAGAACTTCTGGGGTCTTGACCAAATTGGAGCGTACCGAATCTGGACTGATTCAGAGTTTCTCCATCCTGATGAAACCTAGAGCCAAGCATTGAGGTTGGTGGCTGGTACTGAGCTCTGGACTGTGTGAACCACTGGACTTTCCCAGTCAGTAATCGCAGGCAATATAGTTGAGCATCATGTACCGGAAAGAAGAATTTTGTTTTAGATGTCAAGAGAGATTTTGTTTAGGTCAGTGTCTTAGCTTATCTGTAAAAGAACCACTTTTACACCTGTGTTCAACAAGTTGTGTGTAGATAGAACATCTTCAGCCTGGTCCACCTCATGGACATTGTGAATCTATGGGCATATCTCTGCTCACGCCAACCGGGTCACACCACGGTTTGAGACCCAGGCCCGGGATAGCACTGTTCCCTGGGCTGCACTGTGCCCCTGCGTGTGACCTGACCATATCCTGACCGTGACCACTGTACCGGTGCACAAGCACCTAGGCGGATCCCAAGGACTCGATCTGGAGAATCTCGCCGCTCCGTCAAGCAGTTCACTGTTTTTCGTTTCCTCTTTTTTTGATTAAAGTTTGATTAAAGATGATTTGTTCTGGGGAGCGGTCTCCCTCAAGCCCCCACCCCCCAGGCCTGAGACATTGTCATTTCTTACAGTGGATGCATTCCTAGATAGAGCTTGGGGGTGGGGGGGGGCGGAGTTGGCTTGCCGTGGTGGTAAAAATCCCATTGGTTCACCAGATGCCATTTGTGGGTCACTGTTGGTCTGTGTATTAGTGCAAAACGCGTCCCCAGAGAATGTGACCACTGCAGAGATGCAGGCGCGGGCCGCGTGATGAAACAAATTAAAGACACATTGACATTAATGCTCCCTTTCTGTCCGCTGACTTTTTGCACGATGATGTACAAAACACTTCACGAGCAGAGGTAACAGGTTTCTCTTTACCGTTAGATTTTGGGATGTCAGGAAAATTAGGTTGGTTGAACTATGATTGTTCTAGTACAGTGAACTAGACACACAGATAGCTGGCATATCAAACATGCACACAGTCAGTCGCACAGATATCTGTCAGGCACAAGGACCTGGAGGATAACAGGGTCATCTGTGTGCATTAGGACGAGTTTGGTAAGTGTGCAGTGTCTTTACTAGATGTCCATGTGTGTGCATGTTTTCTTGGATTAGACGCAAACACTCAAGTCCATAAATGGAGGCAAACAAAACTACAGCACTTTCGGCTCATTTTAGAGCCGGATTAATTCATTATTTATCCACTTGATGAATATCTGGCTTACCAGCAGGCACTGCTGTGTTGAATTAATTGCACCCGGTGGGGGCGGGGTTGATGATGTGAGATGGGGGGGGGGGCGGGCCCATAAACCATGTTCATCCGAAGGGGCCAGAGCTAGCTTTGAGATTGCCGGTGTGTAAACCTCGAAATGGGTTTGCAGCATTCTCAAATGGCGATGAAAACAAGTCCGCCCCCACATCACAGGCCAGCTGTGCAGTTCCTCCTTGCCTGTGATGTTGCTTTGGTGATGTTTAAGGGATGATACATTAATGCACTTAACCCGGTTTGGGGTGGGAGGTACTTAGTAAATAAAGTCTAAACAGAAATGTCTTAACATGCATCATTTTTTGGATTTAAAAGATATGATCCATGTGAGAGATGTTTCCTTCACACAGGAGAAGCTTATTGCCTGCTGGAAGCAGGTGGGCCGATTAAATGGAATGCAGGAAATGAACAGCATTACTGTTGGGTGTATGGGAGTACTGGAACCCAGTACCCCCCCCCCCCCAGGAACACAGCAGCCACACGCCTGGCTGGAAGGCAACACTCATGTAAATGCAATTCCCAGGAAGGATGTGAAATTCCTGTACAGGACAATATTAACCACGTTGCCCTTCTGCAATGCTTGAACATAGAGGTCTTGAACCCACAGCTTTATGGTACCAACATACCAGAACCACAGAAGCTACAGCCAGCTGAGAGAATACTAATGAAAGTGGAACGGCTTTAATTAACGAGCTCCGCAAGCGTGCACTGAAAGGCAGGCAGGCAGGCGGTTACAGCAAATTGCGCAAGCAGGGAAGCGGCGGGAGCGGCAGCCTGTACCCGCCAAGCCTAGCGGACGCCGCTATTTTTACCCAGTGCTGCGGGAAGCCGCGGTGGCACAGAGGGATGCCTCAGTTTTGGCTGAAATGCTTGATTTCCTAAGATCACGACTGACACTTAAACCCCCTTGCCGGCTACCGCGCGTAACGACAACGACCACAAGTTTCCACGACAGCGCACGTGCGGGTCCACGTGAGCCGACCGGTCTTCACTCGCTTTTTAATTTTCATTCATTCCTTCTGTACCACTGTGGGTTTCCTTCCCGCCGTATGCCCCTCAATTTCCCCGGGACTGCTGCCTTTCTCCTGGGCTCCATCCTGATTTCCGGCATATACTTGACGCTGAAAATTAAATCTTCATTAGCGGTTCGCGTCAACAAGGGATCTTCGAAGTGATGCAAAGAAGCGATGGGGAGAGTAAGAAGGCTGAGAGGAGCCGAGGGCTTGATGGCTGCAGTATTTTGTAGCCAGGAGCCGAAAGTTATGAGGATAATGGAAAATGTATGGAAAGCCAAAAATATGGATTTTATGTTAATAGTTATTTTAAATATTTAGAGTAGCCAAATTTATGCTCAGAAAATGCAAAAAGAAATATTAAATGCTATAAATGCCTAGTGATAGTGTAGTGGTTAAGAGCATGGCTAAGGTGATTAACGACAGATTTGTAACCTGAAAATTGCCAGTTTAAGTCCCTTGATGTTCTCTGCTGTAACCCCGCTTGAACATGATATCATCAATCTGTTCCAGTATATCCCCCCGGATAAATAGATAAAATAATACCATAAATGGGTAAAAAAAGAAAACAACGATTTTGATGAACGTGTCAGCTAAGCGTCTAATGTAAATGAGGAGATGAAAAAGAACAGGTGAAAATGGAGAGCAGATGGCCCCCACAGAGACAGGGGGAAAGCGGCCGTCTCCACTAATCGCGGGCGGCTGGTCGCTTAAATCCGGGACGGATTTAACGTCTGCTCTCGCATTCCGGAGATGACGACTCTGCTGCTGCTGCTGCAGTCTGCACCTTTGGGCATCGCAAAGAAATCATGTTGTGTCTCTTCCCGAGAGAAGGAACTTAATCTACCGCAGAATCAGTAATTCATGGCAAGTTTCTCATTATAAATTTATCTTCTGTGTGGAATCATAATAAATGAAATATTTGATATAATAAAATAATATCCTCGATAATACGGTAACTCAATAAACTATATGGAGAAAAAAATATATATGTGAAATGGATAAAAACTAATAAAATGAATAAAAACTACTATAGTAAAGTTCTGTACAAGGAGGAAAACGATTCATTCAAATTCAGTTATTGATGGTTATAACAATCGCAAACGTATGAGGGTTAGGACGTGCCCCTGTGATCAGAAGGTCACTGTTTCGAATCCCTGGGCCTGCAATCTGGTGCTGCAGTTGGATGCCTGTGGAAGGCCCTTTACCCCCCACTTTTAGGGGCACTGACCCTGTACTGTGACCCCCCCCCCCCAGGCTTGCTTTCACAAGTATGAAGGGATGAATGAAGTGTATTCTAAATTTATGATGCAATATTAGTTTGGTAAATACTTCCATCTAGTGGTAAATGTTCACAGCAACATCCAATTGGTCGTATTCCACCATGATGGATGCCTTTGTTAAGGAGTTTATTTGAATTCGATTAGATGCTGTTAAAAATCTCACGTTCTTGTTGTGTGGTCTCATATGAATTTTCTCCTGTCCTTTTCCCTGTGAATCTCACTATACAAGCACGCATGCTATGCATGGACGACTGCAATTTCGCC
Organism: Brienomyrus brachyistius; assembly: GCF_023856365.1. Classification (NCBI taxonomy): domain Eukaryota; kingdom Metazoa; phylum Chordata; class Actinopteri; order Osteoglossiformes; family Mormyridae; genus Brienomyrus; species Brienomyrus brachyistius. The sequence goes on along the minus strand of NC_064536.1, from coordinate 1,856,514 downwards.
TGCAGCCTTTCTCTCCAGATCTGTAATGGGCATTTAGAGCACGGCTGAATTTAAGCCCCTTTAAAGTGACAGGTCACTCCTGTTGTCTGACTGTTGTCTTTGGATCTGAGGTCACTGGTGGTGACTGCATGTCAGTATTGACGTTTCTAGGGGTAGGTGCTCAAACAGGGGTTCACGGCCAACCAGTATTTTTGTGTCGCTGGTCCACCTCGGTCCATTTTTGCAATCGTGGAGGGCTTCTACAAATTTTCACTGTGGGAGAGGTAAATTCTGCGTGATCGTTGGTCATCGAAAACAGGGCGCTTAGAACAGAGGCATTGCTTACATTCAAAAGGGCCACATAGGCGGTTATAGACCCTATTTAGGGCTTCGGCCTCCCTGAAAAATAGTCTTTCCAAAACCATTTATTGATTTGTCACGGATTTTACTGTAGCCGACATTTAATATCCCCAGTACTGCTGACTTTATCATGGGAAACCCCCTCCTCTCAGCAAATTTAATCATTTGAGCTGGGCGGGGGATTGCACGTATTCCTTCAAGTGTCAAATCCTAGAATCGCCCCGTCTATTCATGATCACCTGTAAGGTCACTGCTGTCCTGCAAAGCAATTCCTGCCAGGGGTTTCAGCAGAATGGCTGTCAAATAAATATATGGGAGATGTAACGGGAATGAACACCAGGGTTTAGCGGTAGCCGAGGGTCATGTCTTCCTTCCTGAGTGTCAGATTCTATCCTCTTCTGCATTGGAATATCCAGCAGGGCTGAACAGGTACTAGTCTGTAACCCAGACCGAAGATTCATCTATTTACAATTTTTCTTGGAGTCAATCCTCTTTAGTGACCCATCGTATTTAAGCATTACACTGAAATACTAGCTTTGAGACTATGAAAGATGTATTTCTTTCCATGTTGCCATTGCTGTCAAATGTGGACACTGCTTACTGTAATTCAGCACTGTTAGTGTCAAATCGCTGAGCTGGTCACATGAGACACCCAGAGATTTTGTATATCTTAATCATTAAATTTGTAATTACTGAGCCATCATGGTGTGCCATTCGCGAATGATTTGTTTGCAGGAAACAAGTCCCTCACACGAACCATACACTCACATTCCACTTACGTGCAAAGATTCATTCTTTTCGTTCTTCCACTTGTCCTCATAAATATGATGTCAGTGCTGCTTCCCTCCTCGACTGTGGCCTATGAGAGGCAGTCAGACATGTAAGGGTGTGCTATAACCGAGCATGTGATTGGTTGGAAACCAAACATGGGATTGAACGTATATACATACAGTGAACGAACGACCGAGAGTCTCTAGTTTAGTTCCGAACGAGAGACTTGAAGGAAGGAACCAGTCGGTGAAGAGAGACCTAGATAGGCTACTGAACCAGAGAGCCGTACCTCGGTCATGACTGAAATACACCATCTGCTGGTGTAGTATATAGTCTACATGTGCAGTGACTTCCCGGATGCTGCAACTGGATTTTAGAGATGCAACTTTTTCACGATTGAAAATTATTTTAAGGTTGGTTAATTAGCGTTTGGATTCTTTAGCGTGTGTGATGTGCTAGGTGTGCATTTTTAACAAATATGGATAGCCTTAGTACAATGTTGAGAGACTTGGATTATAATTCAATAACAAATATAATTTTTCTCTCTCCTTAGCACTATCTATCCTAAATAATAGGCTATTTTTGACACATCGGAACACAAGTGTTTCTCGAATCATTTTGTTCGCAGATTCACCAGCGCTCTTACCCACTCGTCGTTTTTCGGTTTCGTTTTGTATTTGAACTTTTGCCTGCTGTCCTGTTAACGAAACACAGAGGTCATTCAACACGGATGACAAAAACACAACGGCGTTCCTTTTTTGGACAACGTAATAATGCTGATGATATAATAGGAGTTTAGTATTGTAATATAAAACTATAACGTAGACTATAAATTAACGCAAATGGGGTTCGTTGTTGTAACACCTATATTCCATTTGAGTACAACATAGGGTTGCGCACCATTCAGAACTGACTTGAGAATGACCTTGAAAATCAAATTCATAAAATTGGTTGAAAACAGGGTGCAGAATCGCAATTCGAATTTGAATATAAGGAAGTAGAATTAAAATAAAATTCATTTCACATAAATTCATATAGGCCTACGTGTATATAGTGTAGGTGCAGCTGTAACAATACCGCTTAATATTTCAATATGAATTACACAGCATGTTAACATAAACAGCGTACACGGAATCTCACCCCTTACCCCGTTCCAATTACGAATATTTATGGCAGCAAAAAGTACCAATCGGCCATGTCCCCCTGATGGAGCACCTGCCTGAAAAGTCTGTACGTGTCACTGTTATTCAGAATGAATGAATGCCACAAGTGTCGCGTATAGCATGAATAATTTAAGTGCAATTTTGTGTACCATGGTGGAAGAACGCTTCCCGCAGTCAAACAGGTAACCCTGTCACAACCCCGTCCAACTGGAAACCCAGCGACACTCACAAGGAAAGCTACTGCAGATTCCTCACAAACGGTACCACACATAAACAGTTAAATATGCAAAAGCAATAGATGTATGCAGATGGAAAAGGACTTTGATGGCTGATGTAAACCAAATGCATATCGTTAGAATATAGGCTAAAACAGTTACACTATTATCTTACGATCATGCAAATATAAAGCTCACTTCAACAACAACAACAACAACAAATTTATTTTTGTATAGTGCATTATCACAACATTACATCGTCTCAAAGCGCTTTACAGCATCCGCACCCAAAGCCCCCAGTGAGTAAGTCAGAGGCGACAGTGGCAAGGAAAAACTCCCAAGAAGGAAGAAACCTTGGGAGGGACCAGACTCAAAGGGGGAGCCCAAACCTCCAGGGGCCGGCAGGGAGAGTCAAATAGAGAGATGGTTAAGTGCCAGAGATGGGCCAAGTCACATTGTCCCAATCATAAGATCTGGGAAATAACTGGAGAGCAAGGAAGATGACAAGCCAATGCCGATGCCGAGTCTTCTTCCAATCGCCAGGCAACCAGAGGTAAGGCAGCGGGTCATACATGGAAGATCACTTCACTCAGTAATACGTACAAAGAAGTATATATATATATATATGGTCAATATATACTGTACATCTACCATCATGAAAGTAAATCTATTATGTAATTATTTGTGTTTTTATAGATTAAATCACATTCCTGCGTTGTATGATTGCATTGAATTGCTTTTAATTGAAATGAGTTAAATTCTTCTTACTGTCATTCCAAGTGAACATCTTACAGGGCGTGAATCCATCCATCCATCCATTTTCCAAACCGCTTATCCTACTGGGTTGCGGGGGGGGTCCGAGGCCTATCCCGGAAGAAATGGGCACGAGGCAGAGAACAACCCAGGATGGGGGGCCAGCCCATCGCAGGGCACACTCACACACCATCCACTCACACATGCACACCTACGGCCAATTTTAGTAACTCCAATTAGCCTCAGCATGTTTTTGGACTGTGGGGGAAAACCGGAGTACAGGGCGTGAACCACCTTGGCTAAATAATGAACTAACTAATCAAACTTGCTATGTATTCGGTCACATCCTTTGAACTGAGAAGTTGAATCCCCTCTCATGATCAGCAATGGAAGAGAATTGTGCTAGCCAACCGAAGAGAGTTTGAGACAGCACTGTCCAGGAAAACAAGTCGCTTGTCTAAATGCTCTTTTGTGGGTGGCAATGTACCCCGTAGACCCTCTCATTTTTTATCTAATTTCTCAGTAATAATTTTTAGAAAATTACAGGCTGGCCTGGGATGAATTAATGAGCCTCCTTTGTCTGGTGCAGGATAAATCAAAAAGAGGAACACACTGGAATTTTGCCCTCAGTGCATCGTGCAGCTCCTGACAGATCTCTGCTTCTATACCACTGGTGGGTTCATGCGGACCATTAGTGATGCACATGGCCTCAGCGAGGCTGCTGTGTCCTGCATATGTGCATGCAGTGATCGCATTTCAGTAGCACCATGCACACAACTACATATAATATCCAGCAGAAGGGGAGGCCTTGCATGAAACTAAAATTGGTTTTCATGCCATATCAGACATACTATACGTGGCATTGTAAGTGCAGTGGATGGAACGCTCAACTAAATTCATACTCGCAGCCTCTTGGTTCCCATCTGCACATGTCGAAAAGGGTTCTTGGCACTAGGCCTAAATGTCCAGGTGATGTGCAACCATCAATGGCATTTTACAGATATTATTGCCAAGTGGCCTGGGAGTTACACATGATGCTTATATCTGGTCCAGCTTTGGAGTGTGTCAGATGGCAAACGATGGTGTTTTTTGTGGTGGCTGGTTATTGGGAGACAGCCGGCATCCTCTTAGCAAATATCTACTGACTCCAGTGTTTATCCCCAAACCGTGGCTGAGGGGAGGTATAACACCACACACCAAAGAACACTCACTGCTGTAGAGCGTGCTTTGGGCATGTGGAGGATGTGATTCTAGTGCCTACACAAGTCCTTGGGAGCTCTAAGATTTCCCCCGAATGCTGCCGTGATGTTCTTGTTGCGTGTAATATACTGCACAACATTGCAGTAACTGTTTTATTAAAATATATTTTTGGGCACCTTCTCAATAAGTTGTTTTAAAGCTTTTTTTGAGAAGGGTTGCTCACAGTTGCATTTTTTTACAAGGAAGCAACATCACATTTTGAACCCATTCTTATATTTTCAAAAAATCGGTTAGTTTATTTTGATCGTAATTTTGGGTGCTTTGGTGTGTTTTATTGATATTCTAATTAGTTTTTCTTGCATTTCTATATTCTGGTGTGACAGTCCATCCATCCATCCATTTTCCAAACCGCTTATCCTACTGGGTCGCGGGGGGTCTGGAGCCTATACCGGAGGCAATCCTGGGAACAACCGAGGATGGGGGGCCAGCCCATCGCAGGACACACTCACACACCATTCACTCACACATGCACTCCTACGGGCAATTTAGCAACTCCAATTAGCCTCAGCATGTCTTTGGACTGTGGGGGGAAACCGGAGTACCCGGAGGAAACCCCACAACGACATCGGGAGAACATGCAAACTCCACACACATGTAACCCAGGCGGAGACTCGAACCCGGGTCCCAGAGGTGTGAGGCAATAGTGCTAACCACTGCACCACCATGCCACCCCGGTGTGACAGTCATATACCATATTTCACCACTGAAGTACATGAAATCGATGTTCCTGTTATCGACAGAACTTTTTTTATGCAGTGGATGGGGAGGAGCCAACAAAGTACTACATAAGCTTTGTTCGTTAATTCTGGAATAACGAAGATTTTGGGAAACACTTGCGGATCTCACTCGTTCTTTACCTACATCACTCGTTATTTTTTTCGTTATTTGCCAAGTTTCTTCACTTTTGGGAAATAAATGCACCCCAGAACGAATCATTTAGGTGAATCGAATCAAACAAACTGTGTCATTTTTCCCATCGTTACTGAGATGAACATCGTTTTGTTGGATATAGGAATTACTTACATTCCGATTTTCATTGCAATATCTCCTAGTGGAAATAATATAAACTGTTTAAAGCATTAAATATACAGAGCTGACTCTATGGGCCACCAATAATGATGTCTAGAGCAGATTTTAGAAATGTCAGGGCACACACACACTCACACACAAACACAGGGATATACATATGTGTGTGTGTGTGTGTGTGTGCGCGTGTATGAGCTATTGACCGTGACTGATGTTATCAAAGACCCACTTGACTGTTTAATAATGACATTATATATCGTGAATATATATAGCCAATTTAAACAAACAATATTATAGTTGTTTTAGTGTCACCACATGTACCCGCATTTCCTAGTGAAGTACCCTAAAGACAGAGGTCACCAGGCCGGTCACCCTGAACCAAATGTGGCCCGGCCCAAGCTGAATTGTTATAGAAACCTATAAGTTACATATAGCCACAATATACATGTTGCTGACTGGGTACGGGGTCTCCCTGCCAACCCACTTTCCCAACGGCCCACTGGGAAAATTCCCAGTTTGCCAGATGGCCGGTCCAACCCTGCCAGTATGTGTTTGTATATGTTGTGTGTTTCATGGGGTCTAACCCTGACCACTTCGTGTCCAGATTTGCCCTGTGTGTGTGATTATGTGCGACATTAAAAGGGGTTTGCTATGCTATATAATTTATCTTTTTGTCGTGAGGAAGCTAGAGCCTTTGCCTGTATCTGGTAGACTTGTGGTTGTAGTACCATGGGCTACAGGATGGAGGCAGCAGAATCCAGGTTTGTCCCACCGCGTTCATTACAGTCCACGACCTCAGTAACACGGTTGGAGTGACGTGAGCCATCAGTGTGTGTCCACATATGGTGGGGCAAATCTGTGTACCTCATTTCATTCAAAGCGGGGGTAAAGCAGATGACGTGGTTTAATAGACAAGCAGCGAGAAAGACTTATTTTTCCTTGTTGGAAAAAGATCAGTTTATCGTGAAAACAAATTAGAATGCATAATTGCATTAAAGATTCGTTCAAGTCATTTTAGTTTTAGATCACTGAACTGCTGTAAGTGAGTTAATGATCGCACTTGTTTTTAAGCGATATTTCTGTGTGAACAATGCTATGAGATACTAAGACCGCAGACTTAGCGCATCTCGCTGTAGCAGGTATGAGAAGCCAAATCCCTCATGCGCCACGGGGTGTCGCTGAAGTGTCAGCTGCGGGCACAGCTGGCAAACACGGAGGTGTGAAAACGACGGAAGACGGCAGGGCACGCAATTTCACTGACCTTTATCGTCCATAAACTGCATTTCTTTGTTCTCTGCAGTCGACCTCATTGACTTGCACGCAGCATACAGAATTCCATTTCAAAATACCTCTCTAGATACGGTGTCAGTTAGCTTTTGCATTTCCCAGATCCATCAAGAAACGTGAAAAAGATTTTGTTTTGCTTATTAAAATTTAATTTCCTTTCCCCTAATTCGATCCGGCTCATTTCTACAACTCGAATAACATTAGTACAAATTAGTATTCAATTTAGATTAAAGCGTAATTTGGTTCCCTAATTGATTGTAAACCATTAGCCAATTAAAATAATTATGAGCAAATTAACTATTCTTAAACAACATTTAGTTTATTTTTTTACTTTTATACAAGTAGGCTACTTCACGAAAAACAAAATAATTAATGAAAGCTAAATTAATAATAAAAAACAGTAAAAGACCCGCAAGACTATGCAGGATTAGAAGAGGTAAGCAGTCGAAGAAACTTTAACAGAAGTCAAATTGTATTTTGAAAATCGTGGAAATAATCCGCAAACGAGAACCCGGGTACTCATAATTGAGTATTATGATATATTATGATATATGTATAATTAGGTTCGTTTTAATCCGAGCGGCTGCAAGCTTTACATATAGCATACAAATGTTTAAACGCTCGTCACATAATCACTGTCTTTTCAGTTTTTAAAGCTTTTAATAAATATAATTGAATAAAGTGGGCCTATACTGTGTACCAGGTGCAAACGCGCTTCTTTCAATCCTATGTTTCGTTTGAAAGGAGGGAGAAAAGGATTTGGGTCTTCAGGATAAATTTAAACTGATCTTAAGAAATTAACCAGGCAGAAAACTAACAGGACTCTTTACTGTAAATGTCATGAATGCGGTATAACGTTATCTCTAGTCGTAGCCACTCAGGAAGGTGCGGGCCGGCGGCCAGCAGGAGGAAGCGCTGCGCGGTCAGAGGAGCCGCGCTGCCGGCGCTGCCTGCCGGTGGACGAGCGGCCTGCTGGGGCACAGGGATATGCTTTGGGGGGCAGAACCGGAGCTCCCATCTGTCCCAAGCAGACGCTCTTGGGTGCAGAATGCCAGCGGTACGGTCAGAGAGGGAGCTCCCTTCATGGCCATTAATCATGGTCTTATTTAAACCGCCTATTTATCATCATTAACAGTTCGCAATGTTTTTTGGCGTTTATTTGTAGAGAATAAGTTAGTCACATCACTTTCGGTGAGATTTCACAGGTCCACATTTGTGTAAGACACTATCAGTTTAAAATATATTTACAGATTTTATTTATTTTTTGAAAAGTTGTCATGCAGTCGCCTACTAATTGAATATTGTGAATCTTTTTAATACAACCAATCCCAACTTGCCAAACTGCGCCCCAAACGCTACACATTTGTTTTCTGCTAATAAATATTGACAAATACGGAAGGATGTGAGAAAACTGGTAGAAGGAGCATTTTTAGACGGCGGTTTCCTGTAAGCGGCCACTTCTCCGGCGCTCAGACACACGGCATCATTGAGTCAGGTTTTTATATAGCTTTCGGAAACGCATCAGGCGCGTTCGCGGCGCATCTCTACTTCTCCATCACCCCCCTCACCCCCCCCCCCCCTCTCTCTCTCTCTCTCTCTCCCTCTCCCTCCGTCGCCCTCCCTCCTTCTCGTACTCTGATATGATTTGTGTATGAGAGACGGCAGCCCCGCGGCTCTTCTGCCGGAATGCCCGTGCGGAGGCTGCTGCCATCCCTGCCTGCCTTATAAAGACTCGGAGCGGCTGGGAGAGCTAGACAAGCCCGCGATGGCTTCCAAAGACGCCGCGGCCGCCTCCTGTTTCGTCAATGTGAGCAAGGAAATTACAGGTAAGGGAGAGGGGGGGGGGTGATAAAGCGACACTATCCGCACTGTCAGCATCATCGTCCCCATCAGTGCTGCTTGCTGGGCGGTGTGATGATACTTTGAACCGTGTGTGTGTGTTTTTCTGCTGTTTCTCTGGCTTGTCCGTATCCCAGCATCTTTCGTAAAACCTTTGCGCCCGTGTGTGATCCCCGATGCAAGGAAAACAAGTAAAATACCCTGTTCCTAGGCCGAGCAAAGCGGCTCTCTGGATGGGCATCTCAATGATAATGATCGCATTGGTGGTAGTGAGTTATTCGCGGGTGCAATGCGAGAAGCGACTTCATGTCCCGCTGTCTCCTGTGGCATATGGACGCGCTACTGTGTGCTATTACTTTAGCGTGTCTGAGGAGCGCGGATCTGTGTGATCAGTCGGTCACGGAAATAAATGCGCAGTTTACAGTGTGAAGGAAGTGGGAAGCGCACGGACGGCAGCCAAGGAGCGCTTATCCCGCCGGTACAGGAAGCAAACAGCGCTGTGACCTCAGGTGTCCGTGGGGACACCTCTGGGCACATGTACTCAAATGTAACAAAAAAAAAACTTGGATATTCCTATAACACCCATTTACACATCTATACCCCTGCTAGCTCTGAGGGATTCAAGCCTGAGTGTTAAGATGACAGGTGAGTGAGAGGGCTCTGGGTTAATTACTGCAAATGGCATTATGAAAGAGTGCTAATTAGCTCTGGAATCTCCTGCTATACTCTCTTCCCAGACTCCTTTCCACAATATCCCCCCCCCCCCCATGCTGTTTCGTGCTGCTTCAGTTCATCTTCCTGTCTTGCATCCCAGCATCTAAAGTCCCTCCTGTCCTCCCTCTCCCCTTTCATCCTCAGTCTGTACACACAAACACCCCCCCCCCCCCCCCACGCTCCATCCCCCATCCTGCGCTTGATCTCGGTGGACTAACAGTGGGCATGGTGACATGACGAATTCGCCAATGCCGTGTCATCGGAGCAGCGCCCCAGTGCGTGATGAGAGTCCCCGCCCCCCCCCCCTGCATGCCCCACCCTGCTTAATGAACATATGTGCCTCTGCCCCTCTCTGAGGCTGCGTTAGGTTTAATGGCTGGGCTTTACAGTGATTAAACTCGATTATATCTGCGTTAAGTCCCTGCCTGTTCTCTGCTCTTTCTATCCCTCTGTCGCGAACATTTTGCCCTCTATAAAAAAAAACATCTGCTGGTGTTTTTGGGTAGTGAGACCTTATTCCATCAATGGAATCAATATGACCCCCCCAAATGGTTAGAGGTCTGGGCTTAGGGCTGGATAGCAAGCTGAATACTGCCTCTAATGAGTGCGTACAGTGTCTGTGTGTCGGTATGTGCAGATGTGATTACTATCATTCCTCTGTGCATCGCATGGTTCTATCTTTAAATGCGTAGCTGTGCAGCAAAGTTGGTAATAACTGGGTGGTACAACAGGGACACAGTGCAATAACTTAAGTATCATGTCAATATTACGCTGCTGTGTTTAACCGCTGTATGATTAACTGAATTATTACCTTGAATCCTACCTCTTCTTAACCCCCTGGCCCATCCACCTCGTGTGATTAAATGTCCCTCCTCTCCTAGCACCCTGGTCTCTCGACTGTGTTTTTTTACCTCACTGTAACTTCCCGGCTTTCGGTTTCGTTTCGAACCCCGTAGCCACGTCCATCTGCACACCTGGGCGCAGTTACAGTGTTTTTTTTACAGTGGCTTTGCCAGGCCCTTCGTATATGTTAGCTGCTCACCTTTGACACACTTCATTGGTGACAATAATTAGTGCATAAACATGTGATGCTGGACCTTAAAATAACCCGTAGTCTTTCAGCGAGGTCACATGCTGACCTACTTACTGTGAGAGGTGACTCTTTTTTTTTTGTTAGCTGGCATTTTTATTTACTTAATTTTTTTTGAGTCAATAATCTCCTACACATCCTACACGGCTTAAGGTGATTCGTCATGTGGTCATGAGTCTCTGCCAATGAGATCAGTTGGACCAAGGGTGACGGTCCTTTCTATTGGCCGGGGTTTGAACGTCAGTCATATGTGAGCAGGTACACAGGTCCGCTTATCAGCCCGTGATTCAGATAAAATGGGCTGTCTGACACCTTCTTTGATGTGGGGCTGGCATGGCTGCTGTTATTTCACTCTGGATGAGAGATTAATAGCGACTGTGCCCAGCTTCATTTTCTGTTTACAAACACTGCTCGGGCTGTGCGTGAACGTGTGAGCCTACGTTTCGTATCTTCGCTGTCCTCCCTGACACGTTTCTCTCCCTCCACAGACAGCATCAGGAGGGTGATCGACAAGCCGTCCATCAAGTTCATCCGGAGCATCAAGTTGGACACGAAAAGCGGCAGATCAGAAGACAGGATTTTGGTAGGCTCGTCCGCTTTCCTTTCTCGCCATGAGATGGGCTTCAGTCAAACTCTGTCGCTTCCTGTTTTTTAGGATGACTTCAAGCCCCCCCAAAACAAAAATATGGCTTTTGTGTGAACCACATCGTCATTTACCATGAAACGAAAATCACATAAAGACATTTGCATCCAACATTAGCAAGTCATGCTGCTGTGGTTTGGTCCCAAGGTGCCGAAACTTAATTTCTTCAGCAAACATGGATTAATGGATCCAGCGTAAAATCGCACCCTAACTCAGCTGCTTCAGATACGTCCGCTAAACAGTACCTGGATTCAGCAGCATCTGTTCTCTGTCGAGCTGAACATTTCTGCTTGTGGTACTGAAACAATTCAGCAGTCTGGGTGGGGTGGTGTTTCGTGTCACGCGCTTCACAGGCATGCGCTGCTGCTGGGCAGCGGTTAGCAGTTAGCTGACTACATGGTAGCCGCAGTCTGTTACTGTGGGATTCGCGCTAGTGGACACAGTAGCGCGCTCGTGTGCAGAGGGTGGCCTGCTTGACTTGCATCTGAAGTGTAATCGATCCACTTCCCCAGGCAAAGCCGCAACTTGCACAGTTGCAGCAAAGTGTGAGTCCTTTTGTTTTCTATTGGACGTTTTGACGAAGCATGCCCGCTCCGCTTGCTCTGATTGGTGCCGGCGTGTTATCAGACCTCGCCTCCACACCCCCCTGGTGACCTTTTCTCTTCATCAACATGTGTATGTGTGCCCCACCACACCCCCCCCCCCCCTTCAGAGCATCCTTTGCTCTATGAGATGCTGTATGGTCCTTATATAAACCGAGAGGCTGTGCAAATATTAAGGGCAACTAAAGTAACCAATTCATAAATTTGCAATGGAGAAAGTAATAAAAACCTTTAGGCATCTCTTATTTATCTTCCTCACCAATCTCTATAGTTCTCTATTCACAAAAAATGAAGTCACATGTCTTGCCAAATCCAATGAAATGACTTTGTTTGAGAGAGCAACTAGCAGACGTCTGTACACCTGCGTGACCATTGCCTGTTTCGTCCTCGTGACGCTCATTTGAGGGGAATATAAATTGATTGCTTAAAAGCAGCTTTGAGTGTTTTGATGCCGCAATAGGAAGTCTTAGAATCGCCTTTGAAATTCGTGCAAAGTTGGTGAAGCAGAAGCAGTGGGAACTCGCCTGGCGTTGATCCGCGGTCAAGCAGTCCTGTGTAGCGGTCGATGGAAGCCCGCCGGGTACTGAAATAGAGTTGGAGAAATCTGGGGGATGAGTAAGAGGCTTGTTGGTGGCACGTGAGTGACGGTCACGGGGCTGCGATCTGCATGTGCCTGGCGGGGGCCAGAGGTTTTGACGTCGCCCACATGTTAGGGCCACAGCAACCTCAGGCGGCACCCTAATGGCAGCACAGTGAAAAGGACGGGAGGCTGGCATATTCACCCAGGAATGCAGCAAACACAAATATGCACATACAAACGATGCAAGAAACCCTTCATTTCCTACAGCCGCATGGCTGTTTTAAATCAAGCTAAACACATCTGTTGAAATGGACAGAACTCAGATTTCAGAGTGAACCTGGAGGGGTGACACAAAGGAGAGGAAAAAAAGCAGTGAGGGAGGAAGACGGGACAGCAAGAGCCCAGAGTGCTTGTCACTTCTTCATTCTCCTGCCCCTAATTATACATCCCATTATGCAGCTCCTCTCGCTCCCATTGGCTGGGAGCATGCAGATTTGAGCCAATGGCAAGGGGGCAGCTACCCCTACCAGCGGAGTCTTCAGTGTCTCTGTGCAGTGCCTGTCAAACAGACTATGGGCTCCTAATTTCATCATTATCACATGTAAGCCTGCAGCCTCTGAAGCGTTCTCCTCCTCTTCCTGCACTTCTCTGGCAGCCTGCAGTGAAAGGGGGGAGGCGGTTTGGCCCTGTTGTCCGGACGTACCTCCTGAGTGATTTATACATCTCTGAGACTGCTGTCTCTGTTGTCCGGCCGTCTCAATCCCCTGCCCTCTCCAGACATCCATTCTCCCCGTCGCACATGATAAACTTCCTGTACGATGCCCTGATGAAAGCACGGTGTCCATCAGATTGCCGTGTGGCTTATCTGCTCTCGCTGCCTTATTACTCATTATCTCTGACTCTCGCACGGAAATCTGGAGAGCCTTTCATTTCAGGGGATTCCGCTGCCGAAGGAGCTCGGATTTAGAGAGTCAAACCTGCAGACTCCTCACTGGGGGGGGCGTCAGACCCTTTCATCAGGGATCTAAATGAGCCCAGAACAGATCTTTCCTTTGTCGCGTGTTTCAATTCATTATGCGGCGCAATTTGATAAGCATCATAAATGCGGACGCATGGGTTACACGCTGGGATTATGGTGTGAGGATGTTAGTCTAATCACTAGTACGGCTGTATGTACTGCCCTGCTGTTTTCCAGTGAATATAGTGTCACATAATGTGCATGAAATGAAGAAGGAAATGAATCGGCTCCGAGCTATTGGCTGCTTGTGTTTCCATTCAATTTTAAGCTTCCTCAGTTCAAAAATAAAAAATGTAAAATACAGTAATGATGCAGTTGTTAGAATTGAATGCTCAGTGGTGGATAACAAAATTCCTCATTCCCAGTTCCTCATGGCTCCCTTCCTGGACCCTTTGCAAAGCTCAAATGCTACTCTCCCCAGGCGCCTTGTTGCCTGGGGGCTACAACAGCTTTTATGGCGGGAATCTGGGACGTCGCTTCGACATTATCTCCGGTGTGGGATCCGAGTCAAGGGGCCTCTTCCGCACAAAGTGCGGTGCTATCTCTTTGATTTGCCGGGGCCGTCATTCCGGAATCTGGAACACACGCCTCTTTGAATGTCGTCCACTCCTGCTCCGTTGCCGGAATCTGGGCCAACCATGTATTTAAACATGTTCAGTTGGAGAAGCTCAGGTAGCTTAGCTGGGTTTTTCTTTATTTCATTCAGATGGGCTGCTCCAGGGGGGGGATTCTCTGGCTTCCGTTTGGTCCTCTTTTAATCCGGTGACAATTGGAAGGACGCTTAGAAATCAAACCGTGCTTGTCCCTGGTCCAGACTAGCGCTGGGCTCCTCAGGCAAAGTGGATATCGGGTCTCGGAAAGCAAACCTCTTGAGGGCTCCTCCTACGCCGAGCTATTGGCTTGGATCGAGCTAATGCCCACTTGACGACCCACTGCTTGCAAAGGCTGGATTTGGTTTTCAGGCATCACGTGTCTGACCGATTTAAGGCCACACGTGCCAGCCGTACCTATAAGCAGTCATGTCGTCGTGCTCTGACATCAGGGGAGGATTTCTCGGATTAGGAGAGCTGAGTAACGCTCACCAGCGTTCATTGAGCCGGACACCAGCATGCTGTTTGCATCTCACTTTCTTTGCGCCGTCTTGGACTGTATCAGTTTTCCTACGATGCGATTAAATGTTTAAACAGAGGAGCAGTTTCCAGTCTCATCATACAGCACACTCAAAACACAGAGAAAGCCGCTGAATTATTAACTGATTGTTTTGAGCATGGTCTCTGTCTACTTCCTGTGATAATTAGGACTTTGACACAGACTCTGATCCTTCTCCGTATCTCCAGAATCCGTAGTTCATTTTCAGATGCGCTCGGGAGTTTTGAAAGGATCGCGTTCGTAACGGCTTTCCGTCCCCAGAAATTATCTGCCGGCTTGAATGCAAGTAACAATTTTTCTGTCATCCGTCAGAAGCCTTGAGATGTTTGCTAAGAGCAATGAATCAGAGACGGGATCGCGCAACTGAGGTCTCCTTAGATACCGCTTGATCACCATGACCTTTCCGATTCTGCAGCCAAGACCTGTGCACCGATGCAGGGACTCTTCTGAACGGAGGTTTGCTGTAGTGCCCCGCCCCCCCCCCCCCCAACCCAGCCCCCCAAATTCACCATCTATTTATGGGGCACTAGACTGAACGAGTGAGGGATTGGAAGTGACGGAGCATAAAGGGATAGAGAGCCCGGAGAAAAGAATAAGAGTGGGAGTGGAGGCATGAGAGGAGAGAGGAGACGTAGCGGCAAGTAATGGAGAAGATGGAGACATGCAGTAAATTCGCCGAGGATGAAGATGCTGTGAGAGAGTGATGGATGGAGAGAGTAGGGGTAAGAAAGGGCTGATAGATACAGGGATGAAAACGCAAAAGAGGGGTAAAATCTTGGAAAGAAAAAAAGAGTGGGTATGGCTGTGAGGGAGGAAGAGCGAGGGAGAGATGACGTGGACTGGAAGGACCTAGATGAAGAGTGTTAATTATAGAGTTTAAATTATGAATGAGATTAATTACTTTCAGAGATTCGCTCTCGCAGTTCTTTAAATGTAGCCTGTCTTGCTCCTCAGCCATTCTTATACTGTAATAAGCCTCAATTAACCCATCTCTCCCAGCGCAGGCTATGTGTGCGCGGAGCTCCGCCTCGCTCGTTTTTAAATCGTCCTCCCGATGAGGGTGGAGGAAACGTGGCGTTAACCGAAACGCAGTCCCGTCGGGCGTCGGTAGTGGGGCGTGTTTTTAAAAACCAGGAGCTTCCTGTTTTCCAACATCCAGTGAGTGAAGGTTATCACCCACACACAAACATACACACGGGTTTGTAATTATATCTTTGCGGGGACTCTGTATTCATTTCTACGGGGGAAAACGACCTTAACCCTACCCAGCCCTAACCATAACCGTAAGTAACTGAAAAAATACGAGACTTTTGTCATTTTTGATTGCATTCACAGATATTTGTGGGGACAAATATTCACAGATATTTGTGGGGACCTGTAATAAAAACAGGTTTTTATTACATTGTGGGGACATTTCCCCCACATAATCCATGAGCACGCGCACACACACGCACACACGCACACATAATGGAGCTGCTGCTGTGTCATCAGTAAGACACACAGCCAGTGCGGGAATCAGGTGTGCCGGCAGATCAGTGTCACAGCAGACGATTAAAATAATGTTTCCAGCAAATAGGCGTAGACTTACACTGTGCTTTATATAGTGCATGTGTATATAGTGTATATATGGACGTCAGATACAAATATATGCAGTGTATATGTTCTGTATGTGTGTATATATATTTTTGTATGTGGGGTAATTACTTAAGTAGCTTCACTGGCGGCAGCATTGCTCCTGTTGCCGTTATTCTTACCGTCATTACGGTAAGAGTGATGTAAGTATCTTGCATGTTGCCCGTAACACTGATGAAAAGCCCCGCGATTCTTGCTCCTTGGCAGCCAGTGAGCCTGTGCCCTTCCCCACCTCCCCTTTCCTGTAGGAGAAGAGAGGCATGTTCTCCTGCAACATTGAAATGAGGGGGGGGGGGATTAAGACTTCAGTAGCAAAGTCGGATGTTTAAACACTTAACTTTCACCTGGTCATCATCTCCTACTGAACGCTGATAGGCGTCCGGCTGTGGATGCCCATATAACTGCCTCTGCTTACATACGCTCGCAGTTTACGGCCTTGTGTGTCTGATCTCCAACTTCTGTCTTCCTCTTAGGTCTTTACCACATGGCGCCTCTACTTCCTTGTCCCCAAAGTGCCCACCAAGGTGACTGTCAACTCACCCCCTCAATATTCGCGCCATCACAGCGTTGAAACGCAACTTACGCCAACTCTAAATGCCATTGCAGGTGGAGGCGACGTTTAACTTCCTGGAGATCCGTTCCATGAGCACTGAGCCGGAGAACAAGGTGAGGCAGGCGTGTTTAAGGTGCCAGTCCGAGAGATTTCTTTCAGGGAGCAGAAAGAGATCTCCTATATTTCACATTTCTAAAGGAGAACTGGTTATCACAAAAAAAGGAGTAGATATTAATAACAGTATTGCGTGGGTGATAATTAGTAGTGCAAAGGGACTGAATTTGCACATGCTGTGACCCCGAAACTGCTGTTTTCATTGGTATCGGCTCGAAGCAGAATTATTATAGTTTAGATTTTTTATTTAGTTTTTATTTTTATATCATGTTCAATTTTCATTTGAAATCCAGCCTTGTTTTTCAGTGTACTTTATTTTTTATTTTAAGGATATATATTTCTTTTTTTCAGTTTTAGTAATTCTATTTCTAGGTACAGACTGAAAGTTGAATGCGTCTGTATAGACAGTCCTACATGTATATACAGAACAGACTATGGGCTGATGTCCTCCAAAACAGAAAACACTGTTTCGGGTATTATTAATGGTAATGAAAGAGAAGCAGATTTAAAAAAAAAAAATCATAAAAAAATGTATAAAACATTAGTTAAATAATTAAACCTTTACTTAAATTACTTAAAAAGCAGTAATTGAAAGTATTTTTTGCTTATTTTTTTTATTGTTAGTTTCAGATCCAATACAGTTTTTGTTTCGTTGTAGCTTTCGAATGAATTTTCATATGTTTCATTTCGGTTAAAAAAAATGTTTTCTTTTAGTTTCTGTTATCGATAGTAACCCTGACTGGTCACCAACTGGTCAGGCGGCAAGACATTCCCAATCCAAAATCTACCTCCAGGAGAGAGCAAAAACGTGGACGGTTCTGTGGACCCCTGAGGACCAGATTGGGAAACCCTGCACTACAGGGACTGGGTCGCCTCAATAGCTCTCCAGATTATTAAGGGTCCAAAGCACAAAGTGCTATGGAACCTTATTGTTTTTCTCATTGTAATAGTGGCTCACACTGTGAAGGTTGGAAGCCTCTGTTCTCAGGATGTCTTATTATCATCATTATTATTATTCTGGGCCCCCGTGCCTCACACATTTGCCACAGCACTTCAGTATTTGTATTTCCCTGTACATTCGCATGATTGGCTTCAATACTTTAAATAACGGAATCTTCTGTTGTAGGAGGAAAATGCGATAAATATGGATGTCAGTCGCCGGTATGAAGGGCACTCAAACTGGAGAGCGTAGCCTATTTTAAATATGTTAATTTTGCATGGAGGAGCCCAGTTAAAGCATAAAAATATAAAAGTGAGTAGAGTCGTATACTCGAGTATTCATGAGCGTTTAGTTATTGTAGCCATGCAGTCTCCCTACGCATTGATTCCATGAAAGGGCTTTTTTTTTGTTTGCAGTTTTTATTTTTCGGTAACATGCTTCCCGATACTCCCGCCCCAGAGCGGTGGACAGAGATTTAATAAGGGCCGACGTAGCGGTTAATGCTAAATGAAAATAAAAGGCTAATTTGGAGGAAGTGGCAGAACACAACAGCAGAATGAAAAGGAAACCTGCTATGCTGGATATAGGAGGGAGAAAAACTATGTAGGGGGGAGGGGGTCCAAGGCCATCTGTCTGCCCAGCCCCCACCCGTGGGGGATACTGACCTTAAACAAGCCAGAAATGTGTGTGCTGGATGCACGTAAGGGCAGCCAATCGACACGCCGCCCCATCAGCCACGTAACATTGTGTCTGACGCGTGCAGGTCGTCATAGAGACGGACAAATCCACGTTCTGCTTCAGGCTGCAGACTCCGGACCACCTTGAGAATGTGGTCACCCACGTCAGCTTTGCCTTGTCCCGGATATTCAACAACTCCATGTTTGCGTAAGTCTGTTGACTCGTCATCTTGCAACCTGCATTCAAGGACGCGCATTTCTATGCGTTGCTCCAGTTGTATGCCAGCTCCTGTCCAGATTAATTATTTAATTGGACTAAAAAGACTGTCTACTCCGGCCACAGATAATTACATCTCTGCCAATCAGACTAGTGCATCAGCCTAGACCAGGGTTCCCCACTCCCAGTCCTGGAGGGCGAGTCCACACCACAGTTGACAGATTTCCCAGCATACCTATTAAACCAGGCAATCAGGTGAGTTTTAGCAGGGAAATCTGCAAACTGTGGTGTGGACTCACACAGGATTGGAAGTGGGGAACCCTGGTCTATACCCTTTAAATAGACAGCAGATGCAGATGCTCTGCGCTCACAATCTATCTTATGAGTCTTGAGAATCAGTGGGAAACCCTCTCTTAAGAAGGATTTAGTCGGATGCTAATTACTGACTTCAGTTAACATGCCAGGGTCTGCTGGGGAATATTGGCATTAAAAAGAGGTTTGAAAAAAACTGTAAGAGGATTTACATGCATTTCTCTAGCATTGTACAGACATGGACAAATTTGTTGGTATCCTTTCACAAAAAATAAAAAAAGCACAATTATCTCTGAAATAACTTGAAACTGACAAAAGTTTAATGGAATCCCTTATTGTTCATTTCATATTTAACACAAATCAGGCTGATTTTCATTGATTCCGCTGAATATTTTATATAGTTAAGTGAAAATGGCACAGACAAAAAAGATGGTTGTCAGGTTCGCCGGGTAAGTGAGGAGCAGGGAAGCGGGCAAGGAGGCGAAAGTCGGGGAAAAATTAAGCTGCGGGCAGCACAGGGCAATAGGCTAGTACTCACATTGACTAACATCAATGACGGACAACAAGGCAGGGCAAGACGTGGACTCAAATACACAAGACTGGGCGAAAATAATCAGACACAGCTGGGCAAGATCGGGGAAACACACGTGGGTAATCGGGGGGCGTGGCACACACGAGGATAATCAGGGGGCGTGGCACACACGAGGATAATCAGGGGGCATGACACACACGAGGATAATCAGGGGGCATGACACACACGAGGATAATCAGGGGGCGTGGCACATGCGAGGATCTTACGAGCCGGGCGTGACAATGGTAGCCTTAATTTAATATTTTGTATCACCACCTTTTGCAGCAATTACTGCCAGCAAGCGATCTCTGTACTTCACAATGAAACGTCTGCATTTGCCAACAGGTAGTTTGGCCCACTCTTCCTGAACAAACTGCCTTAGCTGTCTCAGGTGTGAAGGGCGGCATCTCCACACTGTAATTTTCGGATCTTTCCATAGATGTTCAATAGGATTAAGATCTGGGCTCATGGAGGGCCATTTAAGAATAGTCCTATGACTTTTTTTTCAGCCTTTCTTGAGTGGTTTTAGCTGTAGGTTTTGGGTCATTATCCGGTTGGAGGACCCATTACCTGCGACTGAAGCTGAGATTTCTGACACTGAGCAGTATGTTTCGCTCCAGGATACCTTGGTATTCTTGAGATTTAATTGTTCCCTGTACAGATTCAGGGTTCCCCGTGCCACATGTAGCAAAGCAGCCCCAAAACAAACCCGACCCCCTTCCATGCTTCACAGTAGGTACGATGGTCTTTTCATATAAAGCTTCATTTTTCCTTCTGTAAACATAGAGCTGATGTGACTGGCCAAAAAGCTCCAGTTCTGTCTCATCAGTCCAAACGACATTCTCCCAGAATCTTTGGGCTTGTCAACATGCCACTTGGCGATTTCCACCCTGACTTTTTTATGTTTTTCTGATAATAGTGGAGCCATCCTGGGTCTTCTTCCATGGAGCCCATTATTGTTCAAAATGCGATGTATAGTGCGATCAGAAAGTGACGTACCTGGACCTTGGAGCTCAGCTCGAATGGTTTTGGATGGTTTCCTTGGTTCATTATCTACCATCCACACTGTCCTTCTGATCAACCTGGGGTTGCATTTCCTCTTGCGTCCACGTCCTGGGAGGTTGGCTACAGTCCCATGAACCTCATGCTTCTTAATAATATTGGCAACTGTGGCTACAGGAGCATGAAGCTGCTTGGAGACGGTCTAACAGCCGTTACCTTTAACATGGTTATCTATAATCTTTTTTTCTGAGCTTCTCAGACAGCTCTATCCTTTGCTTTCTCAGTTCCATGTTCAGTATGGTACAGAAAGTAAAAATCCAGACCATGATTTTGTTTCAACCAACCAGCTGTGTACTCTGTGACTGTGACTCTTCATGATCAATTGGTCGGTTGAAACAAAATCCTGGTCTGGATTTTTACTTTCTGGACCTGAAATTTCCACCTCTGATGATACCAAACAAGCATGTTCTTCCCCTTTAAATAGGCTGAATGGCTGATGAAAAGCTTGAAGGCACCTGTGATACGAATTAAGGTTAAACAGTTTGAAACATGACTATAATGCAAGGATAATTAGTCTCTTTAGGGATACCAACAAATCTGTCCATACCGTTTACTCATACTAAAGGCATGCAGATATACATTAGACAATTGTTTTTAATGGAATCACTTGTCAGGAGAAATGAAGCATTGTTTCAATGAGCTGTAAGGGTAAGGTGATTTTCAAGGTGTCCACATCTGTAGATGTATAATTTTATAAATAAACAGACACTCCTCACGTAGCAACCTACCTGTTTAATGACCATGCAGACTACCGACCAGCTCTCCGACCAGTTGGTGTTGTATGCTGTACAAAATGCAAACCTAGTTAATATATATCAGAGCTGATTTGCTCTATTCAGTTTATTATAGTATACAGTACAGTACTGCATAAGCATTTGTAAATATTTAAAAACGTTATAAATCGTGCAAAGGTGGCATTAAAATACTAAAGATGGTTGACACAAACCCACTACCAGTACAGTCTGCTTGAAATATCAATCACTTATCGACAGATTTGCTTAACGACTGAGTTCCGTTCCTATGACTCTTAAATGAGGAGTGTCTAATACAGAAAAATTGTAACATCGGAAAAAGACATTTTTTTTATTATGAATGATATTAAATTGTTAACATGATATTTATAAGACTTGTCCATTCTCATAAACTGTCGTGCTATGGCTTTCAGTCCATCCATCTGTCTGTCGCAAGGGGACACCTCTGATGGCAGCAGGAAGTTCTCCCCGAATTCGGAAACCTCCGTGGAGACGCAGAGAGCCTGTGGTGAGCCTCAGATCGGAGCCCGAAGCCAGGAATGTGTAGCCAGAAGGCAGACGGGGAGCCTCGTCCAACAGGGCAACACACGCAGGCAGGGAAGCAGCCGAGCACAGGAGGGCATGCTCTAACGCTGATTAATGCGCTACGAAGTGGGCGGAGAGCACCTTTAGAGGAGACAGCGGGGTTCAGTGGCATGCAGCTACACTGGAGAAAAAAATGCAGTTCTTGGGGTGCAAAGGTCACAAAACACCTTTTTCACATTTGGTTGCAGACACTTTTATTTAAAGCATCCTGGATCAGGGCAAAGGTTAAGACCCTTGCTCACGGGTCCAGTTGTGAAACCGCTGATCACAGTCAAGGCATCCAAACCTGCTGAGCCGGATATCACACCCCGCACACAAGGAGATGTGAAACAGAGATACAAAACCCACAGGCGAGCACAGATCACCCCCACCCCTCCACCTAACCCCTGCTCTCTCGGTCTCCTCCCCATCCTCTTCTCTTTATCACCCCCCCTGCTCCCCCAGGCGGGTTCTCAGAGACGTACGCCGCCCTGTGCGACTACAACGGCATCGGCTGCAAAGAGGAAGTACAATGGGTAAGCCCCGCCCCTTACCGTCCGCCCGCTAAGGGAGTCTGTGTCTCTGCTGCCCCCACCCCCAGCAATGAGAAAGGGCTCTTATGTCTAATGCACGCCGTGATGTCGATCGGCGCACACACAGTAATGGCCCTGCCTCGCTCCCTGCAGAGCAGAACACTGGTGCGTGGCTGGGGCGTCCAGTTCACCATAATGCCCTGCCTGCGGTACTAATGCAGAGCCCAATTAGAGGCCTGCGATCTGTATTAACTCTCTGGTCATTCGCCTGCGTTGTGCTGTCCGGTTGGCCGGAGTCTTACCAGGTAGGATGCGCAGTGCAGTATTAACCCTTTGCTATAACACGGACTCTTGATAGTCTATTATGCGCTGAATAATTGCCCCTTGCACCATATCATTTAATATACTGGTACATGTTTGCAATACCGTTGTATTTCGACCATGTTACTGCTGCAATTTTTTAAATCTTACACTGTTATGTTTAATGCTGCTTGGTCAAATACATGGATGCACTACTGCATTGTAGTTCACTATTTGGCTACGTATATCTATGTTAAAATTCTGCTGTATTTTATAGAATGTGGAACATTGGTGGAGATGGCACACAGATCCCTGCATGTACACTGGCAATAAAGATATCCTGTTCAGTGCCTGAAAGTGCTGACACAGTGTCCTGTTTGAATGTGAAGAAATATTATCCCTGTTAATGTCTTGTGCTGCTAGCTGAGGGTTAACCCTTTCAGTCCCAGCGATGGTAATCTTAGTGCACCATCCTGCATTATCACTGTAGCCCCTCGCCCCCCCCCCCCCCCCCCCCGCTTCCTGTGCTGCCTGGCTGTTGTACTCAGTCTGCCTCCTCTGCAATCTTGTAAATTGACTGTCTGCTCCTCCCGAACCTCTTTGTCTCTCTCAGGACGTGGACACCATCTATCACTCCCAAGACAACCGAGAGTTTAACCTGTTGGACTTCAGCCACTTGGAAAGCAGGTCCGTTTAAAAACGAGTCATTTATGAATTACAGGCTTTTAATCTTTGCTTTGTTTTATATTTCTGTGTTTGTGATGTATATTGTAGTCATTAATCATCGGTGTCCTTAAAGGAATAGCAAATACATCACATGCCAGAAGTAGATTTAATTTCCTTGCCACCAAGGTAACAAAGCTATTATTTTGTGAAGTGTTTTCTGTTGCATATGTTGTAGTGTTATTAATATATGTTTGTTTGCATACTTGATTACCTTCTTAATGTATTAATAAATTCAGTCCTGTCAGGGGTATATTAAAATTCAGCAACAGATTATACTGGGATTGGAGCCTATCCCAGAAGCAGTGAGTGCAAAGCAGGGGGCACCTTGGATGGGATGCAAGTCCATCAGAGGGCATGCACAAAATATGAGCAATTTTGGGAGACCCAAAAATCTTCTGACCGCATATTTTTGAACACAGGGAGAACGCGAACAAGTCAGGGAATGGGATTCGAGCCCATAACCTGCTAGTGTGCTGCTGCAGCAGTACTCTCTACACCACTATGTGACCCCAGATGTCAGCGTATTTAGAATTTGCATTGAGAGAGCTAAGTAGCCGGTTAAGTGAAAGCGCAGACACTGCGTCAGGCTGGATGTCACTGCACCTGCCTCAGGTTTGCTGTAACCGTTCATGTTAGCTAACAGCAGGAAAGTGCAGCCAGCTGTGACGTTTGACACTTCTCTGGCTCCGGGTCAAAACAATTCAGTCAAGTATGTTCAGAATCCATCCCCCGCCGTTTCCACCCTCTCACTCACAAGCTGGGAACTTACCATGGCAGCAGACGTCACTGAAGCCCAAAGCCCCCCCCCCCCCCCCCCCCCCCCCCCAAATCGATCCTTGGAAAAAAAAAAAAACGATCTGGTTTCTAAAAAAAATTTGCACCTTTCATCATTATCTGTGTGCGGATGCTCTGCAGTGTTTCTGAATGGGGAGATATGTTGGGGGTGAAGTGCTGACACTAGTAACTGGAAATAGCAGCCCCCCAAATAGCAACTCCCGCAGGACCGGGATGTAGATCCACAGCATTTTCTGAGCTTGTTTCCCTGTCGTTTGTGACGTGGTGGGTGGCCTGGGCATCGTCGGGGGGTCACTTTATGCCCGCGACCCATGCCAGCGGGTAAAGAAAAGGGCAGCTGGCGTGAGACTCCCCACCGCTGCACACGCATTGGTTTGCCAGCTAATCTGGCAGGAGAGTCAGCTTCCCACATGAGGCGCGTGAGAAGCACCCCGGAGAGACACTAAGACACCTGGGACTGGGAATTCAGACAAGCTCCGGGGGGGGGGGCATGGTCTGGGAGCAGACCAGAAGGGGGGAGTTAAGGTCCAGAGCGTAAAAGTCCAGACCGAGATTTTGTTTCAACTGGTTGAGTGACTGTGACTCTTTATATTCAGCTGGTTGGTCAAAACAGAATCTTGGTCTGGACTTTAACTCTCTGGAGCTGAATGACCTGTCTGTGACCAAGACCAAGGTCCTCCAGGAGAATCTCCCTGAGCACTTTAGGGCTCAGGACCCACAGCAGTGTTGTCTAGAGCATCTCTGTGTGCTGTGTGAGTAGGGAGTGCGTCTCACACAATTGCAGGGGTAGAGGGTCCTTTCCCTGCAGTGGGTTGGCTCTCCCTATTGGGTCGTTCCCTGTCTAGTGCTTGTAGCTTCGAGAATATGCTCCTGACCTCTGCGACCCTGCTTAAGAGGAGGGCGTATAGAAAATGGATGGATCTCCATAGTGTGGTATCTCTGTTGAAATGGTCAAATAAGCCCAGTTCAAAAGAGAGCCATCCATCTAACGGTCTTGCAGCTGATTACCCAGTACAGGATCCTGGGGTGCCCTGAAAGATATTCTGAGCAGCACAGGGCACAAGACAGGGTGGACCCTGGAAAGATGACGAAGGGAAATTGGAAGGATGTCAGACACCATCTGGTGTAATTCTGGAGGCTGTTTCCTGCTGTGCTGGTGGGAGCCTTGCCCTCAGTCCCTTCATGTGAGGGCTTGTGCTGTTCTCTTTCAGGGACCTGGCCGTGATCGTGGCGTCCATCGCCTACAACACCTGGTTCACCAAGCTCTACTGCAAAGACCTGCGAATAGTAACTAACCCCATCTCTACGGCATTGTTCCGCTGAACTGCACCGTCCCAGAGTGGCGATCATCCAATAGTGTTGACGTGTAGTATCTATAGTATACATTAACTTCAAGGCCCCTGCATAACAGCCATCCCATAATATCGGCATACATCTCACTCATAAAACTGCCACTGCTTGGTTCTGCATAATCAGTCTCTGAGCAGCGCTGCAGGTAGATGTTGCTTGGTCAGCATTTTCTCCTCCCCCCACCCCCCCCCCCATCTGTTCTGCCAGGGCTCGGAAGTGACGGAGCAGGTCCTGCACACTCTCAGCAAGTCCAGCAGTTTGGAGGAGATCACGCTGGACAATGCCGGCCTCAAACCGTGAGTCATCATGGCCCCCTCCCTTCCTCGGGGGTGCGTGATATGCCGCATCTCACATGTGTATGATTGTGTGTGTTTGTATGGATGTTTACACCCATGTAGGTGTGTTTGTGTAGCAGTTTATACCTGCGTGGGAGTGTTTGTATGGGTGTTTATGCCCCTGTGGGTGTGTTCGTACGGGTGTTTGTGTGGCTGCTTATTCCTGAGTGGGTGTGGCTGTTTATACCTGCGTGGGTGTGTTCGTATGGGTGTTTATACCCCTGTGGGTATGTTTGTGTGGCTGTTTATACTTGCATGGGGGTGTTCGTATGGGTGTTTATACCCCTGTGGGTATGTTTGTGTGGCTGTTTATACCTGCATGGGTGTGTTTGAATGGGTGTTTATACCCCTGTGGATGTGTTTGTGTGGCTGTTTATACCTGCATGGGTGTGTTTGTATGGGTGTTTATACCTCTGTGGGTGTGTTTGTGTGGCTGTTTATACTTGCATGGGGGTGTTCGTATGGGTGTTTATACCCCTGTGGGTATGTTTGTGTGGCTGTTTATACTTGCATGGGGGTGTTCGTATGGGTGTTTATACCCCTGTGGGTATGTTTGTGTGGCTGTTTATACCTGCATGGGTGTGTTTGAATGGGTGTTTATACCCCTGTGGATGTGTTTGTGTGGCTGTTTATACCTGCATGGGTGTGTTTGTATGGGTGTTTATACCTCTGTGGGTGTGTTTGTGTGGCTGTTTATACCTGCATGGGTGTGTTTGTATGGGTGTCTATACCCCTGTGGGTATGTTTGTGTGGCTGTTTATACCTGCATGGGTGTGTTTGAATGGGTGTTTATACCCCTGTGGGTGTTTGTGTGGCTGTTTATACCTGCATGGGTGTGTTTGAATGGGTGTTTTCCTTTTCACGTGTCTTGCAAGCATATAAAATGTTGGTCAGATAGCATTAAGTTGAAGGGATCCTCCTGTCATCTGAAGTTTTCACTAAGGCAATACAAGTGGGGAATGCTCATGTAATCCAAATGACTTTTCTTATCGTGGTAATAAAATTCGTATTGGTACTTACTTATTTATGGAAAGTTTGATGTCAGAGCATTATTTTAGGCAGTGTATATAATTTTGTCATAGGCACTAATTTTGACTGTCTTCAAGTTATGAGAAACTCAACCTTAATTTAGTTCTTTAAAAGCTGGCCCAAAGCCCACATGGTTCAATTCTGTCAGGTACGTAATTTAATAGTAGTGAATAATCAATATCATAATATTTTGAATTATCTGTCATTTTTATCACAGTTTTAAAATATATTTATGCACACACAAAGTAATATTGCAACATTTTCAAGTGAAGTTCAACTATGAAAACCAAAACTGATTTTGTTATAATTATGAAGTTGTCGAAGGCAGTACAAAAGAAAATAAGCCAATCTGCGGAAATATTTGGACTAGGAAAATAAACTAGGGACAAAGAGTTATTTAACAATTTATTTCTTTAATGGGACATCGGATGCACCCTAGTGTTGATGCTCATGTGGGTGTGTTCGTATGGGTGTTTGTACCCATGTGGGTCTGTTCGTATGGGTGTTTGTACCCATGTGGGTCTGTTCGTATGGGTGTTTGTACTCCCCATATTTCCCATTCCAGAGACTTCCCTCAGAAGATGGCTATTGCTTTATCAGAGAACCCAGCTTCAGTCATTCATTCTCTCAGTCTGGCTAACAACACCCTGGACAATCAAGGTAGCACCTCTCTCTCTCTTTCTCTCTCTCTCTCTCCCAGTTTCTCTGCCAGACTTTCTCGCTATCTTTCTGTTTGTCCACCAGCTTGTCTCTGTTTATTATGGTGGATGCCCATGTGTGCGTGCGTGTGAATGCTTCCTTTCCAGCTACAAAGTTAATCCTGTGACCCCCGGCAACACATTGCAATCCTATAATATGAGTCAGGAGCGCCCACCTGCAGCTGCCTTTCTGACACCTGACACACTCTTGCATCAGTAGCTGTGTGTGTGTGTGTGTGTGAGCAGGTATACCTATCCTTATGGGAACCGGTTTCCTGGTCCCCATAAGGGAAAACTATATTTTATAAAAATCAGTGACTGCTATGAAAAAACTAAAAATGCAAAAACTCTTGTATTTTGCTTGGTTACTTATGGTTATGGTTAGGGCAGGGTGGGGGTTAAGGTTGTCATAGTTAGCATTTTTCCCATAGAAGTGAATGAGCGGGCCCCATAAGGATAGGTATACCCTACATGTGTGTGTGTGTGTGTGTGCATGTGTATATGCCTGTGCGTCTCATTAATGGGACCTTTGTGGTATGTGGTCTTCTGGTTCACTGTGCGGCCAAGCGAGTGTGTGAGCGAGAGAGACTCTCAGCCTGCTGTTTGCCTCCACAGGAGTCTCCAACCTCATCCAGCAAGTCTGCCGCCTCAGTAAAGGCCTGCGTCTGCTGAACCTCTCCAAGACCTCTCTCTCCTCCAAAGGTAGGCCCCGCCCTCCGCCTCACGCTAGGCTCGGGCCCCCCTTGTGGAGAAAACGGTGCTCTTCTCCCTCCAGAGCCTCTTTTATCCGTTTTGGCTTGTTGGCATCAAGCGGGTCTGTGGTGGATGTAAGACAAGCGCGGAGCAGGAGGGGCTTTCCTCTGTAGCGCCTCAGGGGAACAAAAGCACTTTCACCCACTCAGTCGATTTACACTTGGTGTGAGTTTCGCTTCGTCTTCTGCTCCCTGCTACCCACTGATGCCCACGGTCGCCCTCCTCATCATCCTCGTTTTCCATCTCCCTTCATATTCGTGCTGTTTTCTGACAAGAGCCTGTTCACCGGGGTCATAAAGGGATCTCTAGCTGCCCGTTTGTCCCCACCAATGCACACTTCCTTTCTAATCTTTCTCAGGCTGTTCAATTACAAGAGAAACTTTATGGACCCAGACTGAGCCCGACTGTATTTAGAAAGCAATGACATGCAGCATTAAGCATTAGTTGCTTAAGCGTCGTCGCTAGCTTTGCGAGCAGACGGACGTTAGCACTTCACTAGCTGGTGTTATGGACACGACTGTTCAGCCAGCTGGGGGGTGCGGTGGTGAAGCCCTAACACCGTTACAGGATGTTTTCTGTTAAGGCTGGACTGCGGGAGCCCCACGTAGCCAGCCCCCGTGGACAGCCACAGAGTATTGACTAAAGCAAGCGAGTGGTTTTAATGAAAGCTCGGAAAAGAGGGTTGCACACAACGGGGGATATTTGCACTCTCTCTCCACTCCCTCCTTTTTCCTTTTCCCTCTCTCTATATTATTCTTGCCTAATCACCCTTTTCTTAGTATTACTGAGCTAAAATTTCATTGCCTTTTTAAAAAAAATGTTCCTCTCCCCACCAAATACACGTCGATGCCCTCAAGACGCACAGACTGAATTAGGGGAAGTGAAATTCGAGCGCAGGCGCTGGGAGGCAGATGTGCAGCACAACTCGGTGCCGTGACCGATCACCCACCCCCGAAACACGATAGCGCCACCTGGCTTTTTGCTGCGGTTACTGGCTGCACGGGTGGCAGAATGTTGCTGGTTCAGCTGCACGCGATATCCTGCGTAAATCATATACACAAACAGGAAACAGCTGGAAATGTATCCTTCCCTTCACTCTGCCTCCCCATCCCTCTCCCCTATGTCTCCGATTAAAATTCAAAAGGTGAAAACCCTTTAATGGCATGGAAAGGATCGGGGCTTGTCTAGCTAGTGCTGGTAATGCAGGGAACAAAGTATATAATGATGGATCGAAGGAAATGTGATAGATGAAGCATTAAACTGAGAATTAAGGAAATAAACATGTCTCTGCACCCCCCCCTTCTCCCTCCCACCCCCATGTCAGGTGTGGTGTCTCTGTCCCAGGCTCTCAGCTCCAGTGATGATTACTCCAACTCCCTGCTCCACCTGGACCTCAGCAAGAACCCCGGAGTGCTCTCCGGAGAAGATGCCACGGTTAGAATTCTCCATCTCTCCATCCCTGCCTTCGCCACTCTGTACACCTGTATTCACATGATAGTCAGAAGTTTGTTCCAAGCAGCAGTGAGAGTGTTGGGGAGAGGTGGTCCTCTCCGTATGAATCATGGTCCCTCTTATGCTCATCACCTTCCTAGAATCACCCCTGGAAGAAAACATGTAATAATTCGTTGTTTGGTTCACCCATTCATACTGTGCACGTTCCAAATAAAATTGCCCGTCACGCCCTCCAGTTCCCTGTGTCGCACGCAGCTGTTTGCTGTCCTGAAGGTCTCTCCTTTTTTTAACCGCTTTCTTTAAACAGTTTTCATCATTCACAAACCCACTTAACCACAGTACATGCAGGACTCCGCCAGCCCACTTAGCGTTTAGCCCCAATACGCTATGCATTATTGAAAAGCATCCTGTCTCAGAAACCATGCTGAATGCTTTGCTTCACTGATGCCATTGTCTCAGAATATTTTGGAGGTTGGTAACAATTGTACTGCATCCTTATACTATGTGATTCAGCAGTGCTTACAGCAGCCTCAAAGGTGCCACAGTTTCTTGTTAGTAAACTAATTCCTTAACTGCTGTCGGACCCCACATTCGCATCTCACAGAGTGGTCTTCCAACATGCTCTGAAAGAACGTGGTTCAGTCTGAGCAGTGAGAAGGGCTCTGCCTTTGTAGTGCAAAGTGTTTAGATTGGGTTGGGTGAAATTCTGACCTGGGTCTGAGGTAATGCATTGGTCCCAGTTCAAATGGAGTTCATTAGGTGGTAATGGCTGTTTTAGATCCAGTATGGCTTTGGAGATTAAGCTGTCAGTCGTAGTTGTAGTAGTCCTAATGTCAGGGCCTTCCGTTGAACCCCAAAAATAAGACACCATACCGTGACTGTCAACTCCTGCCCTCACTGATTCCCTGGTGTCGCCGTCATTAACCCCTGTGGCTCTCGCATTCACCCTTGGCTGTTTTTCTCCATGAGTGCTGGCCCTTTAAAGTACCTGTACTGCTGCTCTAACTGTCTTCCATTCTCTTCCTTGTCTCTCTGAAGAACCTGTACCTCTTCCTGGCCCAGCCCAACTGCCTGGTTCATTTGGATCTTTCCGGAACCGACTGCCTTGTGGACTCGGTGAGTCAGTAAAATCGATATTCATTAATATACAAGCCCCTGCCTTTCCCTCCCCATCTCCCTGGTTCATAGCCAATGGGATTTATTGGCATGACAGTGGATGGAGAGGCGTCTGAATGTTTTGCGCACTTGGCATGGTGCTTTTGCTCTTTAGTGTTGAACTTAACTTGGAGGTCTCTATATATAATATCCAGCTGTATAAGTGAGAGTAAAATTTAAGTCCCTGTGGATGAAAGGTGTCAGCTTGCCAACTAAATACACATTATATTCAAAAGCAAATAAAATTTCAATAGATGTATGAGAGCGTGTGTTCTGTGATGGACTGGGATCCTGTCCAGGGTTGTCCTCTGCCTCATGTCCTGTGTTGCCTTGGATACGCTCCATCCCCCCACCCCCCACACACACATACACACACACAATCGTACACTGGATAAGTGGCTATGGAGAACAGATGGATTGATTATTTGTAATGTAATACTGTAAAAGCTAATTAAATATGTACAAGTAAAGCTTCAAACTAGAATTTTTGTAACCTTTTCTCTCTGTTTCTCAGCTGTTTGGTGCTCTGCTCAGGGGATGCTGTGCGGACCTGTCCTACCTGAACCTGTCCAGAAACTCCTTCTCCCACAAGTGAGTGCTCAGTCTGCTGACCCCAGGTCAGTCGAAAACCACTTTTACAGCAGAATGATCCATGGGAAATCCCTCCGGGTTAAGATCTAATTTCAGTTTCTATCGATCTGCTTCGACATCACATTGGTCGGAATAAATGATAATAATAAGGCGCTGGTAATAAATAAATATAATACCGTTGTAAATTGTATATATGAGAACAAAAATAGAACATAAAAATGAATTATAAGCCATAATAAGGATCAGAGCGCTTTCAGCATTCGCAGAGGCCGCTGTTTTCAAACACTGATAAAGTGGCAGTTGTGAAATTAGCCGGTGTCTCCCCGGCGGTGCCGAGGCGGTCGCTTGCCTGCTGTGTGCTTTTATCTTGTCCCGGTAGGACGCGGCCCTTTTATCGTTTGGGAGGGTAATGACATTTGGAAGGTGTTGGTTGATTTTTTTTTTTGCAAATATTTCTTTTGTGGCGTCGGATTTGGACAGGTTGACAGGGAACGCGTCGCTTTCTATTTCATCTCTCTCGCTCGCTCTCTCTCACCCTTAAATCTGGCCTGCGTGTGCGCTCGTTTGGCTCCGGCTTGGCGCGGCGCTGCCAGAAGCCCCCGATGTGTGCAGAATGTCACATGAAATGGGGTCAGAAATCTGTCTGCGCGGATAACAGCGAGGAGCGCCGCTAATTCCCCACCGTGGCGGCGCCGCCGGGCTCGCTCCGCGCGTCTCGAGCACTGCCGGCTCCTCCGCGAGACGCCGTCGCTCTAGACGCGAGTGGCGCCATTAACCGGTGTCACTGTAATGCCGAGAGGTCCATTTAATGGTGATTAGTTCCGCGTAATTAGAGTAAAATTTATCGGACTGTGTGTGTCAGATTCCGGCTGTGCCCTTGGGGGATTTTTAGATGCGGCACGGCAGTCCTTCACGCGTCTCGTTACTGACAGCCTTTCACACTTGTGGTTTCCATCTGAAGATCAACTGGCCCCCGATTCGCTTTGTACGGTATTTGTTCAGCGCTCGTCCGCAGCCCCGAGTAGCAGCAGATGGTTTTTATTCGCTGTCAGATGCCGACTGACTGCAGGGTTACAAACTCGCACGCATCTGGCGGGACTCTCACGCCTTCAGACGCTCACGCAAGAAATCTCACGGCAAATCTGTATTATTCTGTCATAGACCTAAAATTAGCCACATCAAAAGCGTTGGGACTTTTTGCAAGCCCACGGGCTATTTACAAGGTAATAAAACTGTAAATATGTGTGCAGAGTTGTCTCAAATTGAAAATCTCATCCCACCCAGCTGACCAAATTTGGCAACCCTGTGGCAGTGTTTCTCGATCAACTGGTTTTCTCGATTTAAAACTGAACAAACGGAGACATTATGGTGGAAGGGTTTGTGTTACAGTTCGTGGTGCTGTCTGCTTGCAGTGATTCGAGAGTGGGCACCCGTCAGCAGTGGTGGTTCTAGCTTGTATGGCATCCTGGGCGAACCCCCCAGTCAGCACCCCCACCCCCTCCCTCCCAACAAAAATTGTGTGTCCATCTTCCACTCCCTTCCCCCTCTGCCAGCATAAAAAGCACCATTCGATCCCGTCGTTTTTATTACGAAATCTAGAATGATATAAATAAAATATATGCAAAATAAGATTCATAAATCTAAAAAAAAATGACATTTAGAAGCAAATTGTAGTATATAAATAGACAATCGAATTATTGCACTGTTAGCAGTGTTATACTAGACA